>NC_136685.1:106543659-106638659 GCF_903797595.1 Erithacus rubecula | reverse complement strand
TGAAGTGTGATGTCAGGAGAAAGGCCAGTCTAGTTTATTATCTGTGTAAGAGCCAGCGTTGGCAGCGTGAATCAGCTCCTTTCTGGGAGCAGCTGAGCTGGCCATTCATGTACTACGAGTGCTGCTCCCCTTCTGATCTCACGGCTCATAAAACCTCGGCCCGGGTTACAGGTTGTAGCTTCAATACCAAGGAGTTTGCAAAGTTTTTGTTGCTGTGGTGCGGCTGATCAGAAGTCACCCAAAAGGCAGAACCTTTCTGTTGAAGCACAGAATGTTTCAGGTGTGCAGGGTCAGCATCCTCAGCTCATTCCCCGCAGTGGGACCCGTGCATCCTCCGGGTGCTCTGTCACCACTGCAGTGCTGAGATCAGCCACTCTGCCAGGGCTGGCCGCGTTAAAAAGTCAAAATCTTCCCCCCAGGCTGTTCCTCGGAGGCGTTTCCATGAGCTGCGGACACCGCCCTGCTCAGAGGGGCCTTCCACCGCCTCCTTAACATTGCTGGAGGGCAGGGATGGCACGAAATGTATGTGCTCAGTGTAACTATTTATGTTAACCAGACAGGGGGGTTCCATCCTCTCACCCCTCTGACCCAGCTGTGAATTCTGCAGCAACAGGTACCAGTGCAAAACCTGTCTCTGGCTGATCTGCAGATGTTTTCTCTCTCTCTCCCTCTGTCCAGTCAGCTGCCTCAAAAGTGCTTCCAAAAGTGAGCAGACTGTTCTGTGCTGATTCACAAATAGTTGCCTCAGAGAAAAGACCAAATTTACCCTGAATTTTGGGTCTTCCTTAGCCTTTTTCCTGTTTGTTTGTAACAGAGGGTGGGAGACTGGAGGGACATGTCTAAAAGCATCCTGACTTAAGAAAGGATTTAGCTGTCAGCAGTGTGCAGTGTCGTTCATTAATGGAATGGGGCTGCAGAGAAAGCCAGGGGTGATTTGTCCCCCATCACTGTACACTGAGACTGGAAGTGAGGGGTTTTGCTGGCCTGACCTGTTGCTGAGCAAGACAATCCTCTGGTGAGGGATTGAGCTGCTGAGAGGAATGGTGTTCCTGGGATGAAACCCACTCCAGCCATGGCTGGAACAGCATTTTCCCAGCTGCTGCCTTCGAAAGCAGCAGAACCCAGCAGGAGTTTGGGACATGCAGATCTAGGCTTGGCTGTGTCACTTACCCACACAGGAGCTACATCAGGAAGGTAATTCAGTGTTCCCACCATGGTATAAAAATAACCTTAATGGGTTTTTGTGATTGCTTCCTTGGGAGGAGACTTTAAGAAAATGCTTGAAAATTTATTTAATGAAAAAGAAGCAGATCAAAGCCAAAGAGTTTTTCCTCTTTTGTTGATCTGTTTTTATTTTGGTTTGGGTTTTTTTTTTTTTGTTTTTGGTGGGTTTTTTTAAGAACCAGTTTAATTAGAGTTTGGAGGTTTATTATGAGTGGAAATTTTGATTTAAAACTTGTTCATAGATGTGGAAATAAAAAGCTGAACATGGATCTGCATGTCCCAGGTGCCTCTCTGCCAGACTGGCTTGTATCCATGAGTCAAGTGAGGAGCTCCCAAACCATGGGATGCTGTTTGGAGGGGAACGAGGAAGAGACCTGGCTTTACCTGAATCCTGGGAACATTCTTATAGCTATGAAAATATGAATCAGAGGCTGTGGCATTTTTAGTGTTCTTTAGGAGTGCAAAGCTCTTTTATCTGGAGCTGTTCCTGTCCTGGCTGCAGGGAGCCCGAGGAAGAGCCTAGTCAGGGTCAGGCACTGCTTAACTGGGAATTTTGCTGGGCAAACTCATCTGCCCAGACTGGAGAGTTTTCCCTCTGTCCCAGCATCCTGGTAGGAAATGCTGTGTGTGTGGAGTTAGGAGTGTGGCAGTGCAGCCCCTCAAAATGAGACATCAGCCAAGTTTTTTCTTGGCTGTCTTCATGTGCAGTGACCCCACACTGGGCTGGGCCCTGCAGTTGGTCCTGGCTGTGCCACTGTGAGTGCAAAGCCTCAGAAACATGGAACTACCTGTGTGGACAGGTGCTGGTTCAGCTGCAGGGCAATAATTCCACTTGGGATAAAGGGTCTGTGATGGGCAGAACTGTGGGTTTCACTGCAGAGCCTGACATGTGCACTGAGTCCATCCCCTCCCCTTTTACACCTTCACTTTTAGTTTGGGTTCACACCATGTTTGAAAGATTTCTTGGATATTCTTCAGCTTTTCCTTGTCTCTGTGAGCTCTCCCTGGTAGCAAAACTATTTCTGAGCAGGTAAGTGATGGAATAGATGTGATTCCTTACAGAGCATGACTGTGTCTGTGTATATATAAATATTTACATGTGCACCTGTATGCATGTAAATTTGGCAATACATTGAATAATCCTGTCCCACTTACAGATGGTTTGAAAGTGGGAGCAGGCAGAGGGGCCACAGAGCAGGCCCTGCCACGCAGCAGGAGGGTGGAAGGATGTATGGACATGCAGCTAACGAGAAGGGAAGGGAAGTGGCTGGAGGCTGAAGGGATGTCATGGGTCCCCAATGTGGCAAGCACATATGCTGCCACACAGCAAATGCAGAGTGCCACCACCAGTGACAAGTGGATTGCACCTAAGGAAAACAGCTGTGCCCAGTGCCCAAATCCCATCAGCCTGCTGACCCTGCATGTCCCTGCTCTGATGTGGATTAGACTGGGCAGGTCTGGGAGCCTCCCTGAGCACACTGCACAGTGATAACAGCTCAGTAAATCTCTGGAATACCTCTTGCACGGCTGCCTCCTTTGCATTTGCAATCCTGCATTTGTGGGACTCTTTTATTTTGTTTTATCTTAATTTATTCTGCTGCACTCGGCATGGCAGGAGCACTTTGATTATCTGTGTAGATCATTGCATGGTTTAGTGCAGTTCTGTGTTACAAACCCTCCCACAGAACCCCGGTATTTGTTAGTAATTTTTCTATTTTGAAGAAACGTCCTTTGACACCTGAGCTGGATCTGCTTTTCTTAGGCACAAATATAATTGTCCCTGGTGAAGAGCATCTCCCTGACTGGTCCCATCCCCTCTGTATATATTTGAATATATAAAATATTAATAAATGATGCCAAATGTTTAATCATATCCATTTGACTCTACAAGGCTCGGTATATGTAGGCTTTCCTGTTAACTGCCTCTGTGATATCTACATACTGCTGATTTGTTGTTGAGCTGGAGTTTTTAAAGCAAAATAAAACTGAGGTTTGCAGTTTGATTTGAATTAATCAGGTCTGATTAGACAGGAACACAACAGACTGTTCTGGAAATCCCTGAATCTCTCTAATTCAATTTCATGTGTTATTCAAAAAGAAATAGTTCATAGCTTAAGCAAAAGTGCTATTTATTTAACACTGTTTTTTTCAGAGTGCTAAATCTTATGGAGGGGGGCACCGTGATGATGTTCAGGGTGTAGGAAAGAAAGCATTTTATTTTATGAAAATACAGATATTTTAGAATGGAGTCACCTGCTGGTAGATCTCATGAATGTACATAAAAGGATGCTCCCTAATATTATTAGTTTGGGTTTTTTCTTCCCATCACCCTGATTGTCCATCTAGGAAGCTTTGATGGCTGGAGCCACAAAACCAGAAGACTGTATTTAGTTCAATAAGCCAGTTTAAAGAGAAAGGTTGGAATTGTGTATGGCAGAGGACAATTATGCAAACTAAATGCTTCTTCAATTAATAATGAGATCCAGGAAAGGCAGAGGAGGCAGGAGGAGGCTCCTGGTTCCAGCAGGGTGTGGGGGACGGGAGCGGGGCAGGGGCTGGAGGGGGCTCTGCTGGCGCCGTCTCTTCGGGGGAGCCTCCAGTGGAGTTGGGCGGGTTTTCCTGGGATGCTGAGCTCTCGGAGGAAGCAGGAGGCCGTGAGTGGGCTGGGTGAGCATCTCTGCGGTCCCTGTCCCGGGCCGGGCTGTGCTGTGCCAGAGCAGCTCTAAGGTGCAGGTGGGCAACAGCAAACAGTTCTCAGCCTGGAGCAGCGTGAGGAGCCGGGGGAGAGGGGGAAGGAGCGATTATCGGCAGTGATTGTTCTGGAGGGCAATGGTGGGAGGTGCTGTAAGTGACAGGGATTCACTATGGGACGCAAATCACTTAAGGCAAAGCCATTAGGATCAATTTAAAACACCAAAGAGGGAGGCTAAAGTGACAGTAGCGTATTTTAATTGAAATCACAAATATCATTCTGCAAGATCTGGTTTAAAAGACCAAGCAGAGTTACTTTATCTGAACACAGGAAAAACTTTTTCTTTTCAAATAATCCTTAAATCCCATCTATAGATATATTTCTATTCTAATATTCTCTTTTCTCTTGACTTGATGGTCATATTATAAATGGAATTAACTACATTACTAATGCTTTTAATTTTATTTTAATAGAGCCTGGGGCTGAAGCATGGAATCAGCATATGTCCCATGAAAAGCAAAATACATTTTTAAAAAAAGTTACAGGGACAAGAAATTGCATGTCCAGATAAACACTCTTATCTCTGTGTTAGTTTTCTTTATTGAGCTGAGTAGCCTGCATGCAGACACTGAGGTTTTTAAAGACATTTTTCTAGAGCTGAAATCCACATGATGAGATTGTTACTGGTTTTGGCAGCAGCAATGTGAACTTGGTAAAAGAGCCTGGCATGGGAATCCACCGAGTCCTGACATATCCCATTTGCCCCGAACTCTTTGATTTCTGCTCACAGAATCTGACATGTGTTGGGCATTGACCTTGCTCTTTTAAATAAGCTTATTTTAGAAGACCTCTGCAGAACACTGTGTGTTTGGCCTCGATGTAAGCTGTTAGGGAAATGTAGTACAAACACAGAAGTTGTATGTTTTGAATGCCAGAGATGTTAAGCAGCAGAGCAGTTGGTAAAGCTGTACTTCTGACTGCTTTCTGTGCTCTTAACACGTGTCCTGAAAGAAAAGAAAAATTATTTATCCTGCTTTCCTGTGAAGGTTGTTATTTATTTATTTTTAGCAGGAAGTTCAGGACCAGACTGGTTTTTCACTCCTAAATATTCCAGCTTGTGCTCTCAGACACTCAGTGGAGCAGAAGAAGGTTTTTTGAAAAGTGGCTGTTGGGGATGTCCCAGGTCAGAAAGCTCAGAGGGTCAGAGTCTCACTGTCCTGTAGAATCACCCTTAGAAATGTCTCTGGATAGAGGTGCTCAGGTACAGTGGTGACTTTCCTCACCCTGCATTTCAGGAGGGGCTGTAACCTTCCACATGGAGATCTGGTTTGCATTCCTTGCTGGGCAGCAGCTGGGGTGGAAGCTCAAGGGCTGCAGTCTTGCAAATGCCAGCAACTTGGCAATACAGACAGGAGAAGAGTTGGAAGTGCCTTAAGAAACAAGTACAAAAAATGTCCCTCATTCAGCCTCTGCTCAAGCCACTGGAAAGCTCCTACCAACCCCAGGAACAGCAAAAGCAGAAGAAAACCTGGAAACACACCTGGGATGTTGATGTGGTGCACACACTCCTGCACCCTTGCCTTGGGCTTTGAGCTTTAGAGCCTGGAAATTTGATTAGCTGGACAATATGTTTTCCCAGAAGGGTTGCTGAGTCTCACTATACCTGAGGAAGTGGCAGTAATATTCTTCAGAAGGGAAAGCAGGTATCCAGTCACCAAAATAAATTTGAATTTGTGGCTGTTGTGCAGCTCTTCAGGACAAAACCTGGCTCAGTGTGGAGCAAGGAGAGGACATTGATAACCCTGTTCCACAGCTCAGTTGCCTTCCCAAGCCCCCAGGATAGGCAAGGAGACCCACATCTGACACTGGGTGAAAGGCTGTGAGTGTTTCAGGGAGCATTTCCTTGGCTAAAGGGTTGGCTTTTTCCCCTCTCTCAATCCTCCCTGATTCAGCAGCAGCACAGGGAAACCCTCCTGATCCATGAATAATTCATCTCCAGCATGTACAGGGGTTCAGAGCCTGACCCAGACAGTTTTTAGGGAAATAAGTGAGCAGGCTGCCCTCAGTGCCAGTGCTGGTGGCTGCTCCATGGAGGATGGGCTGGAGTGGTGCCATCAGTCAGCAGGAGGGGTGGCAGAGCTGCTGCCCCTCCTGCAAAGGGGTCTGCCTGAAATTCCCTAAACCCTCACTCACAGGCTCCTTTTTCCAGGGAAGTGGCTTTTATTTGTTGTGAGTTCTTCATACAGAACAAAACCTAAATAATGTAACATATTCTGGGCTCTGGGCAGATAAAAATTGAAAGGGCCAGGGTGTTTGTGCAAGTGGAATGATAGTGACAAACACCACATGGGGTCCCCAAGGATGGTGTTGGGGGACTTGATTCCTCATAAAGTGATGAAAGACTCTGATGTAATGGTGTTCTGTGAAACAATTTGAACATAAATGCCACTTTCTGTCCCATTAGCAAATGATTGCCATTGTACCAGGATTTTCTATTTTTTTTAATATGTGTTTTGAGCACACTGAGACTTGCATTGTGTTGGGGCTGCAGGAAGATTTAAAGGTTGTGGTGGACTAAAAATTGAAATGCAAATCACACTTTCCCACAACCTCCTGCTGAGGCCCAAACTTTTATAGATCAGGTTCTGCAGTCCTGATGAAGAAGCAGTGATCTGCCTTTCATGAGATTCACAAATTAGTTGCATTCCAAGGTATCATTTCCTACGAAGGAACTGTAACTTACCAGGTAAAAGTTTGTCACTGAAGACAGTCCCAATATTCCATTAATTTTTCCAGCTGCAGTGCCTTTCTCAGACAATGCAAACACACACATCACAGCTCCCCACTCTGCAACATGCTCTCACTGAATATAAACACACTGTATATATTGATCCTCTCCCTCTTGCTTTTTTCTTCCCCAGCATGCAGGTGGTAAAACACTGACTGCCATGAACTTCATCAGGGGAAGAAGAAAAAAAAGAAAAAGCTGTGGTTTGGAAGCAGCTGGATGGCAAACTGCAGACTGGGATATGGCTGCCAAAACCACCACAAGGAGACTGGGGCATAGAGGCATTTGTGGAGCATTCTGTTTGCTAATTGCTTGTGGAATTTCAGGTGAGGAACATCCAGTGTAATTTGTTACAATAGGGAATAGGTTGGGTTTTGCTTTCCAGGGTGGCTTTTTTCTATCATTATTGTTTTTATTTTCACTGCTGTCATTACAAATTCCCAGTTCTCTCTGGCTGGGAGCACAGTTCACAGAGGGCACCAGCACATATCTCCAGGCCCTGCTGTATCCCTGCTGTATCCCAGGACAGGATCTGTTCCTGGCTGTGAGAGGACAGATCCCTCTCAATGCTTCACCTCTGCAAACACAGGAATCTGCTGGGGGTTCCCAAGTGCTGCTTGTGGGTTCAGTGTGTAAGGGTTTTGGGCTGGTTCTCTGTGCTCTGAACTGCTCAGGATTCCCAGGAATTGTTCTGGTCACTCCTTTTCCTCCCAGCTATTGAGAGGTTCCTACTATGCAGAAATATGCTGGAAATTATCACCAGCAGTGCATCTCTGGTTTGCATCTGGTTGCCATCCTGCAGCTTTAACTAGTCCTACAACTTACTGCCAATTATCTCCCAGCTAATGGTGATCCCTCCCAGTGCTGCAATGTTCAGGAGTCTGTGGGCATTAATGAGAATTAGCATTTGCTGGGGCCATGGTGGGAGCTCCTGTCTGCAGCATTTCAGGGGTCCTGGTCGCTGGAATGTTTGATTGCCTCCTCCAGTAATTAGCACTGACACTGAGGAAGTTTTTCAGAGGTCTCACTTGGCTGTGCAGAGACCAAAGACACACTGGGCTCTGTCTGTGGTGAAGTCAGTAATAATGTGTTTCCCAATAATAATGTATTTCCCAATAATACTGTATTTCTCTCCTTCTCTCCACTCCCCTGGCACAGGTAGCACAAGGGATAGAGCCAGTGGCTGTCCTGCTGCACTTCTGCTTTGTTGTCCAGCATCAAATGCTCTTCCACTACTTTTTTAATGTATAGAGAACAATTTAAACATTTTAACTTAAAGTCAGTTGCCCCCTTGGTTTGGGAATATGATGGCAGTTAAAGTGCTACAGGAATTTGGCACAGCAGCAGTGAGTGACTCTGGTGGGCCCTTCCATGCCTGTTTAAAAGGGGGTGCACAATCAGAATTAAAGCACAGGGAATACAGAGGCCCCTTGTGACCCTGGAGGGGTAGTTGAGCACGTGGCTGGTGCTTCCCTGGGAGCACCAGTTGGCTGTTTGGGAGAAGAGGTGCTGGGGAATGTTGCTGTCTCCCTGCTCAGTTTCCCCAGTCTGCTCTGCAGGGAGAGACAGGCACTGCACATCCCCCCGTGCCTCTGGCTGGGCCTGGCACTGCTTTTTCCATGTGCTACTGTGGAGAGGAGGATGAGCTGCAGGATATACAAGGGGCTTTTTAGAGCTGGGGCCAGGAGGGGAAGCAGTGGTCATGAGCAGAGGCTGGAACTTGGCTTGTTAAGTAAATCTCAGGCTGTAGCTGGTTTTAATTTATTTTTTGTTTTATGTGCAGGAGACTGGGCCTTGCAGGTCTGGCTAATATCAAAGCCTGGGGTTTTGTAGATTTTTAATCAAGGTCCACTTTGGGGGGTTCTGCTTTCAGAGCTTGTGGACGTGTAGGATTTTTTTGTCATGTTTTTCATTTTTTCTTGCTGCAGTGTCTGGATTTCTTTACTTCAACTTTTCCATTCTTCAGACTTGAGCCAAGTGAGCAATTTCAAATTACACAGCACTTTCCAGAGATGTTTTTTTGTTGTTGTTGTTTGGGATATTTCTTTTCCTGAAGCAGACCTGCAGTCCAGTTTTTCTGAAAATCACAGATGGCATTGCAGTCCTATCCCATTGCCTCTCAATAATTTGGCATTCTTTTCACTGTCTGAATAGTTTATTGTTCATCAAATCTGTATGAAAGGAATTTTATATAAATTTTTTGTTTGTTTTGTCCCTCTGCTGGCAGGAAAAGTAAATCCCAAAGTATTTCAGCAGGTGCTATTAATATGCAAATAATGGAGAGTACACTGGGTCTAATAGACCTCCCAACTACATGGGAGGTGTCGCTGTTGGAGCAAATTAGCTTTCTGTAATTTGCATGCTTTTCACAGCCTCCTGGGATTATATTTTAGATCAGAGACAATAAAAGCATATGCTGTTAGTTTTAAATGTAACTAATTTTAGACTTTGAAACCATTTTAACCTAACTTCTTAGTGTTAAACTGTTATTTGCAAAGAAACTTTCCACAGAGCTTGTAATTTGCATGGTCTTTCTGCTCCCCCATTAACTGCTCCATCTCTCTTTCCAGGTTGAAAGAGAAGAAGGGAATCTGCCAGGTGGCTGCATCTTGGAACACAGGTATTTCTCACAAAATCCAGATTGTCCTACCCTGGTTCTGAGTCTGCATTTGGGTCCTGATGGGGTCTAGATTGAGCTTTTTGTGTCAAACTTCTTCCCTCCCATTTGGCTTCTCCATATGGTGTAAATCCATCCCAGAATGATGCTGTGGCCCCTGCTGGCTGCTCACAGAGGGGTGAGGCTGCTCATAGCATCAGGAAATGTTCTTTGCTCACCCAGCAAAGCAGAGTCCCTGAGCTGATGTGGCAGCAATGCCCAGTGTGGCTGCCTAGCCCATCCCTGGTGAGAGTCTGCTGGGAAACTGTTTGGAACAAATGGGAAGGAAAGCAGGGATTTCAGAGCAGCCTCAGTCTGTAGAGTCACACATTACTGACTTGTACTGGCACATTATCAATGGCACTTTGCAACTGGTATTGACAGCAGAAATGGCACTGTTGGTGCTGCTTTGGGGCAGTGGGACTGATGGGGCCTGTGGAGCTGTGTCTGTGTTCAGGTGCTGCCCTGGCTGCTCCATCCTGGGCTGGCAGGTGGGTGACACAGGGCAGCCACTGCAGCCCTGCCCCTTGTCCCCATCCTGCCCCTGTGGAGCTGGTAGGACCCAATTCCTGCTGCATGGAAGGACTGCAGTGAGGGCAGGTGTCAGTGTGGGGAAGGTGCAGAAGCAGCTCCTGTGTTTTGTCCCTGTGCCAGCTGTCCCAGTGCCTGAGGGTGAGCTTTGGGAGTTCCCTGTGCCACAGCTGCTCTGTGGCTCATAGATCTCTGTGCAGGGTGTCACTTGGGCTTGTGGGGTGGTGGCCATCCTTTATTTCAGGGGGGACAGAGTTCAGGGGTAGGATCAGACATGTGGAGGAGATGGCAGCCTGCTGGAGATCAAGTTAACATTACCAAATTTATTTCTGCCAAAGGTGAGTGTAGCGTGAGTGAGAAAGTCTGAGAGGAGTCTTTTGAGACAAGAAACTCTTGGGATGCAGTTTTGGCCCTACAGCAGTGTGTGGTGAGACTCTTGGGCTTTGCCATCAATGTTTTATAGGTGTATTTCACACAGACAATGTAAAGAAGCAGTTTGTTTCCCAAGCTCTTAAAGCTGGAAAATGCTGGGTGCTAATTTTTTTCTTTCATCTCACCCTAAATGTTTTCTACCATTAATACCGGTGACCTCCCACTTCTGCTGCTTTTTATTAATGGGATGTGACTTGCCTGTTATAAGCCTGGGCACTGGAGTTGGAAGCACTTGCTTTATTAAAAAATGAAGGCAAAAAGAGAGAAAAAAGGGCTCTGATTACTCAGGTGTCAACAGAAAAAAACTGCGATGCTGTGCCAGATGGCTGCATTTGTGAAGCAGAGTGTAGTCAGAAGGAAAGTGGAAGGAGACAAGGCAAGTGTACATCAGGAGTGTGAAAACATGACCAAAATACCTTCAGCCTTGTTTCACCAACACTGGATTAGGAGGCAACTGTGGTGAGATGCAAGCAAAGAAAAGCAGAAGGGGACACTGTTTGGAAAACAAAAAATGTCGTTCACAAAAGCTTTGAATTAACAAAAATCAGGGGTTTTGCATTAAATGGGCCAGTGCCTCAGAGCAAAGTGCCACGTGTGACAGAGTGGAGCAGTGGTGGCAGCAGGCTGTGTCTGGGCTCAGTGAGCACTGGAGCAGGAGGTGCTGCACCGTGCACTGTCCCAGGGACTCCAGCACTGCCGTGGCTGCACGGGGCCGGGAAGGGTTTCCAGGGATTGGGAGCTCTGCCCGTGCCCACACAGGCAGGGTCTGGGTTATGTCCACCCCAGCACTGGGCACTCGTGACACCAGCACTGGCTGGTTTGTGCCTCAGGCTCTTTGGCCTCGTTCCTCACCTCCTGCAGGAGCTTCCCTCAGCTTCTGCTGCCAGGGCAAGGTCTGTGCCAAGGCTGTAAAAGCCGAGCCCTCAGCAGCCGGGGGCGGGGGCTTCCTTACCCTTTTATATCCTGAAACGGAGCCTGGGCACTTTCAACTTCGCTTCCATGCTGAAGCTTTTGGCTGGCACGCAGGGGAAAGTTTAGAACAGTTTGATCTCAGATCACAAATCCAATTTTTATTTCTTTTTCCATGCTTAAGTGGCTCTGCCCAGGCTGCTTTGGAGCTGCACGCTCTCTCCTCTGTGCTGTCTCAGGGGAAGAGGAGCCTCTGACATGGGCACAGAGGGGTCACTCTGAAGGTTTGGCCTCTTGTCTCTCAGCCTTGGTTTTTATCTTGGTTTACAAACTTGGTGGTGTTTGGGTTTTCAGACTCATGAGAGTCAGAAATGCTGATGTTCTTAGGCTGCACTTTGATTAGAACACAGCCAGGAAAATCTGTGGTAATTTTCACCCAAATCATTTCCATGCAGCTTTCTCACCCCCAACCCCAAAACTACTCTCCCTTTTCACAGGTACCTTCTAGCAATGAACTACATCCAAAGGTACTGAAGGTAGGTTACATTTCCAACAACAGGTGTGTAGAGAAAGTGGCAGGAACATGGATCTCCCTCTGATCCCTGCTCTGGTACAACTAAAGCTTGAATGTGAGTTTCATTCCTTTATTTTTACAAAATCTGAATTTCTACACTAACTTTGGATCAAAAGTTTATTCTCCATACCAGGAAGATTTTTTTTTTTTATTTGCTACAAACTGCATTGTCTTATTTGGGGAGTATGTTCACAACTGAGAAAGAATTGCCTTTATTAACAAATCAAAAGGTTGTGCTGTCAAAACTGAAATCGTTCTACCTTTTTATGTGCAAATTAGAGTTTCTGTCAAACCTTCAGCCATGGTGCATTTAATTTGTGGAAATATAAAAATATCTGGCTTAATATTAAAATATTCTGCACGAGGAAGGAAATATTTGAAGTGATGCATTGCAGGCAAGATTCTCGAAAAATCAGATTTGAAAGAAATAAAGTGGTGCTTTAACAGAATTTATTTTCCCTACTTTTGCCAGAGTTCAGAGCAGTCCTTAGAAGTGTGTTGAAGTTATACAGGTGTCTGAATATCTGGTTGGATCATGGCCTTTGGGAGTGAACCAAACTAAATTTAAGTGTGTCCAGGCCAGGGGACCTACATCCGCTGGGTTTTTCCTTAGGAAAGGGTCACAAGATGTTTATTTTTTTTTAATTAATGGCAAAGGTACTGAGAAACTTTTCAATCAATTCATTACAGTTGGGGTAAAACAAAAGCAACTATTAGTTTCAGCATGGTAGCTTGTGTTTTGGAAGGTATTTATAGAGAAGATAAAATTCTGATTATCTGAACTGGGCCCTGGTTCTGTGTTTAAGTTTCCAAATAAAGAGCTGTGTGCTCGGCAAGGTGAGGCACTGATGGACTTAACCTGAGCTCCTTCCAGCACAAACAGTTTGGGTTTGAGCCTGAGGCAGCCCACACTCACCGTGAGCCTGGAGCTGCTGGTTTCCTTCTGCTCTTTGAAGGAACTCAGCCTGCTGTTGGCCTGGTTTTGTTGGGAGAACAAGAAAACCCTGAAGAACCCCCTTTTCAGTGTGCTCAAAGTCTTTAGCTGTATTTTGGCTTATTAGGGTTTTTTTTAATGGCATCCCAGCAGGCTACTTCATGTTGAATTCCCAGCTCTCCTGTGACCCAGGAGCCTTTCCTGTGGCTCTTTGGGAGGAGGGTCCTGTCCAGCCAGGCTGTGTTTGCCATCATTTGTTCCAAACACATATGAGAGTATCTTGTCCTGTCTTTGGGGAAGTGTTAATGGGCTTGAGTTCATTTCACCTCATTTTTTCCAAGGCCTGAACCAGGAACTTTTGCTCTTCTGCAGAGCTGAGAGGAGAGGAAGTGGCTGTTCCTTGAGGAGCAGCTTCACTCCTTGAAGTGCCAGTGCCATTGTCCCATGGAAAAGGCCACTGGAGCAGTGCATTAGTGATGCTGTGGCCAGGCTGGGATGTGCCCATGGAATCCCAGGGCAGGTGTTGTTTCCAGCCACCTGGCTCCAGTGGAAGAGCCCTTCCCACTGCACCTGTAGGGTCACAACCACCCACTTCTGTGCAGAGGGTGCAGAAAATATTCCATGCATTGCTGTCAACTGTCAGAAGTTCCTTTTGGGGGTGAATTATTGCCTGCAGGCATCCAGAGCACTTAGTCCCTGTGCTTTAATGCCACTGCTGTCAGCAGTGCAGAATTCCAGCATCCAGGGTTTTGCATTTAGTTCTGGCTCATCTCTCCAAGGGGGTTCCTAGAGGCTGAATGTGCAGTGCACTGCATGTGAAGGTGTTTATTAGGCTATTAGCCATAATTAATGGGGAGGCAGCTGCTGAGGCTGTGGGCTGTCCCAGGCTTTGCCCACGTTCTCCTTTCATACCCACACCCCAGCATGAATTATATGATGTTCATAGAGACCAACAAAGTGCTTTGGGTTGGGATCTCCTCTTTCAGGCCATAAATATATGATCCAGCCACCCCATAAAGTACACTGCTCCAGCTTTCCATGAATTCTCAGGCATAGCTGTGGCATGCAGCAGGGTTTGGGTCTGGTCCCTCCAGCTGGAGAAATCCTGCCCAGCACAGCTCCAAGGCAAAGTGTGAAACAGGCACTGCAGCTTCACCCAAACTGGTGAGTTCTGCCTCTGCTGCAGTCACAACTTCCATTCTTTTTCTAAAATAGTGGATACTGTGCTGTCCCCCTGCTTCCCTGCAGGGATTCAGGGACAGTGCTCTCAGTTTGCTGTGGTGGGAAGTGCAGGATGGAGGTGAGGGCACTGGTGAGCTGGGCACCTCCCTGGCAACTCCTCCCCTGCCAGGAGTGCTGCAGCCTCATGCACTTGATCCTTTAATTGGCCCATGTGCAGGCTGGACAGCTCTCTCCTTATTATTGTTATTATTGTGCAATCACATACTGCTTACCTACACAACATGCTGGAGATGCACTATTTATACAGAAACCATGTACACCAAGACCCATTTTCTCCATGGTGATTGTAGATAGTGTGTAAAGCTCTGCTTTGATTCATTAGTAGAGCAAAAGACATAGGATTATTTGGTGTAATTCACAGCACTTCAAAATGCTTATATTTTCATAATACTCTAAATCTACCACTTAGGCTGGTAACCCAAGCTTTGCTGTAGTGCTGTCATCCTAAAATTGGGGTGGTGCCATTTTTTCACTGGAACAAGCCAAACCTGGAAGCTCATTAAGCATGGGATTTGTGGTGAGTGACCATTGTGCAGGGTTTGTGAAACTGCTCAGGGCTCAGGAGGGTCCCTGGCACCTCCAGAGTAAAGAACTTGGGGAACCAAGCTGAAAACTTGTTTTCATACAATTTGGGGTTTGGGCTGGATGGGAACCTTGATGATCCAGCCCCCAAAAAAGGCACAACTTGGGGGGAAAAAAAATGAAAGGAATTTTGTTTCTTGGGTTGAAAAAGAACCACTGAGTTAATTTTAATGAGTTCGTTTTATTTAGGAGTAAAGTATCTTTTAGTATTTCTTTTGAATAAAATTCTGTGCTGCATATACGTGATATTGTTTTCTGACAAGGTGAGTTAGCAAAATTCCTCAGATGTGCATTTCTTATTTCATATCCATTCCTTTCTTGCTTTATCAGGACCATCCTTGGGCTGCACTGACCTGGGCATGACTTCATCCAGGCCAGTGCTGGATGAGCCTCCCAAGATTCCTGCCACTTACATTCACACAAACATCCAGCTCCATTCTTTGAAAATCTCTGAGTTTAAGCCCAGCTTTAAAGACACAGTTTCAAAAACTCTAACCAATGGTAACCTTTGGCAAAACCTTATAATTTCCAAGTGTAGGTACAGGTTTTCTTATAAAAAGGCTGATGGCAATTTCTGACAGCCATTTACAATGTTTTCACCCAACAATCAAGTGCACATAGCCCTCACCACCCTCACAGCAAGGCTTGTCCACCAGAGAAAGGGTTTAAAATGTCCCTGCTTAAGTGATTGAACTTACCTTACCCTCCTGAGACCACCATGTGGGAGTTTATCCTTTTCTCCTTTCAACACTCATCTCTCTGGGACTTTGCTGGGCACTGTGGGGTGTTTGCCCACCTCTGGAAATCAGCTGTATAATTCACATGTCTAATTTCAGCTGCTTGGTGGCCAGGGATTTTTTTTTAGTAGCATGGATTAAAATGTTCCAGTTGTCTCCTGAAAATCTTCCTCAGCCCATCCTGGGTAAAGGAAATGTGGTCAGACAAGCTTTTCCCTCAATTCCCAGCTTCTCCCACCTCTAAACCTGAGGTCACCCATGTACCTGATTTCCCAACCCACTCCCTCTAATCAGTTACATATTTTAAAATAATTGTCTGAAAAAATGGACAGAAATTGTGAGGATCATTACTAGTGAGAAGCTGCCTTCACTGCTGCCATCCCCCCATATATGTATTTGCTTCTCTGTGTTAACACCTGAAATGTTTGGGAAAAAATTTAAACATGGCCAATGACCACATTTAATGCAGGAGCTTTCACACCTCTGGGCTCTGTATTTATAGCTCTGTCATGTTTCCTTCTTGGACTGACCTGGAGAAGAGGATTTTTTTTTTTCCCCTTATCTGATGAAACGGTTGTCTGTCATGATGTGGTTATTGCAGCACAAAATATTGCCTAAAACTTGACCCTGAACAAATATTGTACAGGGACAGTTTACCCCAGAATTCCAAAGGAGGTGAAATCCTCCTTGTGCTCTCCAAAAGGGGAAGCTTGTGGTAAATAAAACTGTGGTGAGTCATCATGGAGCCTCAATTTTACATGCAGGTTCTCTGATCCCAGCTGAAGCCACCCTGCTCCTAGTGTTACTCCATTGTACTTGGAGTTTAATGTGGATGAACATGGATTTTCACTGATGCACGAGTCAGAAATTTAAAAATTACATGTATTCATTGTGTCTGGCTTGAAAAACATTAAGGGTACTTCCAGCCTTATCAAATGATGCTGTTCAATGACTGTTGCCAACCAAAAACAGGAATAATTTCTAATCAGTTAAGACATCCAGAAATTTCCCATCCCTTTCCGTTCATGTGGTCTATGAACAGACTTCGATTTTTTATTTTTTTTCCATTAGACATAATTATTCCCAAAGTCTTTTGTGGAGGGAGGGTAACTTTTCCTACCTCTGACACGTGGTATTTGTGAAGCAGAGAAGAGGTGCTGTGCTCACAGACTGCTTGGGGGCTGATTCTTTTCCCTGATTGAATGGATGTGACCTAGGGAAGTTTCTGCATTTAAGTTAGTTGTGTTATTTGTTCAGGACTTCTGTCTGCAAATATTTTAAGTGTTCTGGTTCACTCACTGTTAGAATGGCTGGAAGTAGCAAATGCAACCCCTGGCCTGCTGAAATGCACAGGAAATATTTCATATGGCAGAACAGGACTTCATTCTTCCAAAATGCAGAATCCCTAGTTAAGGGTTTAACTATAAAATATTTACTCACTCTGCTGAGTCCCTGGTCCACCACTGCTCGTGGGCCCTTCTTGAGCAGTTACCCGAGCTCCTCCTCACCACTGCAAACAGGAACCTTCACTCTGGTAACTTTTTAAGAGCTGTAGTTAAAAAAAATGAACGTAAAGAGCTGCTGTCCAAGTCCTTTAAAAGTCGAGTGCAGGAGCAGCCCCACTCCCCTGGCCAAAGGGAGGGCTGGGTGGTTTGTTTTTCAGTGAGACACAAAGCCAAGAGGGCTCTGTTTTCACATGCTAATGAAGCCCAAGGTGACAGGAATTTGGCAGAGCCTGATCCCAGCAGCTGCGGGCCAGGATGGAACTGGCCAGGGCATTACATGGAAGCATCACTGAACACAAACCTACAGCCTGCTCCTAAAACTTCATCAGAAATGAATCCAGTGCCAAATGCCCTTGCCATAGCCAGGGTTTTTGGCAAGGTGTTTTTCAGATTAGGCAATAAATATTCTGGTGATTGTTTGCTTTCTTTCCAGAAATATTTTGGAGGTGCTAAAAGCCCCCAAAATGTGCCCAGTGAGCTTCCAGGGTGAAGCATCAGTAAAAGGTACACTCACCCAGCAGAGATCCAGAGCACGTGCTGTACATCATTAGGGATCATCTTCAAACTTTACCCTTGCTTCAGAAAAGAAAAATAAGAAAAAAGATCAGAGCAAATTACAATTTTTTAAAGCAAATTTTTGAAGTTCAGCTCTTGTGTGCCAAGCCCTGAACAACACAGCTGCCCCACATCCTGCTCTGATCCCAGTTTGGGGTGCTCTGACCATTCAGGTGCCACAGGGGCAATGGCTCTGCCCCAGGAGTGCCACTCACTGCACTGGGCATGGGAAGATGTGCCCACAAAAAGCTCCTGCCAAGTAAAACCAAACAGAAAGACCAATCTCTGCCAGACCAGGTGATTTATTTACCTTCAGGTGAAGCAGGGCTGTTCTTTGCCACTTCTTTCTACACAGGAATTCAGCTCTGCATTTTAACAGGAAACGTTGGAAATAAAACATTCTCAGATGAGGGGAGAAATTCCAAGTTTCTTAAAATGACTGTGAAATCGATAAGTAAACAAACACAGGGTGTTGTATTCAGTCACCTCTCTTTCCTTTTTTTCCCTGAGAAAGCCATTTCTAGCTGGATTTTCCCCAAGATGTTAATATTGTGCTGGGTTTTATGCTGACTGAAGCAAGGTAGCAAGTGGTTATTGCAGGCCTGACATGCCTGTTCTGGCAGGGAGCAGCGTGAGCTTTCAACTCAGAAAACAAGGTGAACTTTGTTGGGTCATCAATCTGCTCTTGCCTGCCTTGGCCAGGTATGTGCTCACAACGAGGATGACTTAATTCAGGATCAGTTTATTTGTACTTTCCTTAGTCAAAGCCTGAGTTATAAGGGTGGAAAGTGTTCACCCCCAAGGATTTTTGGTTTTTCTTTCTGGAAAACAAGTTCTTCTTTTGAAGAACTGGTCTGAAGTTTGTAGTAGTAGCTTTGTAGGCAGTTAGCTCACAGATCTGATGTTCCAGATTGTGAAACAAGAAGCTGAAACAATAGAGCCAGGCAAGGGCAATCTTCCCATTTTCTGCTTCCTAGAGTGTGTTTGCAAAGGAGAACCACTCTTTACTTGTTCCTCTTCAGCACGAATTCCTGTTCCATGTCCTTCATTCCTCAGATCTAGTGCATCAGAATCAGAGGCAGGAATACAGCTCTGTGACACAGCACCAGCACTGAAAATGGGCTTTAAATGGTGCCACTTCTTTGATTTAGTTGGATTTTGCCTGAGAAATAATATGCAAATTAAAGCATTATTCACAACGGTGTGCACCATACTTTAAAAATATACCTTTAATGCTCAGGGTCCAAACATTGTTGTTTTCTGTTTCCAAATCCTTCATCAGCTCCATTTCCCCTTGGTTTTCTTTCTATAGGCCTGATGCTGCTCCCAGGATGTGTGTGCTTGTATTTGTGTGTGTGTGTAGGCCCATGATTGTTTCTACTGCTAAAACTGGCAACGTAGCTACTGTTTTCCAAGCTCAGTTACTATTTTGGCAAAGCATGGGTATTTGGGGATACAAAAACTGCTCAGCTGCCTTAAGGAAAAATATTCCATAGGTTTTTGTTTCCATACTTTCCAGTTTTCCACTCATCAGTTGCAGGCTCTTGTTGAAAAATGTCTTTCAGTGTTGGAATTTCTGAAGAGCAAACCCCAGCAGTGGGGAGTGAGTTCACTCTCTCTGAGCAGGACTGGCTGCTAATAAGGGAATAAATAACAAATAACACAAGCAGATGAATATTAACTAATACCAAAGCACACCTACCCCTCTGAATTGCTTTCTCTGTTCACATTCTTGCCAGTTGAGCAGCAGGGCAGCACCAGCTCTCCTCACATATTGCAGCCTGAGAAAACAGCTCCAAAGGGCCAAAAGAAGCAAATAAAATGTATTTGTTATTATGGCTGACCTTAGGCAGGCAGTATGTGGAGCTGCGGGAATCATTCACAGAATCTCTGATTATAAGTATGGTGATAACTGGTAAGACTGTGCTGAACTACTGTGAAACAATTCAGGTAGTCAGCAAACAGGGCTAATTGCTAGTTTGGGGGAGATTATGGGTAATTTAGTGCCCACTGAGGGCTTCTACCTAAAAATAAGCTTTTTTTTTTCCCTCCCGTTGGACAGCACTTGCATGTTAATGTAGAATTCCTGATGCAATTACATGTGAAGAGGACATTCAGATGCACTTCCATAAATGCCCTTCTGCTTTTCAATTACATTAACTGTCTTTGTAGATCCTTTGATAGAAACCATATTCTTGACTTTTTTTTTGAACAGCGAGCAGGCACTGAGCTAGACTTTGCTGTTATCCAAGATGTCCCGATCAAAGGGCTGAGGGAAACACAATAAACACAAGGCAAGAAACTCCTGGTGGTTTCCAACACAAACTAACGGGAGAGTGTCAAGTGAGCAGCTACTGACAATTCCAGCCCCAAAACCAAATGTTCGTGTGTGAAACTCCACCTTTGAGGAGGAAGAACAAATACCCACAGAGTGTTTTGGCTATAATTACTTCATTTAAGGGGAAAAAGAAAAAAGTGCTGAATTCAGTTTGCTAAAGTCAAGACATTAATATTTTTGGCATGTAAAGATGTAAACCAAATGTTTAAATGAAATGTCATCCCCTGGGCTCACGTTTGCCCACTGAACTGCGGTGCAAACCCTCCGCAGACCTTCATACAATACACATTTTTCAGTTCATTGAAGAAGGCCCCCGCTGCTTCTCAAGGAAAACTAACTTGCAGAAGCAAAATAAACAGTGGTGTGGCAGTGCAGCAGCAGAGCCTCAGAGCACAGATGTGCAGCACTGAGGCTTTTCCATCAGATAAGGAGCACCCAGACAGAATCCCTGCCCAAGTATGGCCTGGCCAGCACATGCAGCCTCTGCTGGGGCTGGAGGCACAGCAGCCCTGTTATGGCTGGGGCCGAATGTTTGTGTAATGGAGCCTGGCCTTTGAAACAGCCTCAGCAATGGGGGCACACGTGGGGCTTTGTGAGGAGCTGCCAGGGATGTACCTGCACAGGGCCTTGGCTGCAGGAGGAGCAGCCTTGGCTGTGAGCTGGGGAGCTTCCAGCAGCTGCCCTCCCAACCAGAGGGCTGCTCCTGGAGAGAAAAATTAAATATATAGAGATACTTGTGAGGACCAGCAAGGTGATTAGAGGGGTGGAGCAACAGTCCTGTGAGGAAAAGCTGAGAGAATTGGGGTTGTCCAGCCTGGAAAAGGCTTTGGAGTCACCTAATTGACTTCCAGTACCTGAAGGGACCCTGCAACAGAACATGGAGAGAGACTTGTTACAAGGCCTGGCATGACAGGACAAGGGGAAATGTTTCCAAATAGAGAGGAGGTTTAAACTGGCTACTAGGAAAAAAACCTTCCCGAGTCCCTGGCACAGGGTGCACAGAGAAGCTGTGGCTGCCCCATCCCTGGAAGTGTCCCAAGGCCAGGCTGGATGGGGCTTGGAGCAACCTGGGATAGTGGAAAGTGTCCCTGCCCATGGCAGGGGATGAGATGAGCTTTATGGTCCCTTCCAACCCAAACCATTCTGTGATTCTAAATGTGTTTGTAAGTATATATAAACACACAGAGAGATATACACATACACACACACACACACACACACACACACACACACATATATATATATATATATATTCATATATATAAGGCCTCATTTTTAATTGTGGGCCCTGGCCCTAACTGCACTGTGGCATACAAAGGGTTACTGCTGGCTGCTTTTAGGCAAGACACCTCTAAAACAAGAAAATAAAATAAAAAAAAAAGTAAATGTAACCCTACAGAAATACAGCTCCTTGGGCCTGTGGTAGTTCCTATTAAGATATACAAAGTATCTCAGCAAGGGAAAATTTAACTTACATACAACACATGATTTTAAGTAAAGAAATATTGATGGAGTGGGGGGCATGACAAGTATTTTTTTAGCTCTAATTTATGGCTGAGCAGCTTCATTTTAGGTACTTCATGGGAATATTTTAAACCAAGCCTGCATAATATTAAAATAAGTTAAAATGTATGTAAAATTTATGAGAGCATGTCAGGTGCAATGCTTGATAAAGTAAGTTTAATGCTTCAGAATTTTTTTCTTCAGGCAGAGAAAGCTGAATCCTCCAATTCTAGGTTACAGTATAATTTTAGAAACTCTTTTCCATTATACCATTCTTTTATTAATGAGATCCAACCCAATTTAACAAAAAGAGGTAAATTCCTAAAGAGTTTGTGGAAAGTCCTCAGCAGGTTGGAAGCAGGGAGTGTGTGATAAAAGGGGGTATTCTCCTGTTCATAGGCTCTATTCCATTTGACAGAAACACAGAGGAAATCAATTCACAACAAACTTTCCAAGGGTGCCTCTCCAGTGTGGTTTTCCTCTGGAAACGCCGCCTGGCTCCGTGAGCAAACAAAAGCTCTGGCAGTTGACAGGGGCTGTACATCACTTTGAAAACTCTTCATTTACTGGGGGTGTGTCATGTTGCTTCATTGTGTGACACTCCCAATTATCGTGACAGAGCTAAATGACAAAGTAGTGTCACCCCACTGCAAATCCAGAGCAGCTCCTTCCCATTTTTGTGCCTGGTCATGGGAACGTCGCTGAGCCGGTACAAAGGAGCGGCAGGAGCCGCAAACAGGGGCTGGGCTGGCTGCAAACTGCTCTGCTCTGCTCTATTAAAAATTCAGCTCCTCGGCAATATTAAATCTGAATTTACTCCCATCAAACAGAAACTTAGCATATCTCATTCTTCCATTATAAAATATTGACATCAGGAATAGTGAATCCTGAAATGAAGATTAGAGATGAAAACTATGCGCTTGGTAATTATCATTTTTTTCTTTGTTATTATTCCTTTCCTCTGAGGATTGCATAGGCTGTTGCAAACAGTAATGAAGTTAGCATGCAATGCCAATGCAAAGTGTGCTGCAAAGTTATTCCTTCCCTCATGACGGATGAGGCAGTGGGAGGAGGGAGATTTCCCCAGCCAAACCCGCACACGGGCGGGACAGCCCCCGCCTCACGTCTTAATCAGCATCCCTGGTGAGGAGACCCTCAGTGCCATCTTGTTTCTGTCTCCTTTTGTTCTGCCATTTCCCTGGGCTTTTTAGGTCTGCACTGGAGCTCAGAGCTATTAATATCAATGACACTTTTTTTTTGTCACAAACCAAGCAGCCAGTTCACAAATCCATTCACTGCCCTGCCTCGTAATGGTCTCGAATAACCAGAGCACTGGAAAAGCACAGTTCCAGGAAACATCCATCCCCTCCATCCCAATAGCCCTTCTTCCCAATGTGAAGAGATCATGTTGGTCAAGCTGCACTGGGATAACACTTTGGTTCCTGCCTGTGCAGACAGCCCATGGCTCGGGATGGCTTCCACCACAAAAGCCATGGCACCACCCCCTGAAATTCCCACCTGGCTGATGAACTCAGTCCTGGCTGGTGCCTCTGTCTGAGGTGACCACGCTGAGAGGTCCCCCTTGGTGAGATGGGGTTGTTTGAGGGCCTCCTCCACATCCTCTTGAATCCCCCTTGTGGTCTGCAGATGTTCTTGAGGAGTGTGATGTATCCCAGGTGCGACATCGGATACCGAGTTTGTCTCATGTGCTTCCTACAAAAATCAATCCAAGTCAATAAAGTGCCCACCCTCCTCCCACAGTGCTTGCAGAGGTTCAAACAGGACCAATTACTCTTAAGGTGGAATTGTCAGGTGTCAGATGAGAACAGAGAACTTGAAGCATTATGTATAGGAACAGATTTATTTAGAAGACTTGAAGAATTTGTTTTGCTATCAACAGGTCTATGAGAAGTGCTTTTAGAGTACAGTCCAGTAGAAACTGATACCTTGCAGAATGAATGACAGGGGAATGTTGTTTGGGTTTTGTTTTTTTTTCCCTTTCTCTTCTTTTTGCACCAATCAAACACAGAGCTGCCCCCTAAGGCAGGTAAACTCACACCCAAAGCTCCTGCCCTTGAAGGCATTTGATCACAACTCTTCTTGCCAAACACAGCCCCTTTCTGGTTCCCATTTCCCCATGCTTCATTTATATGTAATATATAAATATCTTTGTCACACACTCAGTTTTTTGTGCTTGGTCCAAAACTGAGAACCCTGCCAGTCTCTAAGTCTAAAGCTTCATGTGAACCTCTCTGTCCCTGCCAAGCCCACAGCACACAAATACCACAGCATATTATCATCACACAAGATGTTAAAGTTTAACAGTTCTCATCCCAGAATACCAAACCTCTCTCCCAGCACTCCCAACAAATCAATATGCATTATTATTACATGCTCAGATACTACATCAGATTTCTGCTCATGCCAAAATTTCAGCTAGCTGTTCCCTGGAGTATTTATGCTTGTGTACTGTATTTAACAACAGCCCATTCAAAATGCTCACAGCTCCTAGGAATGAAATGCACATAATTTAGGAATAGCTGTCTGGCTATTCAGGCATCATGCTGTGTCAAGGGAAAATTAAATCTCTGACTCTCCCCCTCTTCTAAAACAAACCTGTACTTTGCATCGTATTTTGGGGAGCTGCACGGAAGTTTCATAAAGACCAAGTGGCCTTGGCTCTTTTTTTCCTGTTTAATGGCAGTGCCTCCCCATTAATGCTCCAAAATGATACAGTAGTTTTTTAAAAAAAAGCTCTCAGCATGCAGGCATTGTACCACATTAAGAAATCAGGATTTTCTAGGCACTGCACAGCATTAATTACACTGAGCATGCTGCAAATTTAAATTAAATGATATGCCATGTTCTGTTGTAAATATCAAAATGGATTGCAAGATAGAACCCCATATTGGCATTTGTGCACTGAACAGGATCAGAAAATCTCTGTGATATATAATTTCTTTTTATTTTAAGCATACGTGATGCAAATGTGATTTTTATTTTCAGGAGTACCTAAAAGCACACATGTACAGGTCAGAACTTGTCTGTACTAAAAAAAAAACCCAAACAAATCTTCTCTCAATAATAACAACTATAAAAGAACAAAAAAATCCCTCTTTGTCTTCATTTCTTTTCCAACATAAAAAATAAAATATGCTTCTCTTCCCCCCCAACAAATATTTACAATGTAGGGACTGGAGGGCACTGAGAGGAAAATGGGGAATACAAGGGGCTGGAGCAGGGCAGCAGGAGGACAGGTGGGTTGGAATGCCAGGATCCCATGGAAGCAAATGCTGTGGGGGTTGAACTCACCCAAGCAGGGAAGGGCTGCTCTCCCAGTGGGATTTCAGACAGGAGCAGAGTGAGAGGTGAGCTGGGGCTGTGTCAGTGCTGTGCTGATGAGGGAAACCTGATTTGGTGATGCCATGGGAAGAAGTGGGTGAAGAGAATATAAACAATAAACAAAAGGTCTGTCAGTACTTGTGTTTTTGTTGGCACTGGTATTTTGCAGTTTTGTACTATCAGGTTAAATGGTCACAAACTCAGCAGCCTCTGCCCTGAACTGTGTGACTAAATACTAGACAAATATTTTACAACTTCACACATCAGGGAAAGGAGAACATTTAGTTAACTCTACAGAAAAGGCCTTAAAAAAAAAAAACAACTGTATTTTTCTGGGCTTATTTAAGGCCTTGATGAAATGATGAGCACTGAGCTGAGACCTGCAGGTGAGTACCAGCCTGAATTGGCACAAGGCATGAAGAAGACACAGCAAAAAAGTGTGGGCAGAGACATGCAGAGCCACTGACATTTCTTCAAACCCAGCATCACCATATTCTTCCTAAATTGTCTCATCTTTTGTGTGTCTTTTGCTCCTAGGCCTTGCTTTCCTGTGCCATTTTGGAGCAGTCCTGTGTGTGGGAGAAGTACAGCTGTGGGACACCTGATGAAAAGAGGTGGTTGAACAACTGGCCTTCAGCTCTGTCACCTTCTTTCAGTGCTTGAAAAAAAAAAAAAAAAAACAAAAACAAACAAACAAAAAACTAACCAACCAAACGAACAAAAAAACCCAACAAACAAAAAACAGGAAAAAAAAAACAACCAAAAAAAACCCCAAAACAAAAAAGACAAAAAGTCCAAGCCAAAGATAGTTTATGTGCAGCTCAGGAAGCTCTCAGCAATGAGTGTGTCTGTGATTTAATAACATATCTACCCAAAATGACATTTCTTCTAATACTCAGAAAAAGAAGGCAGAGCAGCACACAAGGCACTGCAATTGCAGCAACAAACAGCCACACTGCCAGGTATTTATTTTTCAATGTACACAATTATTGGGGGAGAATAAAAATTATTCTCTGACACTCTGACAGAGCTGTAAGAAGCCTCATGCTTCCCCTACTCCCATGATCCTGACAAGAAGCACCTCACAAATTCTAATAAACAGAGAATAGAAATAAATAGTTTAACTACACAGCATCAGGTTTCAAATGGCTTCCTGAATCAGAAAGTGCTGCTAGTCCATCTTCCTTATTTCCACACTCTGTAATGGTGGCTCTCCAAAAGTCAAAGTGAGATGGATACTACAAGGATCACAGACACTACACTGGGAAACCAAGTATCAGTGGGTACATCCAGATTTATGGTAGGTGATGGCAGTAAAGTGAAAGTAAAACTGTTTGCACAGTCTGTATTGTTGGCCATTACTGTGTATTTGCCCTTTTTTCTTGCTTAGCTGTGCCTGGAAGAATGGAAAATTGTACCTTCTATACAGTATTAGGAGACACTTTCTGATCTTAAGGTCAATCAGACTGGTTTAGCTGCTTGAGGTATTTATGGCACAATCACTCAGTGTCTTTAAGGAAAGGTTAGATACATTTATGGGAAAGGTATTTTGCAGAAGCTTTCCTGCTTCATAGAGGTCTTGGACAAAATGACCCAGGAGGCCTCTTCCAAGTCTATCAAATGTGGTTCCCTGATTGATGCTGTTTCCCCCCAAAGTCTTTTGAAAACACAAAGCACTGTTATAAAATTTAATATGATACACTCTATAACTTTAACACAATGCCATTTTCTTATAGGAAATGGTTAGCTGGTAGCACAGGAGCCTGGTGCAAGAGGAAGAAACATAGAAAAAAAGAAATTGCAGTGCAGTTTCTGTGCCGAGGGATATCGACTATAACATTTACTCCGTGTCTGAGCATGGACCCTCAGCTGTGCAGGGGAGCACCAAGCCAGGGAAGGCTATAAGGAACCCAGGCTATGGAATTTATTCCTCCAGAAAAGCCTGAGGTAATTTTCTGTGCTGTGCAATAATCACTCCCTCAGTGCTGGGAAGCAAACGGGCACCCAGCTCTCCTTGTAACTCACGGATTTTATTGAGTTTGAGTTTACTCTCAAAATCTTTTTATACTAACTTTTTTTTTTTTTTTTTTTTTTTTTTTTTTCATTCCAGCTGATTTAGTTAAAGGCCAAACTCTTCTTCCAAAAATCAGCTCCCAGCCCCCATCTTCTTGGGATTGCCCTGACAGGAAATAACAACATCCATACACAGACACTCTGAAGCCTTTTGAAGTCTCACAAATGTGAGCTGCTCCCTTTTGCAGAGCAGGCTGGGATTAACTCTTTTATTAACCTTATAACCTCATCCAAGAGAAAGAAAAATAGTCAATCCCTTTTTTAATTTGGAAGCCTGCTGCCCTCTCTACCCAAACATTTGTGAGCTCACCCTACAGATAGGGGCAAAAGAGCCCATGGAAATCCCCCTCTCCCTGAGAAGCTCCCCAAATCCCCTCCTGGGCCCTCCCATTATGTTGCACTCAGTGTCAAAGTTTGTGTTTTCACTAGAAAATATTTCTCCTTTACAGGAGGGTTGTGTATCTCTCTATATTGGTGGGAGCAAATAACAACCTTTTGGTCCTTTTCAACATGTTGCATCAATGTATTTTCCTGATTCCTGTGTCAAAAAAAGCAACTTTTAGCAGAATGAAAAATCTGACCTGGGTGTAATCCTGACAGTGCTCCAATTGTTCATCCTTAGCTCCATCCCTGCACTGCAGTGCAGAGTAAGAGGCTCACGCTGGAATAGGTCTTCTCACCAGAGTCAAAATGGTAAAAATTAGCTCAGAGACTGACATGAGCAGGAATTTCAAAGGCAGGAAAATTTATCTCCCGCTTTTTGTCTTACACTATGGTACACTGTAGTGGCTGCAAGATTTAACTTCCAAGCATCCCATCTATATAAATCCTAGTGGACAACAACTCCCAGCTTCTTTTCTTTAGGGTGTTGAGCCCAGCAGCTGGAATCTGACAGGGAATGATGGTCAAGATAAGAATGGAGAAAAACTTTCCTGTAGCCTTCAGGTGTTGGTGAAAGGTCAGGATTAGGGAGCAGCCAAAGCCAGAGCTCCATGTGTTACACAAGGTCACTGCCCTTTGGTGTAAGGACCACGGGTTTGGGCCAGCCCTGCCTCTGCTCAGCTCAGCTCAGCTCAGCTCAGCCCAGCTCAGTTCAGCTCAGCTCAACTCAGCCCATTACCTGCCCTGGTGATACAGCCCCTCTTGGGCTTTCTGCTTTTGAAAGATTTATACTTGGTTTAAATCTCAATCAAAAGATCCACTTTGGCTTTTCGGAGGCCAAGACTTAAAAATCTCCGATGGGAAGGACAGGTAAGGAAAGCAGAATATCTTTCCCTTGCAAAGGCATTCAAATGCAACTTGGATAAGGAGTTTCCTGCTGCTTTGCTGGATAAACAGACACACCTCAGTTCAAAAATGCAGGGGTGCCCTTCACACCAATAGGCAGAGGGAAGAGTAAGAGGCACCAGAATAAAAAAGGCAGGATCCAACTGAAATTTTACCTTCTTTGATCTTTGAAAATAGGAAAACCCATTCGGGATCAGGAATTTCCAGACTGGGCTGTATGCACCATTAATTGTTCCATGAAGCAGAGCTGGTCTGCTATTGTTGCATCCTCCAAAAACAGCTGTTACTATGAGCTCTTTGGGGCTCAGGAACTCTATTTCCCAGTTTTCACTTAGTACTTCAGTAATCACATATAAATAACAGTAATGATAATCATAACAATACCTGGCTTGCCATTATGTTGTGCTCAGTCTTTGTGATGCCTCTCTCACAACAAAATCTGTGTATTAAACACTTTAATTGAAACTCTTAATAAAACAGAGGTATTTTTACTTACACTTTGTATCCACATAATGTTCACAAAGCACTTTACAGAATCAAATGAAAGTAGCCAGTGTGAGCCTTCTGTAGAGGATTTTGTGCATCTCAGCAGTGCAGAACAAAGCTGCTATATAGACAATTAATTGTCAAACATACCATGTTTTGGGGTTTGTCCTGGCTGAGCAGCAGCCAAAAGCTTGGGGTTTGTCCTTAAGATGGATGTGAAAGTCTCTAAAGCCACCACAAATAACACAACAGGATGAACTGGATGGTCTCACTGACTAGAACAGGCTGTGATGACCCATTATTAAGGTCCCTGGGTCAGAAAGAAAAAAAGGTTATAATTTTCCTGGTTTAGGAAGAAAGCCATGGAAGTCTTGGAGCTGAGTACTGAGCAGCCACCATGGGGTCACTGCAAGGGGACAAGGCAGATCCTGGCCCTGCAAATGCTCCTGGTAAATGGTGCTGCCCGAGGTCTGGGAGGGTCTCCAGCTCTGGCCTTGCAGCAGGTAGTTCTGGAGCTGGGAGACAGTGAAGGGCTTTGTTCCATCTGTATAATTGATAAATTACCATTGTTAGTACTAAACAATACAACTGAGCACAGAATGGAAGCACACTAATGCCTTACCCAGCTCCAGCAATTCTGCTCCTGTGCTCACACTGTTCTTAAATGTGCTAGGTATTTGTTTGATGAAACAATAAGTTTTAGAAAAGAGAAAAATAAGAACTTCAAAGATAATAAAAACCTTGACTACATACTTTACCACAGGCAGCTGTGAATAAGCTTCAGTACTCTTTATTTTTAACATTCCAGATATGTAATTTAATGCAGGTCTAATGACAGTCTCGAACATACTGCTTTAATCGAAATTGTTCAAGCTCTGTTCTGTGACAAGGGCTCACAAGATACCAGCAGGGTTGTCCATTTTCCCCACTTCTGTAGGGAAAAGAAAAGGGAGGGGAGGGGGACACTCTTGAACTTATGTTGCTATTGATGTGTAATATACAATAAAAAAACAGTTAAATTTCAATTACCCACAGGTAATTATAATTTTATTGTTTGACTGTACTATGGGGATTTTTGTAATTCCCAAGACTAATAATTTTCTATAATTTTACAGGTTGTCAAATAAACTATTAAAGATTATCTTTGAAAAGGATTCTGCAATTGTAAGGACATATCATACTGTTCCTGTACATTATTAGTAATTAGAGATCCCTGGATAGTGAAATATCCACACTATATGCTAGCTGCTGGATACCATATTTTCTCACAGCCTCCTGTAATCTTGAACCAAAGCTTTCAAACTTCTCAGCCATTGTAGCCTGAGTCACGTCCAAACTTTTATTAATATTCACTGAGCACTCATTAAGCAATTCTGGTGCATTCAATACATTAAACCTGTGCTTCCTGGCAGGGAAAAGCAAAGGCTCCCAGCTCCATCCCAGAGCAGTGGAAACAAACACAAAAGGGCTGGTTCTGAACTCTGTCCCCTGAAGAGGATGTGGGGAAGAGGCAACGTTGATACCAGCACAGGAGATGCGTATCTGCCCTGACAGTGCCTTTTGACAATGATGTGGCTGCTTGTGCTTCCTGATTTCATCCTAAAAATGCACATAGATGCAGATGTGCTGGGGATCAGCATCACATGCCCACGAGGAGGGGAATGGCATGAGCAGGGTCTCCAGTCCACAAGAAGCAAATGAACTGGGGGTATTCCCTCATCCTCATCAGCAAGTTGCCCAGATTTACTGGGGTGTTGGTGAGGAACTCCCCAGGTCAACATCTGTAGATGTAGAGACCAACACCTGCACAGCTCAGCAGGCACCAACTTGTCCCAGGTAACCTGGGGGAAGCCAGAGGCCACTAAAGCAGCGTGTGGTGGGTGACAGCATCCCTGACCTGTGAGAGCAGCTGGTGAGATGCTCACAGCCTTGCAGGGTGCGGTCCTGGGGAGAGGAGGAGGATGAGCTGAGAGGGAGAGCAGCCCCCGAAGCGCCGCGGAGCAGCTGGCACAGCCTGCGAGGGCAGCGAGCTGGGGTTCAGCATCTGAGAGCTGGCGGAGCTCTCGCCTGCAGGGCCATCAAAGGCACCATTCTTAGCTGGCAGCATTGTTTATGGCAGCCGCCCCAGGAGATCGGCATTATTTGTTTTATGTGATGAAGGCTCTGTAAAGGGGGAATCTTCACGGCAGTAAGAGCAGTCTCAGGACATGGGGACTTTGAGGCTGGGTTTGCACAGCCCCAGCCTTGGGGACGCCAAGCAGGAGCAGTGTCTCAGGGCCCTGGACAGGTCTGCAGGGAGGGGCTTGCCCTGCTCCTGGTGCAGGAAGCCTCTGTGGCAGCTGCAGCGCTCAGCAAGGGGCCAGCCGAGGGATTTCCCTCACACCAGGGAGCGGAGCGTGGATGGTGTTGGGGCTGCTGCAGCAGTGTAAAGATACGGGAGCACAGGGAAGGATTAAGGCCAATGGGCTGCAGCTCCCTGCCTTCCTCCAGAGACAGCTGGGAGCCAACAAAGGCACTAAGTGTGAGGAGACACTGTGGAGACGCACACGGAGTGTGCTCGCTGTCCCGAGCTCCTCCCGCACCTGTGGGAAGGACGGCTGATAATCTGGAGAGCTTCAGTCAGCATTCCCTGCTCCTGACCAGCGCCCTGCCCACTAACCCCGCTCAGTGAGACTGAACCCATTACTACAGATTGGCACTTACAGTAAACAGAGGGAAAATCCAGAGCCTTCCTTCCCCTTAATTCTGGTCTGTGCTTTTCATGCTTAACACATTCCTTGTTGCAAGGAGAACGCGTTCTGACAATTGAATAGTGAAAGCAATTAGAACCAGAATTAATTGATAAAATTAAAGCCCTGCTTTCCTTATGTTTGTCATATGACTACAAATATTGTCACTCCCATTAATATTAATTAATATAATTATCAATGTTTCTAATCCCTACACATTTTGTTGAAAAGTTACTCTTAGCTCAAGAATATAATTGTTAAGTCGTGGAAATGTTAAGTAGCAGCTAAGCAAGTCCAAAGAATTAATAGCAAACTGTAGTTTATCCAGGGATTAGACTTTTAGCAATACATAATCACCTCTTCATGTGTTCATCCACATAAAATACCTTCCATCCCTCACTACACTTCTGCCTACTTGTCCTTGCAGTGCTGAGTTTTCAAGAATTAAAAAAAAAAGATAGTAAGTAAATATTCTGTGCAGTTGCACGCTGTTCTTCAAGGTAAGTCACTGCACCAAGAGTTCTGTGCCCACAGCTGAGAGCAATGTCAAGGTCAGTTATCTCAGGCTGAAAGCCCTAATGCAGGATAGTTCTGTGATCAGAATAATCTGTGGAACGCTGCAAAGCCTTTGTTTTGGAGTCGAGCAAAGAATTCCTCTCCCGGCTTTCCCAGCATTGTCTCTCAGCTGGAATGTCACAGATTACTGGAATAACCCAAAGGACTGCCCTGCCATGCTGCCAGCCAAGAACCAGGATCCAGCAGCACTCCAAGGGCACTGGGACTAGAGCTGAGCCTTCCCTGCCGCCTGCCCAGTTCCTCCAGGACTCCCAGCAGTTCCTGCCCGGCAGAGCAGGAGCAGGGCTGGCTGCAGCATTCAGCAGCTCTTCTGGAAAACAGCCAAAGTGCTTTAAAGGCCTTTGTTGTAGGGGAGAGGGGGGTTTCTGCTAGAAGAGAATAATGTAATCATTTTGCTATTAATTTTTAATTGTATGTTGCTCTGCATTATTACCAATCTATACTGATTTTCCTGAGAGGAATGGGGATGCTGTGCAAGTGGTTTCTGGTAGGAATGCTGTTGGGCCACGCTGGAAAAGAAGTGACAGAAAAAAAGCTGTTCTTCAAAGTTACTGCAGTCACCTGCTGCTGTCTATTCCTACAAGGTATCACATTAAATACCTACAAAATTTAGGAGCTTAAGAAGATTCGTGGAGAGTTTTCCCTGTTGTCAGGTGTTTTTCCTTGCTTGTTTTTGTGGGGGTTTGTTTCTTTTTTTTTAATGACCACCCTTTGTAAGGAAAAGTTACTTCTGAGAAATCTCTTGCAAGCAAATGAAACTCACTGACATGGATGAAATCAGCAGCAACAGTAAGAAATACATTAATTCTTCTCAGAAGACAATCTTTATCAAAAATGCTAAGATGCAGCCCACTGATACAATTAAACTTTCTGGTAGAAACATGATTGTATCACTCACTTGTGCCCACTCACAAATCCTTCATTTCATCTAAGAGAAAACTGCCCATGAGGGGACAGGAAATCTTTAATCTGCTTTTCTTCATTTCTTCAAATATCTGGTTCTTATCAGCCCACATCAAACATGAGCAACACAAAAACCTCATGTCCCTCACTTCATAAAACAAATGCAAACAAAGCACAGACACGTCTCCAGTGTGAGATGGACTGAGCACAACAAAGTATTGCATGGCAGCAAGGATGCAAAAGCTCTTCTGAAAAGGCAGCACTGGCTGCACATTCAGGAAGAAGAAATCAATTAGACCAAGAAACAAGTTATGTAGGAAAGTCTGCACTTTGCCACTGACCTAAGTATCAGGAGGAGGGTGAAAGGGGTCCTTCATCTGTTCCCCCAATATTTGAACATTATGTTCTGCAAAGAAAAATCATGGCTTTTTTTCTCCTGAATCCCTAATATTAATTATGTATTTCAATATAATATGATTTGTATTATACAACATCCTATAACAAATCACATGGATAAATATTTTATATAACTATATATTAATGCATTAATAAAATAAAAATGTATAAATATATAGTTAGTTACCTTAAATAGCCATATACTACTACTTATTAAAAATTATTATATTTTTTGGCAGATATTCAAGGTTAACTGTAATTTTTTGGACAGCAGGGAAATTCTGGTGAGAATTTGCAAAGTTTGCACCTAATTCAAAATAGAGAAATGGATTATTTGATAAAGAAGAATTAGATACATTAAATTTTCAGTTAAATAAACACCCAGAAATTTTCTACCTGGCCATTCCAAACTGCAGTTTTAGTCCTGGCATAAGTCCGTGATAATCAGTGAAAAATGTGTCTTTGTCTTCTCCATACCCAGCGCTGCAGGATCTGGTGTGATTCAGGAAAGCTCTGAAACATTCACAGTAAGTCCAGTTCTTTCCCAAATAGGGATTCTTTCCTGAGCTGGGGCCAAAATATGTCAAGTAAAGGGAAAACCAAAAATGCAGATTATGAAGCAACCTGCCCATAATTCCCCTGCAAATCAGAGATTCAACCTCTTGTACAGTAGCCTTTTCTAGGGGGGCTGCATTTATCATTCCAGGAATAAGTTTAGTAAAGGCTTATTACTGCAAAACTTAATAGACAGTACATTATTAATTTTGATTATGATGTTGCTTCACAGCTTTGAAAAATAACCCAAAAACTGCTGAATCTGCAGTCACCTTTGGTAGCGATGTTCTGTTCCTCTGCCCACTTGAGAGATTTCTTTCCATCTCCTGCACCATCATGTTTCAGTTCCTGAGAGCTGTAGATATTTATTCAGTGCCCTTCTATCTTGGCCATCACATCTGATAACAAATCACACTCTCTGAGCATCATTTGCTACCAGAAAGGATCCTGGAGAAGCACTGATACAGGATATCCCCTGCTTTGCTGTGAATGCCATAAAGAGCTTCACAAAATCAGCTTCCTTGCATTGAGAGGGTAAGAATGCATCATCTTAGTAGTTTCACCACTTCTTATTGCCTGTTTAGGCTTCACACTTAGTCTCTGCTCCCTGGCTCTTCAAATGAATGCTGCTACTTAAACACAGAGAACGATATGTGCTTAGTGAGAGATTCAAGGATTTCAGCTATCAATAGAGGTTTAATTATGTGCTGGTGGATGCTCAGGTACTGTAACGATGGCTGTTGTATAAATTGCACAAAGCCAGCACAGAAGAGACCACTCACAGCTCATCCTACACTCTGCTCCTGCAATTTAGACAAAATAAAATGTAATGCACAGTATTAACTTGCATCTTCTTGCCTGTGTCATAACCCATCATGTAACGTGGTGTTATTCCGTGTCGTGTCACGGGTAACATGATGCAACACAATGTCACACTTCAGGAAATGTTACTGAGCAAGGACTGATTCTTGTTAGCAGCTCAGAATGCGAGCCTCTGATCCAAACATACTGTGGCTGTGGCTGATGGGAAGGCATCAAACCCAGAGCTACGGTGGGCAAATGTTTTTCTTCTCTGGCTTGGCCAGCAGATGTCCATTTGTCAGGTTTGGGTTCAATTGAGATTTCTTTGTCACGAGCACTTTCTCTTGTAAAAGAAATAGCAATTTTATGGCAAGCCAAATACTGAAAAGAAAAGCCCTTAGAAATACATAATAAATGTATATTAGCGAGACAGAAAATTGGAAAATGGCCACCTGCCAGCAGCCACATAAATTTTGGAGGCAATGCATTTTTCTGCCATTATGCATTATCACAGGAATTGCAAATATTTATTAAAAGTATTAAAATGGTGAGAATGTTAAATGTTTCCTTCAGTAGTGGAAATTCGCAGTGCCACAGAGAAGATAGGATATTCTGATACAATGTTTATTAAAATGACTTCATTTTATTAGGCTGTCGTACACAATAAATGTGCAGGTACAGTTAACAAAAGATCTATTGTGGATACGGGAGATTTGTGAGTAACACTTCAAAAAAATAATCTCTTCTGAACTCTATTCATATAAAAAGCATGCTACAAACTTTCATTAACTTCCTTAGAACCAATTATTTTCTGAGCTTATTTTCTTTTTTGCCTTCCCCCTGTATTTTGTTAGTCAATTTGTTTGCTCACGTTTTAATGCTTAACAGGATTAAATGCAGTTTATCTTTAATTTATATACAAGTAAGCCGAGTGGATATGTGGAGCAGGCAACAAAATATGACGATTATTTTGGGGTTCATTTACAGGTCTAAACATGAATGACTAATATATTGGGACCTCAGTATCTTTTCATCCATAAACAAAACATTATTAAAAGATCGGTGGGAGCTCCATAATATTGATTGAGAAGAAAATCACATTCCGTTTTTGCCCACATTTTCTGCTGGGATTAATCACAGTGATTTTGTTTCTGAGGTTTTGTTGCAGCAAGACCCAGACTCAGGCACACCCTGGCAGGGTAACTTTGCTGGTTGGCTTTGCTGGGCTCTGAGCCCCTTCCAGCAGCCCCCGGGACGGTGACATAATCCCCACATTAACAGGAGTCAGCGGTGAAAGGAAGGAGGGTGGCTCTTGCCTTCGCAACTGAAAGTGTCCTCAAAGTGGCTTCTAAAAGCCTTTTTTTGTTAATTTAAGAAATGAAAAAAGAGAAATAAGGAACCAGTACTGAGGTTTTTTTCTTACACAAGTGTTCCTCAATTCCTTACAGTCCATTAAGGAAGAGGTGGGATTGGAGTCTGTGTTGTAGGCAGGGGGTGAATAGATCAAAGTTACAAGACCTCAGATTTATGGAGAGTCTTATGCAAGGGAAAACCTGCCTCTGGAAGATAAAATTTCAGAAATAAAGGATTTTTCTCTCTGCTTTTATATGGTGCAGTTTTATTCCTTTCTGACAAACACTGAGTGGTGGTGGGGGGAGTAACTTCCATGAAAAAACGCTTTGCCTTGATCCAGACAGTTTGTATGGATTTGTGGAATATCAGAAGCAGTGCATGGGATTTAACACAAAGGGTGTATGTTGGAGAGAGACCTCGGCCACCTCAGAGGCAGAGGCAGAGCCTGTGCTGCCTTTAGAGGGGCAGGTGTGACATCCTCTCGCTGCTGCAGAGTCACAAACCGGGGCTGGCGCCGGCTCTGTCCAAAGCGTTTGTGGGATTCAGCCACTGGAAAAAGAGGAGTCAGCACTTCAAGCAATGCAAACCCATTTGCTTGGCCAGCCTTATTTAATATGAAGCGTGTTTTATCTTGATTTAGGTGGTTGTTGTTCTTTAATTAAAGAAATTATGGGAGGTCATTCTCATTAGTTCAGAAGAGTCCTCGCAGAAGGGGTTTGCACTGATTTAACCTCGGGGTAAACTGGCACAACTTTTGCATGTAAATAGGACTTAACACTGGACACTTTGTGTGTAATCCAGCTCTTCACTCATGACATTCAAGGAATACTTGGAATAGTGACTGAAATAAAAAGATAATGATGATAAGCTGGGGTCTTACCGTGAAATCTGTCAAATGATCTGCGGTGGCAGCCCCGAGCCTCTGCAGCAGCGGGGAGGGGACACCACGGGGCTTTCTGCTGGGGGCAGCTCTGCCCGTCCCTGCACGGCCACACGGAGAGAGCCTGGTCTCAAATCCCACTGCTCATTCTGGCCAGATGGAGCACGAGCTGAGGGGCACAGAAACTGGGCAGCAAGAGGGGAGGGCAAGGTGCTCCCCACCGGCCAAGGGAGCCGTGCCCTGGGGCTGGAGCACGGCACAGGTGTGTGGCGGCAGCGGGGCCACCACTGCCATGGAAAAGATTTGCCGTGAAAGGAAAAAGGAAAAAAGGGAAAAAAGCAGCGGCATGAGAAGTGCCAACTGAATGGCGCTGTCTTTAATTGGTACCACCAAGGGCTTTGTGCGGTCAGCACGCTTTTCATGTTTATAATAGAATCCCCAAATTCGACTGATCTGAAGGGCATCTGACTGTTTTACATTAATCACAAGCTATACAGCAGAGGCTGAGAGCAAGTGGGCAGATACCCTGGTGGAGTAGCACTAAGGAGCTCTCATTATAATCATCCTGCCAAATCAAAAGAAAAACCCTAAGGCTCCTAATAAAGGAGACCACTGGACTAAACAAATTGAACAAGTAGCTAGACATGCATGAGCTTAAAACTACTGGTGTCAATCAGACTTTCCTGAGCTGCTCATTCTGCTGGGTTCTCCTGAGCACACACAGAGGGGACAAAGTGACATGTGGGTGCCAGCTCAGCCCCAGTGCTGGTACAGGGACACTGTGAAGCCACTTGCAAGGAGTCCGTGCTGAACACTCAAACTGATCCAGCACTAAGGAAAGGGGTGGTGTGAATGGGGCTCATCCACACAGCACATCTGAGCAGGCTGCCAGCCCCACTACTTCCATCAGCTCCAGGTCAGGAGAGATCAAAGAAAGGCCTTGGAACCCCTAATTCTGTGTGTCTCCAGGACAGGAAAAAGATTCAGTACCTGGAAGCTCTGCCCACTTCTCACCTTCCTGCATCTGCTGAATGGAAGTCATTATAGTAATTATATTGCTACAGGAAAGAAAAAAAAAATAAAAAAGTAGAAAGTTGGGTCATTGCTTTCTGAAAAAATACACTTGGTACTAGTGAAAAAGATTGTAAATGTAGAAGCATTGGGTTTTGTTTGGTGCTTTTTAAGACAAATGATGGGTAGGTTCCATCAAAAGCCATGAGGCAGTAAACCAATACTTTCAGGTACTCCCTCAAAATTCAAAGAAAAAAAAAAACCTGTGCACAAGAGTGAATACCCAGAGAAGAAGAAGAAATAAAAAATATTAGGGTCAGTATTTAGTGCAGCAACCAGGGGGAGATGGAGTTTCAATAGGAACAGATGGATGAGGGATGATGTATCTGAGATATCAGGTGAAGGCATCAAAGGAGAGGTTTTTGGAGAGGAATTCAATCTGAAGAACTGATGGCTAAAACACTGTCAGATTTTGAAGTACTGGGAAATTTTACCTACCTGCACCATGACTATTGTCACTGGCTCTGTCCCTTGTCACCATCTGAGTGGTGACAACTTTGCATGGACCCTGCAGTCACCAGGGAGGAGGCAGAAATGGGGCTTCCTCTTGCTGACAATGTTTAGAGAAATTATCATTTATAAATGTAATTATTTTTTAGTTAATTTATCCTTTTCTTGCTTTATTTTTCTATTGCTTCTCCTTTTTTTTTTTTTTTTTCCCAACTCCACACTGTAATAAATCAACATATAAATGTACTGGTTTATTTCCACCTGGAATGTTGGAAGACAAATAGTACAAAAGATCGGTTTGGTCATTTACCATATTGGTTTAGCATGGTAATACTGTTGGGGTTTTTTCATTTCTCATTTCAGGACTGTAAACAAATGCTGCAAGAACAGATCAAATACTCCCTACCTAAGACAGTGCCTTGTGCAATGAAAACATCAAACCTGGTTTTTGAAGGCCAAACTGCGCCTCCTTCACTTTTTCATAGGGAAAACTCAGAATTCTGAATTAGCCTGAAATTTGAAACCACATTTTTGCCAAGCAGCAAAAGCAGATGCACCCTTAGCCACGCTAAATCATAAACACATACACACATGGAGATGAGGAAAATGCACATTAAATATGAAAAAGTATTCCTTTCAGGCAGAAGATAAACAACCCTACTACAAATTAGCTCTCGGCCCCGTCAGGTGTGAATCTCTCTTGTCAATACGTACCAAATTCCCTGAGATAGAACCACATGGTCATGAATTTTATTTCTCTCCTGCTTAATTCCTAGTACCACTCTCCCTTGTGGATTTACTCAGGGATGATTTACAGTGGGAAAGGTGACATTAAACACGTCATTGAGCATGCAAAGATGCTGCACTCAAAGCAGCATATGCTTGACTTTGTTAAAAGATGAATGCTGTCAACTCCACAGTGCCCACCAAGATCTGGCCTCCTTTTTCTTCCCAACAAACTTTGAGGAAGATGCAGACATGAGTCTTGACACTGAGAGAAATAAAAGTTAATGTATTCATGACATGATTTCACTTGCAGCCTGATTTAGCAATGTCTTGTCTAGTTTGGCTCTGCTGTTGCTTTTCCTAATTTACTCATTGCACAAAGAAAATAAATAAATAAGTGCACTATAGTCTTATTTATCCTTCTTTGGACATTTCTTTACCAGGCAGATGGTCAATTAAGAGCACTAAACAATGACACTGTTTTCTCTGTAAACATTTTTTTTCTAATAGCCTAACAAATGAGAATCTGTGCTGCCATACTGCTGAATACCATCTTGACTTTCTAATTACAAAGAACTGTGTCTTGATAGTAACAATTACAGCTGTAACAATGCTGCTGGTACTTGAACAATATAGTTGGAGGCAAAGTGCTTATCGGAATATTCACAAATAAAGGCTTACATTTATGCCAGCACTGGAGATGGGAGGTTAAACAGTTGGGGGTGGGGAGGTGTAGAAGAAAGGTTGAAAACATTGGTTTAGTAGCTACAGATGTGAATTTGAATCCAATTACATGAAAAGCAAGGGGGGGGTGAAGCATGAAAAGATGCTGTTTCCTTCTGTTTGGCTAATCAATAGGTTAAAGGGTTAGTAAAATTAACATGTTAATAACATTCATTTTGCTATTTATGTACTGGTCATAGTATTTGAAGAGAATTACATCTTGTGAGTAATCCACATGCTATTATGCCTGCTTTTTCCCTTTTTTGTCTGAAATGGTCAGTATATTTTTTCCCCCCAGTGTGATAGAAATTAGCTTCTCAAGTCTCTTTCTTATTTCACTTCTTACATCCAACCCATCAAGGTTTGGGTGGGTTTTTTACACCTTTTCTGAATGCAAAGCTGCCCCCACCCCAAAGCAAAGGGGTGCGGCAGTCCCTGAGCTCAGCACAGATGTCCCAGGGGAGCACGCTGGCAACCAGAGTATCACAGCAGCATCCCCGAGGGAATGTGCTCCTTGGAGGAGGCTCATCCTCCTGCTGCTCCCTCCATCATCCCTGGTGCCACAGGACCCAGCCCTTGGCACTGCTCTGTGCCACAGGCAGGGTGGCTTTGCCTCCCTCTCTCCCGCTCCCCCTGCGCTCCGCCCGCTCTCCGAGCCGTAATTTAGCCCACACTTATTAATCAGTGCACATAATTTGTCTCTAATGCTGTCAATTTAAGATGGCAACCTGACTTTTTTTTGGAGGGGGCAGGGTCAACAATTTAATGAATCTCGTCTGCATTTTAATTCAGACCTAATAATCTGCCTCTGGCAGTTTTCTTAGAAAAGCACAAGGTTTTCCAGGATTTTCTTTCATCAAATCCAGCACAATGGGATGTTTACCTTCCTGCCTTGGATATGCTCAACCCAGGGTAAGTCACACACAGACCTACCTTAATCAAATTGGGACACGGCCTAAATCTCATGATTTGGCCTTTGAAGGGTTTTCCTGGGGAGGAAGGAGAAACCTGGGGCTGTGCAGTCCCTTTTCTGCACAGCTGTAGGCACAAAAACGCAGTCTTCCACGACTCACTTCCCTCATGGAATAACTTCACAAATGGTCAGAGCATCCAAGGCACAGCTTTCTTTAGCTATCCCTATGCTCTTCTTTTTGTCCTTCCTACAGTAAAGTCCAGCAGGAAGGAGAAAAAGATCCAGAAAGGAAAGAGGGTGTCTAAGCGCCACGAACAGGAGGCTTGCACCCAGCGGATCAGCTCAGCGGCCTTCCCTGGGTCACAGTAAATAAAATTCCCAAAGCAGAGGCTCTGGAAGCCCGTGTCAGATGTAACCGGAATAGACTTGGTCATTAGGAGCGCTGTGACTCTGCCCGGCGCTGACAGCAGCTCCTGCCCGGCTCTCAGTCTCCGCTGTCACTCGCCGTGACAACGCGGGCACTTAATGTATGCACGGCACCGCCGCACACGCAGCTGCAGCGCCGGCACTTCGTGCTGTTTACCCCTGCTCTTTTGTACCAGGCCGTGCAGCAATTGGCCTCCCAGTACCACCAAATTCCTCAACTTAAAAAATTTTGCCCTCGTTTTGTTTGCCCTTAATAGAAAAACAACCCTTTTGCAGCCCTGCCACCAGCACAGCCACCGCACTCGGCAGCATCACAGACACAAAAATGTCACATTTCACATTTCCATCAGAAGTGTCTCCTATATATATTTATGCATATCCTTCATCTCTCTCTGCCACACGTTATTTCTTCCCTTTTAACAGTTGCTTAGCATATTTTGTGCCTTCAGAGCAGTACTGGAAGGGCCATTCCTGCAATGCACCTAAGTACAGACAGTAACAGCAGAGGGGTTTTATGTCCCAAATTACCTCCTAGTGCTGGTACCTCTGACTACCAGCACAAGGTGCTCCTGAGCACCTACTCAGAGCTGACACTGCTTCACACACCTCCAACAGCTCCAGTCCAGTGGCTCCTTGAGTTTTCCATGAGGAATTATCTGTCATTTGACTGATTTACCACTCATATTCATTACTGTCCCCTACTGCAAAACTCTGCCAGACTCAGGTGTCTGCCCTCACCACCCATTACAAAGCAGCCCCATCTGCCATACCATTAATGCCACTAAGCCTACTCCATTTTCAAACCTAAGCTCCAAGCTGCTAATCAAATGAGACAGAAAACAAAATTCCCATATCCTGAGCTACCCCAGGTAAAGTGGATCATTTCCTGATACATAAGCATCTTTCTCTAGGAACTTAAAAAACCGAAGATAAAATATTTCTCTTAGTTCAGGCATCTCCCAAACACAGGGGTAAGGTCAGTGTAAAGATGCAATGGGAAATTCAGTGCAATTCTCTAATCTCAGTTGCAGGTCTACATTCAATAGGCTGGTGTTAATGCCCTTTGCTTTAGCTGCTGCAGTGTCAGAGTGATATAATCCAAGCAGAGTCACCTGAAGTAGTCCATAACACGCTACTTAGTTTAAATTCCTTTGTCTGGCCACAAATGTCCAGTTCTAGCTAAAAGCTTGAAAGTGAGACAAATGGTAAAATAGACACTTCAAGAGAATAAAATTGTGAAGTGCTCAGGTAGCACTGTGGAGAAGGGAGTTTCAATTCAGAGAGCTTTCCAGATGAAACAGACAATTAAACCCTTATTGAAAAGAGATTCCGCCCCCCCCCCTCTCTTTTTTTTTTTTTTTTTTTTTTTTCCTTTAAAGCAAGGGGAAAATAATACTGGGAATTTAGAAACATGAATTTTTAAAACCTAATAAGCTACACTAACAATCTACACAATTCCCTTTTATTAAAATATTTATTTGGAAATGCAGGATCTGTGCTGAGGGCAGGCTGGGTAAGGTCTGAATGCTGCCTGTGCAGGGGGCTCAGCAGGACCCCCAAGGCCAGGGCTGTGCTCACCCATCCTGGGCTCAGCCCTGGAAAGGTTCCCCTCCCTGTCCCTCCACTTGTAGGAAAAGAACAGAGCACAACTGGCACAGTGCATTTAATGAGGCAGGGGCTGTAAACCATCCTTTTATATCCATGGGGGCACAGACAGGGAAGGAGCAGTCTGCAGGAATGGAGACCTGGGAAGCTCCAAGCCTGAAGCACTTTTCCTGGCCTTGCCAAACCCCTCAGTGCTCCACCAGAAGTGCTCCTGAGACCAACTTGCATCTGACAAAACATTTAGGTGCTGGTAAAGGACACATTCCATGGATTTGCTTTCCTGGGCACCTCCAGCCACACCTTCTATGTTGCTCCATGTAGGACCACGATGTCTGCTTTACTGTTAGTACAAAAAGGCACTTAGAAACTCCTTGGGGGAACAAATGGCATTTACACATTCTCAAAGGGAAGAAAAACCACATTTCAATAGCGGTTACTACTTTTAGGAGTAGATACAGGAGCAGTTTTAGGCTCCATTTCCTTTCCCTTCCCATCTCACCCTGCTCTTGTCCCAGTACCACATACATTCAAACAGAACAAACACTTTTCTACCAGCCTGCTTCATGCCTTGTGCTTTTGGCTCGTCTTTTATTGGAGTTTTTTGCAATATTTTTGACCTAGCCCAGTTTTCTTCTCCCTCTGCCTCCCTTTTCTTATATTTTGGTTCCGTGTGACTAAACTCCAGTCTTCTCCCTCTTGCTCTCACACACAGCACTATTAAAATTAAATCCTTTTGTGCCACTCTCTACTTTATTACAGGTCTTCAAGCCATTCCTGAAATCCCGAGCCAGTCTTTGTAAAGTCTTAGTTCACCTGAAGGCAAATTTCAGCACATGGTTTGCTTCACTTAAGGCTCCTTCTCCCCACCAGTACAGAGATCACCTGCAAAGATTGCCATGTTTTGTGCAGACTAACACAAAATAACCACACAAAAGAAACATGTGCGTTCCTTTCTCACAACACAAAAACATGCACAATATAAAATATAAAATAACATAAAAGGACTGGTCTGATTAGGAGAATTGGCACTGAAGGAAGCCAGTGAAAAAATCAGTGCCCTCCTGCACTAGAAATCGTGACTTGCATTTTCCACAGATGAAGAATGCCTGAAAACATCAGTAGGCCCCCAGGTAACAACTCAGTGCTGCCTTCCACTCTTGAAGGAGAGGGAATTTAAATAACCAGACCCTCCACCACCTGTTCCTCCTACCTGGGAAAGGTAGAGAGAGGGGACTTTACCTCATACTGAGCAAACCTTCTAACCATGAGCAGGAGTGCAAACAGGCATTTCCCACCAGTCCCCCAAACCATCTCCAAGCCCCATCTATTTTCAGCACCCAGACACTACTGAGATCTGTAAATCCTCAGCAGGCTGGAAAGCAGTGACACAAGTCTCAGCTGCTCTGTACATGACTAACACACTCAAGGATATTCCTTTGGGACAACAAAGATAACAGCACCCAGAGCAAAACTGTCAAGAGGGAAAGAGCTTCCAGGGAAAGAAACTTTAATATTGAACTCACCAGTCACCAAGTACTCATGCAAGAATTGCTTTTCTTCCCTTTTTTTTCTGAAAAATAAACTTTTCTTGGTGACATCTCACCACTGTTAATTACAAGCACATACAAAATGGGAGGAAGTTGTCAGGGGAGAAGACAAAGATGAGGCCACTGAGTCAGGAGAGCAAAAGTAGAACCTTGGGACTTGGACACTTCCCCCTTCCTCTTTCCAGGGCCCAGGTATCAGATGAGCAGGAAGATGTGAGGATAAGAGATGTGATTAAACAGCTTAAATGCCCTGAGCTGCAACAGTGCTGCCCTTTGCCTGTCTCTCTGCAGAGACACTGCCAGGAAAAGGACCAAAAAAGGGATTTGAAGGGAATGACTCCAGCTCAGGAATAGCCAGCCAGAGCTACAGCCCCTGGTGCAGCACTGACCATAGCTCCTGTTGGGGGTAACTGAATTTAGGGAGCTGCCTTCAAAAAGTCTGCACTACACGGGAATGGAGCCAATGTCCTGGTGAAAGGAGCACAGCTGCAGGCACAGCAGGAGGGAAACCCACCAGGAGCAAGCACAGATACAGAGGCTCCTCAGAAAAGGGACAGTCAAACACCGACCCTGGAGCTGGCTGTGAACAGCCTGTTCTCAATCATCTGCTGGATGCAGTGGGGAAGGGGGAAGAATTTTCTGTTTTGCAACAGAAAGTCATGACTGGAAATGCCAATTTTGTTACTGAAGCCCAGAAGAGGGAGTGGCCAAACACAGAGGTGTCTTTCCTACACTGGATTTGCCAGGCTGCCTTGGCTTCCCTCTCCCTGGGCACTGCAGTGCAATGAAAGCCAGGTGCTTTGTAAAATGAAAATGCTGCACAGGCTCTAGGTGCAAATGCAGCATGTGCAAAAGCCCTTTTATTCAAACTGTGTTACTTAACGAAGTGGTTTGTGAAACCACTTCTGAGCCTTCAGCAATTTTCCCTGCTTGGAGAAATCATTTTAGCATCTTCTTCATGGGTTCTTCATGAAGCCTGAGTTCACCCCATGGTGTCACCTGCAAGGGCACTGCAGGCTGGGGATCACAAGTACAGCAGAACTGGAAAGTTCATTTCACTCACTGTTTCAGCCCCAGTCCTTAATTCTGGGAGGAGGTGATTTTGCATCAGAATGAGACAAACCACAGATTACTTTTCAGAGGAGTTAATCTTCCTATCCATTATCTGGAGCAATTCAAAAAGCACAAAAAAATGGAACTGTTCTTGAAGAAAGAATTCATGTTCAGGTAATTACAAATAACAGACACATCTGGTTATCTTAATTGTTTGGGAATGTCTCAATTATCTAAGAATGTTTTCATAAGGACTCAGACAGTAAAAGTTTCTCACGGCAGATTGCATTCACTGATGAGAGGAAATTCAGTGGAGCTAAAACACTGGAGCTTAGGCCCAGAGAGCACTTTCAGTCCCGTTGCCAATGGGCTTTATTCGCCTCTAAAATATGACAGACTATGAGGTGAGAAATGGGAAAGTCCCACATAGGCAGCAGCAGCCCCTTTTCCCTGCTAGCTGCAGCTTTTCCAGCACTCCTGTGAAAATGAAGGTGGTTTTGTGTACTGATGGCTCAGCCAGAAAAATGACAGCAGTGATTTTTTAGACATCTGCCCCAAAGAGAGGTGAGTCAAGCCAAGGCCCTTGTCCTGCCTGAGGGCAGTGCAGGCTTTCCGTGGATGGTGAGTGGCACCCCTTCCCTCTCAGATATTTCAGGTGTCTCCTGCCCAAGGCAGGTTCATTGCAGAGAAGCTTGGAAGCTCCTGCAAAGCTGAACTCACCTGAATAGAGCAGAGGCTGCTCACCAGAGCCCTGAGCCAAACTCCAGAGAGGGGGACTTTTCAAACACCTCAGGCAGACCCTGCTCCCTGTGGAGCACAATGTTTCATCACGTAGACTGCAAAAATCAGCAGTCGGCTGCTGGGAATTACCTCCCATGGCTCCAAACTGCCTGTGTGCAGAGGGAGGGCAGCCGAGGCAGAGAGGAGAGTTCTGTGCTTTTCCCGTGTGGCTGCACCCCACTGCTGGAGCTGGCAGGGTTTCTTACACGTTTGTCCCGTAGCTCTCCCACCTGGGCCACCCGGCTCAGATGTTTCCTGAGAAGGGCTGGAGAAGCTCCCAGCTCCCAGCCTGCTTGTGCCCAGGCAGCACCTCTGCGTGGCAGACGTGACTGGGGTGAAATGCTCTGAGTGGAGCGAATGTCCCCCCGTGGCTCACGGCTCCAGCCAGGAGGGCTGTGCACAAATCCCAATCAATATTATTTATCGGGCTGAACGTGCGAGCCGGCCGCATCCCCTCCACCTAATGCCCACTGCCATCCCCTCCACCCTGTGGGTATCAGCAGGAGGGAACCTGATGTATGCTGGTAATTATCTGCTGCTGAAAAGAAGTGCTATTTCTCTTATTTTTGTAATGCAGATCAATGCACATGTCACTACTGAAAAGCTGTGTCATTTAGGATGGAGCATTAACTGCTAGGAATGGATTTTGAAGCTCCCCACTTGTGGGTGGAATATTTTCTGGAGGAGTTGAGCCTTTCGAATGCTGAATTTCATTTATCCCACTGCCTCTTTAAGAGTAGTCGGTGGAGGAGAGGGTGTTTGAGAAAGTGACAGTTTGTCATCTCCTTCCCCGGCGAACTGGAACTGGGGACAAAGTGGTGGCAGGGAAAGAAGCAAACTGGCACGGGAAGGTGAGTGGGGGACATGGCTCTGCAGCAGCCCTGCAGTGGGGTGCAAGGGTGGAGACTTCAGAGGGAAACTCGTGGGGGACAGAGGGAAGGTGTTCCTGTGAGCAAAAAGATGGTAAGGCACCCAGGGAAAGAACAGAAGGAAGGCTTGATGAAGGGCAAAAGCTGGATGCTACACTTGAGAGAGGTGCAAATCTGGAAATCAGCACACACACACGGACACCCACACACCCTCCTCCTGCCAAAACTGCTACCCAAGAGCTGTGCTAGCATGGACTATCCAAAAAGAGGCCATTTGATTTGCAGTGAGAGGGAAGAGTTTTCCAAGTTTCCTTCTATTTTTCACAGGGATGAAACAGAAACTTCTCTGGATACTTGCTCAGTAAGAGAAAACAAACTCTCCTTGTGTCCATCAAGCCCAACTAAAGAGAACCACACAACGGTCACACACTGGGGTTCACTGCGGTTCCTAACCAAGAAAACCTCAAAAGCTGTCAAATGGGAACTATCAGTAGACATTATGAACCCCAGTTCTAACTGGGAATTTTTACTAATCCTCCTTTACACCCTAAGGACAACCTGGTCACCATCGAAATGCAAAGCCACGCAGTCACCCTGAAATGAAGATTTTGGCAAAGCAATTGCTCAAGTGCTGCTGCTCTGCACCCAAAATCACAATCACCTCCCTGCTCACTCCTCCTCAGCCACTCAGGTGAGGGTGCTGACAAACCTGAGACACACTGAACACTAATAAAACGTGACCCATGCCTTTCCCCACTTGTTATTTGCCATTGTTAAAACAGGCATTTGCCTTACTTTACAGCTATGATTTTTAGAGCATATGTTCAGCATGTACAGCTCCTCTTTGAAAGTTCTGTTACTCTTTGGAATTGCTCAAAAATGTCAATATTCTTTTGAGTACTTGATATTTACAGTTTGATATTTAAAGTGTGCAATTTGTTATCTAAATTGCATAGCACACATCCAGCTTCCCGACTGAATGACCTAACTTTTATAAACCTTCCCAGCTTTCACAGGAAAAGGTTTTGTTTAGACACGAAACACCTTTCCATGATTAGACAAATATCAGCTACCTCGGAAAAGCATTGCAAAAAGGGTTATGAACAAAGAGAAACAGAAATTATAGTTAGAACTCCACAGAGATGCAAATAGTTATTCCCTCCTTCACCTACAGCCCATACGTAGTGCCCAGATTGTTTTTCTTTTTTACTGATGTTGATTTTCTTTTCATACTCAAAAAAGAAGACACATGGCTAGTTTGAAAGCTGATCAGATCCCTCGTTCATTTGAAAAGCTTATTTCTAAATAGTACTTGCAAATATGTGATGAGCATAAATTTGGAAACTGCTGAAAAACTAGTTCTGTGTGTCATAACACAGGGTGTTGGGTTTTTTGCTGCGGGACTGGAGGATGAGGGAAAGCCAAAGTCCTGCCCAAAACCCATGCCGTGGTGACCCAGCAGAGGAGGATGGGAGAAGCAGCATTTTCCTGGACACATTCCATGTCCCTTTTCACTCAGCAGACAAGTATGCATGACCTCTTTGCAATGATTCAGGGTTTCAAAGCTGTCTCCTTAAGCCTCTTGATCACCACTTGTCCCTCCCCATTGACAAGCTAAGCACTTACAAGTTTTGAAGCCTCCTTGGCTCACTTTTAAATTTTCCTTTCCACATCTTATGCCAGCAGTTACCCAGAGGGAGAAAAAAACCCTCACCATATCCATCCTTCAAAAAGTCTAACTTTCACTCTGCTAGTCCTAATCCATTATCTAGGCCCACTAATGTGTACTACATCATCAGAGGAGCAATGCTCTGATGATGTAGTACAGCCCATGTACATGTACATCATCAGAGTTATATCCTTCTGATCTGCCTGTGGGTTTAATAAGCATTCCAGATGGCTTGCTATGCCTGAAGCAAGAATGGATAATCACACAGCTCTACCCTCAAAACAATAATAAAATAAGGACACAGTAGCACAGGGGCTCATGCCTGCCAAAAACATTCAATAGACTGTATAATACAATAGTCCAACGTGATTGGTGAGGCACATTTATACCCTCGCTGTTCACAGGTGAAAGGGAGCTGGTTTTAAATAAAACACAGGTTACAGATCTGTGGTGTTGCTGTGGGTGTTTACTGGGGAGCAGGCCTGGGGCCCACAGCTGAACCCCCACATGGCACCACACCCAGACTGGAGCGCAGCCGGAGCCTCTCCAGAGCCGTGCACAGCTCATCTGTTATCTCCTGGATTTGCAGGGTATCCATCAGCCCAGCTCCCAGCCATCAAGCACAGCAGCAATAAGTGTCACCAAGCCTCTCCTACCCAAGTCAAATTGTTCCTTGGTGGGGTTGCTTGCAGCAAGGAAGGCGAGCAGCACGCGCCTGCCTGCCGGTGCTGCGACAGCCCTGCTGCGCGGCAGAGCTGCTCCAGAAATGGCATTTCCAGCCAGACACCACTGCCCCTCTGCCACGCTGCTGGGCCACAGCCAGGCAAAGCAGAGTGCTCTCCATCAGCCCCAGTGTTAGCCAAATACCTACAACTTTAAAATGCTTGGGGGGAAGGAGGGTGTTTGTGTTTTGGGCTTTCGGAAAAGAAAAAAAGTGTGCACAGTACAAAAAGAAAGAAGTTAAGAGATGGAGGCTCTGTTCTCTCCCTCACTTGGACGAGTGAGGACAGGAGGAAGAAGGGGAAGCAAAGCAGCTCTTTGATTCAGTCCCCACGAGTGCCCTCTCCAGGAACCAGATCTGCAGGACGAGACACGGTGGCACTCACCCCCGTCCCCAAGAGTGGAGCAAACCCTCAGAGCTGCTGAAAGATGAGTTCAGGGATGCCTGGCCATCAGCAGAATTGGTGACATGAGCTCTGGCAGGGATGGGATTTCCATCTAGGGTGGCAGAGAAAGCCCAGATACCCAGACAGGCACAAGTAGGAGGGAAGGTACTCATCCCAAGTCCCAGCAGTTTAACTTGCACTAGAGCAGCTCGTGGCATCAGCCATTTAGCACGCTGATGGGTGTTTTTATCCCTGGCCAAACAAGTGGGTTCTACTTTAGCTTTAACATTAAATGCTATTAAATGAAATGAATACAGCATGTTTCCATCGTACGTGTTGCTGGAGCTGCTGTGACAGCTGAGAAGCTGCTAGGCATGATGTGTCAAGAAAATGTACCAGGAGAAAAGTACATGGAGCTACTGTCAGAAATACAGGCGGGTTTGAGAATGGCATCTCGGCTTCAGATGCTGCTGGAATTATTTTTTAATTGCATCTGTAAACTCAGGCAGATCTTTAAGGGTTAACTGCACACAATGTAATGAATTCAATAATGATGAGTTAAAAAAGGTCTAATTAGCAAGTAACCACTTTATTATGAAAGGAAATGGTAATGAATTTAATAGCTCAAAATCATTAACAATATTTAGTTTGCTGGTACTTGTTCTCTATTATCCTCATTAATATGAACATTTAATATGTTTTAAAATGGATTTGTAATACTTTCTGTACCATGAGGTTACACTGACAAAAAGAGTGTAATTATTCTGTTAATTGTAATCTCTGTCTGTTTGTGCCCCAAATAGTAGCATATTTAGGTGTTAATAAAAAAAAAAAAAAAAAAAAAAAAAAGAAAAAAAAGAGTAATTAAGGGAGGGAAGTTTAAAAATATAATTAAACAAACTCTAAAATTGCAGGCTGAATCACTCTGAGGAAAAAGTTCTGGAAGTGAGATCTCTGAAAAACAAGTTTCTTCCACTGAGATCTTTTCTCATTTATAAAAAAAAAAGAACAGAGAAAGGAAATAGAAGCATTACTGTTCTTTATGCACAATGAATATTGAAGCTTTCCCAAGCTGGAGAGGGCTCAAGACTGGATATTCTGGGACATGTGTTTGTGAGCAGAGTGTCTGGCAAGGGAAGGTGCTCTCTGATACTGCCCCATGAGTGTGATCTCCCTGTGTGAGATCCTGTGGGGATCCAGTTACCTGGTCGCTCCTAAGACCCTCAAACCAGGTGTCCTGGCCAAGAACCATCCACATTGAGCAGTCAGCTCAAAACAGACCATTCTGTCTCTAATTTTTATCACCTAAGAAAAGGAACTAAAATAAAAATGGTGAAATTAAAGTGAAGCATCTCATTTGCCCACAAATGACATATTTCAACTTTCCATTTTATAGGAAAAAAGTTGTGAAGGATTCTTTTTTTTAAAAAAACTTATTACAATTTCCAATTTTTTTTTGAATTGCCAGTGAAGAGAAAAATATGTGATTTGCAGAGCTCTAAAAATAACAAGTTAAAATAGTTTCTGCCTCTCAAATGAGGCCTCTTAGTCCTATAATTTCTCCAGATTTTGCCTTTCAGGATGGGTATTTTAAAGAATGATATAATGTCATTTCTATAAGTATCGTCTCATAATCTGCTGCCACTGTTGGAAATATAAGTTTAGAGACAGCTTGAGCAGAAGAAATACCAGCTCACCCAGCTATACTATAAAAAAAAAATAAAATATGTTAAGAAGAGGAACAGGATGTATATTCCAAAGGTGAGCAAACATTGCCAAACATTTTTGAGAATCTTTATTTTGATTTTGATCTCTGGCTGCCTTTACAGCCCTTTTGTGTTTGTCTACTGCAAACATTTCAGCAATGGCTGTTATGGGGGTGTTCATTCCTAGAAAGAAAATTTTAGAAAGAACACTCATATTTGGGCTGGAGGGGTGTGTACAGAATTTTGTTCCATAAATAAAAAGCACCAAGTGTCCAGTCAGAACAAAGCAGTATTGCTAAAATTACAGATATTTACCTTTAACCAGTTAAGATGAAGCAAACAAAAAAATTTCTTAGATTTATAAAAAATTCAAGTTACTATTAAAAATTCAAGTTACTCAAGTAAAAAAGAACAATCAATCCATCTTCTGTCTAATCCATCTGACCCATGCCATTTTTCACTTGTAACTGAATCTGATGATCTTTGCTCCCACACCCAGCTCTCACTCTGAGTGCAGGGATGCAGGAAAAGGGGTGGAAGGGGAAGATGGGGAGGGGACAGCTGCCAGAGGGGAGCTCACCACAGAGCTCTGAGGAAAACCACAGCTTCCCTGATCTCCAAGATTAGCCCCTGTTTATCCAACAGCATCTGGGGCCCAGGGCAGCAGCTCCCAGAGCAGCAAACTTTTGTGGGCTGCAGGGAAAGAGGAAGGAGGCAAGTGCCAGATGGAGGGGGAAAGGAGGCTAAAAGTGCTGTTGTGCTGGGAAAAGAAAAAAAAGGGGGGGGTGAAAAGCAACATTGTATTTCAGGAACCATTTGCAGCGTTTCAAACAGACCTGGGATGTGCACCCTGTCTATTCCCAGGAGCAAGGCTGAATCCATGTAAGACAGCAGTGGGATTACTCTGGTTTGCAAGCTCTTAACAGAGAGACTTCCAAGGTTCAGCAGCAGGCAGCACAGAACTGAGCAGACACCTAGAGCCATGCACGTTTGTAATTCAACCTGGCAACACACCTTAACCCAAATTGGTGAGAATTTCAGGAAAGAGCCTTAACATTTTGCTTTGGACAGCTGGACTGCCCTTCCTGGTTTTCTTGTCATGCTCATCATGACAAAAGATGATCATGTGAGAAAGTCAGAAAATATTGAAGGAAACTGAGCTGGACCTTGGACCTCAAGTTCAGTTGGAAAATGGAAGTTTTCTTCTTGGTAATAGTGAAAACAGATGCAACTAGAGCCAGAATGTCTTCCTCTTCCCACAGAGGAAAAATGGCAGTGAAAGCCAAAAAAAAAAAAAAAAAAAAAAAAAAAGGGGTACCAGCAAGCCTCTGTTCTCTTCTGTATAACAAACAAGAAAGGACATTATATTTCTTCTCTGTGTTGAGGTTTATTGAATGAAATGTAGGTTTGTGTCATGCCCACCTTTGCCTTGCAAGTGCACAGTGAAGTGTGTGGTTTGCAGAGGAGAACAGAGCTTCTCCCTGGAGGGCAGGGCTGGTTCCCAGAGAGGGCTGCCAGCTGGCTCCTCCAGGACAGCCCTGGCAATTGCTGTGCTCATCCTACCCAAAGGAGCACTGCATGGAGAGATGAACCTTTCCCCACAGAGACATAAGGCTATCTCCTCATGAAATTGTAAGAAAAGCTCTGTTGCAGAATGGGTGACCCTAACAGAATGAATCTCTCTGCTTTGGGAACAACAGTGCAGAACTTGTCATTTACAGTCATTTTCCTCATGGAGGGCTCGTTCTTGTAGTTCTATTCCTTTGACAAGAGCTAATTGGGAAACAAACATCTCCTCCTTAGCTTGGGATGCCTCTCAAGCATGCAGATCCTGACAGCTCTCCAGAAGATGTGGTGCCCCAAATGGCTGCTCTTCAGGGATACCTGAACATGCTCATGTTTTAAAAATGGACTCCCACAATTCCCAGCCTGGACGGTCTCAGCATTCCAATGGCACAAGACAGGGGTTTTTAGCACAGCAGAGTTTCTCTGTACATATTTCCAAGCAAACAGCTGTTGCTGTAGGTAGGGACAGGAGAACCTTCATCTCCACATCATCAGGAGATTTATTGTCACCACCTACCTAAGGTCTAAACAGCCTGCTCATTTTATGGCTCACAAACTTGGGTTAGTCATTGATCTCTCGTTGTGTGTAGAAAATCCTAAAGTTTTCTGGCTCCTGCTCCAGCCTTCACTAACACAGATTTCCCACTATAAATTCAAGTGATCCATCATCTGAAGTCTTACATAAGCCCTTTTACTTCCTTCTCACCCTCTAAGTCATAGCTACCTAAGCTACAAGTAAATGACAAAGGTTTTGGTAGATCCTGAAAGAACATTGAAAGATTCCGCTTCCCCTCTATAATTTCTTGTAAACAAAAAACACTCAATCAAGACTTGCTTAAGGCTCAGAGGTACATTTAACACCCAACAGCACGAAGCAAAGGAACAATACAACTGTGCATTTGGCAGTGCAGCACTGCAATAATTTCCAGGGTAAATGATCTGGCAATTTTAGCCACATGGATAATATCCAGGCCAAGGTGGCTAAATTCAGCCTGGCCTGCATCTGACTGAAATCTGTCACACGTCCACAGACACAAAGATGCACAGTATCCCTGACTCCACCCATGGCACATGCCAGCCTCCATCCTCTGGGTTATCAAGGCTAATTGTGAGCCACCAAAAATACTCTGACATATTTACATAGTGCTATGTCATGACCTGTGATTTATTTTACTGAAAAAAACCCACCAAAAAAAAAAAAACTTTAGGAAGGAAAGCAAAGCAATAAAGTTGTCTAAGGCAATCAATCCAATTCTATTCATGTCTAATCTTTTTTTGCACACTGGTCATTACTAACTTTGTCCCTTTCTGGGCACCCAGCAGGATTTTTTCAGCCTTGCTGTCACCTTGTATATAAGCCAGGAGAAGGTGGGAACACCCAGAGAACATTATCCTCTTGGAAAGGCTGTAACATCACTGAAATAGCTCTACCCATGGCAAAGCAGACCTTCCCTTCCACATGTATCCCTGGGCAACCCCACTGCCAAGGGAATATCTCATATCCCTGTCCTTTGTTTTTGGCTGAAACTCTTGCCTCGGGCAGTCCAAGGTTTTGGTTCTTGCACATGGAATAACTGGGAGCAAGGGGTGTGCACCCTGGGATAACACAAGGATGGTGGACCCCAGACTCACTGGGAATGAGGTTTGTCTCGCGTATTAAAAACAGGGAAATGCACCCCAAAGGAAGCACAGTGTGCACATCCTTGTGCTGCTCACTGGTGCAAACACATGGTCCCACCACCTACCACCAAAGCACGTCCTATCAAATTTAATAGGCCATTACCAGCTTCCTGCTGCCTCCTTCAGCTCCCAGGGGAACCCACCAGTGACTCACAGGGCATTTCCAGAGACTCTGTGGAAAGCCTTTCTCACCGTCTTTGTAATTCCAGAGGCTTTTAAAAGAATTTCTTCAAAGCCCTAATGCCTTCCTTTACCTTCCAGAGCTTTGATAGTGCAGGTCTTCTCCACAAAGCCCAGCAGGCAGGGGTTGTGCTCCTGGCTCCTGAACTAGCAACCCTGGCTGCATTCCTCAATCCAAGTTTTAAACTTTTTTCATACACTTGTTATTTGCAGGGTATGACATGGGAATGGACCTGGCTGGTGGCAAATGCTTGCATTTTTTTTTCTTTGAAAAGGTCTATATTAACAGATCAAAATACTTCTGGGGGTTTTTTTAATAGCTTAGAATACATATTTTTATAGTAAATACAGGGCAGTGGTCCAAGCCTTCCACAGTCAGTGAAATGAGGCACTTTTGAAAGATTAATTTGGTGCCACGACCTTGACTCACTCTCTGTACCCAGAGGAAAAATTGTGAATGTGTCACATAATGTCTTTTAACAACTTTATGTCTCATTTTAGTCCTGCATGGTGTTACCATATACATCTCTACAAACATAATACAATATTATACACATACATGAAATTCACAAAGGCATCCCAAACACTCTTGGGTCATTTCCACATTCCATACACAGCAGGGCAGGAATTTCAGCACTCTCTTGGTGCAATCCACAACAGCCCATCCCATAACCTGGTTTTTGTTGGTAGCTTCCTAAAAATATCATTCTGCATTTATGAAATCAGCTGCAGCCTGCTGCTTGTGCAGCTTGGAGTGGAAGGAAAAGCTCAGCTTGTCCCAAGCACTACTTCACCTGGTGTTTGGGTGGTCTCAAGCCAAGACCATACAGAAAAGGCTACAGAAAAACACTCTGTTTAATGACATAAGCAGTGTTTTTCTTGAATCATAGGCAGTGGAAATTTTGTCTCTGACTACCAGCAGTCTAGGCTGAACACACATCAAAAAAGACTGAAAAATATGTTTTGGGGGGGAGACTGCAATTTGTCCACTCACATTTTGACTTTTTAGGACACTCCTGACAATCTCTGGCTGTTTGCTTTTCCACTAGGAAGCATGGGAAAGCAGAGAGTTCACGTGATTTGAACACCTCCTGTGCTTTGGTTTTCTCCTTTTTCTCTGCTCTCCTCATCTCTTGGGGTTTTGATCCACAGAAATCTTTAGGAAGGTTTATTTTTTCTACCTACAGAAGCTTTACCCATTAATGAAAGACTCATCTAGTGAGTTGACATCATCATGTTTTCATAACCTACTATTCCCTCAATCACCCTGGTCCTCAGCAGGGATTTTTTGGGGGGGTTTGATAAAGCTAGTACTAAGATGAACATGCTACCTGTGACAGCAATTAGTTCCTATTTAAGGTTTCTGACTAAGTTTGGATAAGCATCGGAAGAGGGTTTTTAACTGTTTGAAATGCAGGGTGAGAAGCAGTTCCAAAGAGGTGGAAGCACAAGAAGGCACTGTGTTCCTCATCCATGCATCCACACCATCCCTTCTAGGGGAAATGTCTACAGACACCTCCACGTGGATGGCTGGAGACAGTCCCTACCAGGGTGTATTTTAGGAATCTTGCAGGGCAGTATCTGTTCTAATGAAGAGCAACCAGACTTTTTTACTTCCTTGAAAGATGCACTGTTTTATACAGTTTCAACACATTGGGTCTTCTCAGTACAGACACTCAAGAGTCCTGGCAAACCTGGCCAAGAAACACTCTTGTTTCCAAGAAATGGAGGTTTATAGCTACCAGCACAGAGCCATGCAAGAAAAAAACTAAAAAATAAAACTAAAGACAAACCCCAAAAGCAACAAGAGCACAGCTTCTCCTTCAGTGCCCAGCCCAACAGTTCTGTTAAAAAGCAAAGGGACAGTGCAAACATACCCATCTCAATTCTCTTATTTTAAACCTGGTCAGAATTAGCACACTTCCAGTATCCAAAGGTGCAGACCTTGCTGCTCTAAACCTCCTAGAGCTGTATGGCTCTGGGAAAGGACAGGAACCATAAAAAGCCTTAGCTGGGAGCCAGCTTTAATGCTCATGTTCAGGCCTCTAGTAAGTTGCCCCACAAAATGTAATGAGACCTCCTGCTTAGCCAGGGCTCTGATTTCCACAGTTTGTGCCTGCAGCACTCTTATATTTTATAAGCCATATTAACTCACCTCTTGCACTGGGAGGTTGGGGCAGTGGCACACTGTCTAATAATGGAACATATTTGTTAATACTAATAGACATTTGTAAAACTACCACATGCCCTCAGCCTTCAAGTCAAAGCACAGGATGCTTGCTAAGCTTGGGAAATGTATGATGTAAAACTTGGGATGTTTTGGTTACAACATATCTCATTTATTTTTACTGTCATCACCCTCCCTGGTATATAATACCTGCTGCATGCAGAGTGAAATATTGCAGATGTTTTCAAAATAATTCTGGGCTGGTGGAGAAACCAAAAGGTCTCTTGTGCGTAAGGTCTGGTTATTTTCAATTCCAAACAAGTAGGTAACAAAGTTTCTGTGTGCTGGTACTTTAAAAGGCCTGGATTCCTCTGTGCTGACTCATACTTCCACTGCCCACCCAAAAACTCACCTCTGAGAACTTTGAGAGAGACTTCAGCCATTTTGATACCCTCAGGATTCAGGAATGAAGAGTAAAAAGATAAAACTAGTTTTAACTATTCATTAGTTTTTGGTACTTCAGATAATTTGTGCAATGGCTTCAGGGGTTTAATTGAATCACTTTTCCCACCTTGTCTTAATTTTAATTACGCAGCAATCATTTTTACCAACCTGTGCAAAGGAGCCATATGAAAATGTGACATATGACAATACACATTTACCTAAGCTCTAGGACTGCTCTGACCTACAGGCAATTAGCTACTGCCTGCAGCACTCAAACGACCAATTAAAGAGTTAACAAAATGCCCTCCAAATCACCTACATGTTCAGGTTTTTGGACTGCCATGAACATTATACTTCAACCGATATAATTTTTGACTGACTGATTTACTAAGTCTGCATTGGCTAAAATTCTTACAGCCATGCCTGTAAAACTGAAGAATCAGGTTTTATGAGGTGCTTTCATTGTCATTAAAGACTATCCCACCTTAGCCCTTTCCCTAACAAGACAATCTTGCAGCAGTCATTACAAAATGTGATCCCAGCTTGTCATCAGGGAAAAAATGGCTTGCTAGGTCAATGAGGACTGCACTAAGTTCATCTCAAGGATGTAAGACATCCCTCTGCATGGCTAGCAGCCAAGAACAAAAAAATTAAAGAGCCACAAAGGATTGGGGGTTCTTTGAGACTTGGCTCCCAAAGTTTTACAGGTAGCCCATTCCAGAAACCCACAGAGATTGAATCAGTAGTAACAAATGGATGCCTTTGCATCTCTTTGTGATTTACAGTCTACCAGTGAGCATTTCACTGCAGACAACAGATCATCAACAGCCTGAAGTGCACAACACAAATGACCCCAAGACAGACAATTTCAAAGAAAAATGCATTCAGATGTGTGCTTGCATGGGAATAAGAGAGATCCAGGACACTGCTAATTATACCAGCTCAGGGAGAAGTGAAGGGTGGTAATCTGCCCAGGAAATGCCGAGTTCCAGTCCTGTCTCCAGCAATAACTCAAGCTGTGGTTTTTTATCTCCTTTCCTCCCTCCCTCAGCTGGCAGTGGGGTTTAACAATAGCCCTGACATGCATTACACATGGTGCCACAAGGACTGATGTTCTGAGAGTGCTCTGAAAACAACAAATGGTCTGCATGACCACGTGTTGGTTAGCATTTTTAATAACATAGAAAGGTTCTGCCTTCTGTGAGCAATGTGGTTTCATGATGGTATCTCACAGGCAGAGGCTGAGTTGCAAATCATGATTCCATCCAAGGAAAAAGTGACTCTACAGAGAAAAAAATGCTGATCTGAGAGATTGGTACAGACCTGAGACTTGCTTGCAGATCCTCAGCTGGTGTCATTTCTCTGAAGCTGACTGACATCAGACTTCACACCTGGAGGACTCTTTTGGACTGGAACAGAAAGAGAAGAGTGTTACAGATTTTCCTTCTCTGGCCACAAAGATCCCAGTTCTGCCCAGATTTACAGGTGAGGCCCCACTGGCTTTGCAGGGCCCAGCAAGTGCTGCTCTCCTGAACCTGAAGGCATGCTGGAAAGCCAGCCCAAAAGCCACCCCAATCTTTGGGATGCCACCAGAAACTGAAGGTAGAGCTAAATGATCCAGAATGGAATTTCTTTTCCACTTTGATTGCTCAGACAAGGCACATGGGGCATGTTGGCCATGCAGCTTCACTACACAGACATGCAGGAGGTGAAGGGAATGGCACAGCAGAGAGAGGTGAATCAGCCCAGTGACTTGGGGCTACTTGTCTCCTTTCCACCACCTGGGAAACCAGTGTCTGGCAACAGCAACCTCAGTGCTCCTGTTTTCCAAGCCAGTGGCTTCAGGGAGCATCATGGAGGTGACATTCTGGGCCTTCCAGGGGTTGGGGAAATCAATATTGGCAATGTGAAGGACACTTCATGACAGAGTCATAAACATGGTGTTTTATCAGTGGAGGAGACAAGAGGAAAAAGATGTAGTTATAAATGGCCAGGTATAAAAAACAAAATACATTACCAAAAAAATCCAACTAGCCACCACCAAAATCAGAAATAAAGACAAAAACACCAAAAAAAGTCCCAATAATGGCAAAACAAACAAACAAAAAAAAAAGAAAACAAACAAAAAAACCCCAGCCAACCCTCAAAACTCCCAATGCATTATTTGTTTGACTACATTTTCCACAAAGCCCAGTGAACAAGAGTGAAAAAAGCAACTGTTTGACACCCAGAGCTGCTTTGCTTTGAAAAATATGGAGACAAAGTTAACAATGAAGAGTTGGGATTCCATAGGGTTGTTTATGTATGGAATACAGGCAAATGCATATGATTATGTAGAAGTGTGTCTGTGTGTAATGTGGCATTAACACCAATTCTTACAGCCTTATGAAATGATGTATTAAAAAGAAAGAGAGGAAGAAAGGAAAAGCAAGCTAGATTTTTCCCCTCTTTTTACAAATATGATGCAGTTTACAGAAGCATGGTCCTTTTTTAGGAAGAATTCTAAATGCATCATTCAAATATTGTTTGAGCTGAATACATGATATACATATCATGAATACATATAATCACAGCACGGTCTTTTGTGGAAGTTCTGAAAATAGCAGTGGAAAAAGCTGACCATGAGTTTCCATCTAAGGATTTGCATTTGGTTAACATGTGTGAACTGACTCCATTCATCCCATCCTCAATGGGAACTCTCCTGCTGCTCCAAATGGCCAAGCTGAAATGGCCTGGATGGCAGGAATCCTCTGTGGGGCTGATGTCAAGGACAGCACCTACCAGGTGAAATTGTGGGAAGGAATGGGGGAACTCCATTCTGCTGGAAAACTCTCATGGGTTATGTACCATAGCAGCTGCTGCATTTCAAACTGCTGGTAAAATATGTGGCAAGTCAAGTTGTGAGTTATCTGCTGGTCTTCCTAACCTTTTTCCACCAGTTCCCCCATGGCAGGAAACCTTAAGCTCACTGAGAAGGCTCAAACTTCCTCCTCTCCACCTTCAGTCTTGCAGGATGTAGCTTAGTTCCTCTCACTTCTCCCACTGCAGAGTGCTGGGAAAACAAAACAAAACAAAAAAAGAGAGATAAATCAGAGAAAAAAGGACAATTAGGTGGGTGAGCTTCAGAATCTCCCCAGCCCCTCTCTGCTCAGCTGGGAAGAGGAGAGGTCTGTGCCCAGGGTGTCCAGAGGTCAGAGGGGACATCCCTGCCCCCTGCAGAACCTGTGGGAGCAAGGGAAGCTGGAGGATGCGGGAAGGGTGGCAGGAAGGGCTGAGTGCTCTAAGTAGCATGTTTCCTAGGAAACCTTCGACAGCAAATATCACATTAGTCCTGCCTTGTGGCCCAGCTCATGTGATGTCAAGAACAATTTCTCACAACTCAGCTCAGAAGGTTAGCAAGACTTGGTGAAATGTTCAGTGACTCTGGCCTGGCTTCCCAGCTGGGAACAAAACAAGAGACTGAGGCTGTTTGCATTGTTTTGGAGCTTTGTGACAAATTCCGAAGCAAACATTTTATTATTTTTATTCAAACATTATGGTGTATTTCCCTCGCAGCCTCACAGGTCTGCAGTCTCACCCAGTTGCTGTGTTTATTCTCAAGGAACCTCATTTAACAAAAGGAAGAACAGAAAAAATGGAAAACCCAGCAATCTCATGGAAAGCCTTGGAACACTTGGATCACCATTCAGCTTGTGAACTGATTATAAAAGCTCAGTCTTAGACTTCTGGCATTACAGAACTTCATTTACAACTATCCTTTCTAATTTCTGTCAGCTGCAGCCCAAAAATACCCATAGTCTAGCAGATTTAACAAAAAAAAAGACGTAAGATCTGGCAGCTAAACTCAGACAGGAGATACATTCCAGCCTCCAAGGGGGCTCCCAGCTGGGCTGGGACCCAACCCCTTGGGGTGGCTCTGAGGGCAGAGATGCAGAGTTTTGGTTCTCAGGGATGCACAACGCTCTGAGGTCGAGGATTTGGGGGGCTGTGTGGTACCACAGACCTCCCCACAGTAGATCTGTTATTCATTCTGCATCTCTCTTCCCTGATTTCCTGCAAACCAACGAGAAGGTGGCTGTGCAGGGAAAGTCCCACATTGCTGCTGTTCCTGCTGCCTCCACAGTGGCATCGGACTTCTAATTTTTGAAGAGAAAAGATACTTAATCTGAAAAAAAATTCTTCCTCTGGTGACACACTTCATCTCATACTTAGTGAAATATAAAGACCTCTTTAATAGAAAGTAATATATTTAAACAAATTAAAAATAGCCCCGCTAATTTCTTTTTAATCATAAGCTAACTTAGGTGTTTGACCTCTTTATTTCCTTTTGCTGCTTCTCATCTTCAGTGATTTGAGCCCTCACATCTAGAGGGTTCTTTTTTTTCCATTTTTTTTTCCTTTCCAGGGAAATAAGCGATGAATACAAAAAGAACAAGGCTGCTGAGAAACACCAGCATTGAAATAGGCCCATCACTCCCTCTCATCCCATTTTAGGTACAGGCCTGATGGATCAGCTTTTCCTCCAGGAAAGCCAGGATTAAGGGGGTCAGGTCAGCAGTGTGAGAATGCCTTTAAGAGCAGTGTGGGAACACAGGGCTCCCTTATTAACACGTTAATATACTGAACACGAAGCTCATTTTAACAGGATGGAGACAGTGGAGTCCTCCCCGTCAGCCCAAACCTGCGCCCTCAGAGCTGCTTGATCCACCAAGTGACAAATCTCCTGGAAATCTCATAAACCAGGGCAAGTGTAACATTAGGATTTACTGATCACTGCAAAGGTTTCTCTGAAGATCCAAAAGCAGAGGTTTAAGTGAGACGGCAAAGGCTGAGGTTACAGCAGGTGAAAACACACCAGGGACCCCTTGTCCCGCAAGCTGCTCTGCCCACACACAGCCCTCACGCTGGGGATGGCAGCTGCCCGTCCCTAAACCCCTCAGCCCACAGCCCCAAACCCTGTCTGGCCCCAGTTTATTTTATTTTGTGGGTTTTTTCCCTTGTTTCGGCTCTTGTCCCCCTCCCCGGCCGTTCCCACCCTCTCCTCAAGATGGCGGCACCGCCGTGAGGGCAGGCGCGCCGCCCCCCGCGGCCCCGCCCCGCCGGCCCGAGAAACACACAATTACTAAATTACACAAAAATGTCTCCTCAGCAATGATAATAACACTGTCAACAAAATAATTCAAAAGTTTAAAAGCCATTTCCCCTCACTATCAAACCCGGTGCTCCGATCTTTCTGGAAAACCACGCTGCGTTTTCTCTCCCCTGCCCTTGCGCACACCTGTCGTACCACCCGTGTAAATATTTGCGGTTTTTTTTAAAGTTAATTCTATCCCCGAGCAGTAACAGATCCTATAACACTCTCAGCAATGCTTCTTGTACATGAAGGACCTGAACAAAGCAAGATTTAAGCCCTGGTCGTGCATAAATAGCCATATCGCCATCACCTGAGACACCTGGATAAACATTCCCTCTTTCTTCCCGGCTCCCAGCGATGAAAAGCAGCCCCTCATCCATGGGAGGTGCAAACACAACCCTTGGGATCCCTACGGTGTTGTCACCTGCTAAAGACCAGGATGGGAATGCAAAAAGCCCCATTAATACCGATGCAGACCAAAATAATATCTCAGTATCTTACAGATAGACGATGTGGAAGGAAATATCTGTTCTTATCGCCAGGAAAGATCTATAACTCGCTCTTAGCCTTTCATCACCAGGAGGAAATACACTGCGACTCTCACCAATCCGTTATCTGTTCTCATTTTGCTGGGTGCAGGTATTTATCTTTACCAAGCCAGCACAAGGTGCGAGTCCCTGCTCCTCCCCGACCACCAAGAATAAGAGGACACCTCCTTCTCACACTCCCCACCAGGATTTTCCCTGTCTGCAGCTGAATCCCTGTCCCCACGCCATGTCCTTTTGGGTGGTTAAAATCCACACGGAGTCAATCTCGACACGAGGGGCTGGAGCTGAGCTCTCCCCCCAAGCCTGTGCATGTCCCAGCCCAAGGTTTTAGGTCAGGCATATTTTGAATTCCAGCTTGTTAGAGTTACTGGCTCGTGCACCCGTCTCCCCTTCAGCTCCCAGAGAGGATCTAGGGCTGCTTCCAGCCCAATCTAATATTGGGATTAAGATTTGCAGGTAAATTTCTCTATAAAGGCAGTAAATGACCCATTCACTCTGCATTTCTTTCCCAGGAGTGCTGAGATCCCTCCATGTGTACATATATCCCATGTATACACAGATCCCTACATGTGCCCGGTGAAAGGCAAATCCCTAGGATTTTGAGGTAAAATCGAATGTCAGCATTGATGGTCACTTATTCATTCATGGAAAAAGATACATGGACTTCATCCTGCACAAGTGTGAAAGCTCATTTTTTTCCAAGGCACATTACATGCTGCAGCCAGCAACTGGCTGCCCAGCCTGGAACATGTGTCCTTTGCAGAAGATTCCCCTATTACATCAGCTTGTGAGAAGGCTTCCAAGTGGGAAGGTGTCTGATTTTTAGTGTGGCACTGGGACACTACTACCAACAATAAAAAGAGTAAACCTTTTCTGCTATAGCCTGGAAAAAGTTTGCCAAAATTCGGGGGTTTGAATAAAAATAGCTGCATGTCCACACTGGTTAGTTTCTCTTGGAAACTTAAAAAAAAAATAAAATATTTTTGATAGCTTTACCCTGTGCTGCCCAGCCACATTAAGCCACAGTAAACTACATTCTTATGGTTGTCATAACATTTTGCCCTGTGTTGCTTGTGACGCGAATAATCTATTAAGATACATAAGGTGCAAAGTGCTGCCTTCCTGTCTCAGAATCCTGCAATCTGCTGTAACAGCCCCTGCAATTCCTGCTGGAGAGGTGCAGGAGCAGCTCCCTGCCACTGCCAGAGCTGACCAGGGAGTCCAGACAGTGACTTTGGATGGGCTTGGCCCCAACCTTTGGGGCTGTGGGGATCAGCCTTCCTCCCACGGAGCTCCCCCTCCTCCTCCCCATCCCAGCCTGCCATCAATCTCACTAAGATGACAGCAGACAAATGTTAGCCTTTGCAAAGATCAGATGAAATCTGTGGCTTTAGGGCTGCTCACCCAGGAGCGGGGCAGGCTGCACCAGACACGGGCACCAGCAGTCACCTCCTCTGCATCAACGAGCTCAAATCACTTTGGCAGCCATCACAGTCGTCTTCCACAGCAATCCGAGGGTGCTCAGATGGATTCTGACAAACTTTAATGCTTCAGCCTCCCTGCAGAATTGGGGTTTTGGTATTTTTTCATAGCAAGATTGTTCATTCAAAACTTTTTTTGGGGTGAGGCTTTTGAGGTGTGTTTGGGGCAATGCTGGAAGCCACCCCACCAGCAGCTCAGGAGTGCACAGAATTGGAGTTTATTTGGGGTTAGTACACTTGTCCTTCACATGCTCTGTAACCTGAATTCAGCTAGCCAAGGGGAAGGGAGGGGAAAAAAAGAAAAAAAAAAAAAAAGATTACTCTATGGCATAAATATGCTGTATGTGCCCTTGTCTCATGCAATTTCTTTACATCGATGTGCAGGAATATTTATCCCCAGTAGAAATGTTTAACTAATCTGGTAAATGTCAAGCCATATGGTGTACATTGTAAGGATTTCATCAGGCCTTTTTAACTCTTTATGAAAGTCTCTCCCTCTCTTCTCCTCTGCTTACTTCCTCCCTCCTTTTTTCCCTTTTTTTTTCTTCTCTTTTTACTTTTTTTTTTTTTTTTTTTTTCTTTGTTGCTGCCCTGCCAGAGCCCACGAGGAAGGAGATAGAGCAGGGAGTGTTATTACCCACAGTTAGATCAGGGATGTGATGCTCATGGTGTACAATAACAAGCAGTATTAACCAGAAGTGCAACTCACGAGGCACCTTTTTTGCTGGGCAAAGAATGTAATTTTTATCAGCAGTGACCTGCAGAAGAAGATCACTAATACTTTTTTTTTTAAACAAACTGTCCACCCCAACAATGCACAAAATTCCCAAGGGCTACCTCATCTCTTATCGCTTCCTTTGAATAATCAAGGCTTTACAACAACTAAACTGCAGTTTTGCAGCACTTTCAAGGAAAGGAAGCATTCCTGCAAATATCTGGTGTATCTCCCAGAAAGATAGAGTGCAATTTACAATAAGCAATATCAAAAAAGAATAAACCGTTATGTTTGTGCCAATCCTTATTCATGGTTTTATAACAAGACATATCTGTTTTCTTCCTATAAATCTTGACTCTATTTTTAGAGTTTGCAAATAATGACTCCAGTCTTTGGCTGCCTGCCACTTCTGTGAAAAACTAGAATAGCCACAGTGCAAGACTATAATATTTTAAAAAGAAAAAAAAAAAAAAAAAAAAAAAAAAGGAAAAGGAAAAGAGAGGGATTCTTGATGAACTCTGTGTTATTTCCTACCAGGACAGAGCTGTTCAAGATCGTGATAAGTGATGCAAATATGTAGAATGTGTTAGGGAAAGGCAGGAGCAGCATGGAAATTTGGCTGAACTTCAACACCTATTTCTGAATTCTTTTGCCTAAATCACATTGTTTGTACCTGCAGGGGCCCTTTGCTGCATCACAGGCAGAGGCTCACACCCAGCAAAGCAGGAGCCAGCCTGGGCTCCACTGCTGCCTTCCCCTCCTAGCACCCACCAAACCTGCTTTTAGCATCTCTGATGGACACAGCCTCTGAGGGCAGGGATTATGCTGCAGCTCAGGGATGAAGAAAAGCCCCACCAGGAGAAGCTGCCACCTTCAGCAGAGGCCTCCGGACATTTTAGAGCCGTGGCAGGCTAGGGAGGGGGAGCTGCAGGTCAAGGAAAGGATAAGATCTGGGTGGCTGGGAATGGGGAGGGAGAAAGAGGAATGTACTGAAGGAGGTAGAAGGGGAAAAGCAGGGAAATGACAGCATTCAGATAAATTTAGCTCTGAATCCAAACTTCAGGGGGAGGGGAGGCGTTTCCTGCCCCAAACCTCTGAACTTTCTGAGATTCTCTCGTATCGCGGGTGATTTACCTGTAAAAAGAACTGCAGGGGGGGGAAAAAAGAGTAGAAAATTGAAATAAACAGTTCTCTGCTCTTTAAACAAGCTTTCCATCCTGCTTCTCCAGGGTCAAATGTTCAGGCACAAGGACACAAACAAAAAAAACAAAAAAACCAAAAACCAAAAAAAAAGTAAAGAAATAAAGAAGAATCACTTTTATAAAGAAGATCTTTACACAAGTGCATTAACCCCAGTTTTCATCAGTGTAACAACAGTGTATCAGCTGTTAACACAAAGTGCCCTCCCCACATACCTGCCAGTTCCCTAACTCCAAAATATTCATTGGTACATTATTGGAAATGTAACATTTCATCATTATTAAGAACATTATTAAGGTGAGTAATACTGCAACAGATACCTGCATAGTTATCTGAGCTTTGTTATGTGCGTTTTGGGAAAAAAAAAAAAAAGAATGAGAGGAAAGTCTAAGCTGTAAACACACCAAAAAAAGGAGCAAAACAAAAAATTATTAATTAATAATTAATCAGAATCACCAGCGCAAGACTTTTGTTGTGAAAGACATCAGATGAATGTATCTGTTTGCCATGTATATATATTTTTTAATTTCTCACACTAACCTAATTACAGCATTATCTGCCTGTATAGACAGCTTATGCCTGAGCAGCCTCTCAGAATTCAGGAAGTTGTTGACAAAGACTCCTGCAATAGCCTGTCTGATTTTGTGTTATTTCCTTTAATTGAACCAATAGGACCTGCACTCCTGCACCCCTGACCTTTGCTCAGAAGGCTAATTTGAGATTAGGGTAGTCCGCAAGTAAGAGATGGGAACTGAATTTTTAAAGCACAGAAACATTCCTATAAGTAAAGGAAGATAAGGATCAATTTTAGCCCCAAACCACTCTGCTCTAAAAGAGGTCTGTGGAAGGACTTTGGTGAGACAATACAGTATCTTAATTTCAGAAAAGTTAAAATCACTCAGCTTTGTCTTTGTACTGAGTGTTTTAGAGCTCGTAATAAAGATGATGCCCATGACTTTGAGTCCTTGGTGTCTTTATAGTCACCCAGTAGGACATTCAGAAGTCCCTTAGGAAAACTTACACAAGAGCATAAAATATGTCATGCCAGATAAATGATTCCTTGTGCTTCTTACATTACTCTGGTCTGGCTGTGATACTTAAGCCCTGTGCAATGCCAGGGAATGAATGAGACAGGCTCCTCAGCTGTAAACTCACCAAAAAAAAGTAACAAGATGACAAACATTAATAATTAATCAGAAGCACCAGCCTAAGACTTTTACTGTGAAAGCCATCAGCAGTCCTGAATCCATAGCAGAGGAAAAGAAGAAGCTGAAGACCAGTTAAATTTAACTGCACTGGCCTTCTGCAGTGCTGTGTGCAGAAAATTCCAGTTCAGAGCCACAATAACATATTTCCCTCAGCTGCCACGTTGGAGTGGGGCTGGCTGTGCTGTCCTATCCAAGGACACCCCCCAGGCTGGGGGGAACCCTTCTGGCAGCAGGTAAAAGTTGCTGCTGCAGTGTAAAGGCTGTTCCCTCTATTGACACATGCAGATATTGTAGTGCTGCTATGCAAACAGTCCTCTGTGGACTTTTGCTAGTGGGTTTTATTATAACACATTCCTGACTATGAATGGCACCTTTCCTCTGCAGTATCTGCCGCCGTGCCCTTTGTGTTTTACCTTCTGACTTGGGGCTTTGTTACTCTTCTTGCTGGCAGCGTTTAAAAAGTAGGAAGTGAACTTTCCCTTCCCTTCTCTAAGTGATGCTCGCGGCACGAGAGCCGCAGTTTCATTGTAACTCCCTGAACTTTGCAGCCACTGGAAACACGAGCAGTATGTCAACTTGTTCCTGTCTTTGCGAGAGAATTCAAGGTCAAGCTGACCAGTGAACTCTCGCATTTACAGAGAGCGAGTCAGCGCTGGTGTGCAGCGCCGGCAGCGCCTCCAGGAGAGAAGTTAACCCTGTGCTGGCCTCCAGCCGGGGCTCCCGGCGCCGGTGCGGGCTGGACCCGCGCATGGCTCGGGGCCCAAGCCAGTGTCCCTTGCCGGGATGTGCAGGGAGGCCCCCAAGGGGTTAATACATGCCATTCCCGAGTTCAGTGAAGGGACAGGCAGAGCGAGCAGCGGGAATTTCAGGATGTTAATAGCCTCTTCTCTTCCGATTGGCCCAGAACGAATGCAGGGTACAGTAAATTGTCCTTGTCAGCTTAGCTCACATGATGATATGCTTTATTTCTAGACATGCCTTGAATCTGTCCCTTGAATTTATGTTCAGAAAATAAACACTTCCAGACGGCAATAAAGCATTCAGTTGTAGCTGGCTGTTGCTCGGTCTCAAGCCAACAGAAGCCATTTAACTTTGGAGTTTCTAGAGCTTGCAAAGCTTTGGGTCCCTCAACTCCTGCTCACATTAGCAAGTGTCCCCTGTTCCCCCCTCAATCCTGGGTTTTGAGAGGTTGTCCAAGTGAAGCTCCAGAGAGTTTCACTTGGTTTCCATGCACCATCCTGAAAAATGACATCAGGTCACCTCATCCACACACAGAGACCCTCCTATCTTTTATGTCAAGCAACACAGAGAGCAAAGAAAATAAAAGAATTAATGGCAGCAAGTTGCAAAACATATATATCAATGATTCAGGATATGATTTTCCTACTATTAAAAAAAAAAAAAAGTAAATTAAACAGCTGTTCCATTTGTGCCTGATGTGGCTAAGGAAACAATCAGTGGCTGGCTGATTTACTGATTAGGAAGGTTGCATGCAGTAATCTCCAGGTGTTTCTGAGAAATGCCCAAATAGAGCTGCAGTGTTTGTTTGCAACCAGTAATTTCATGACTATCCCTTCCCTCCTCAGTTCCCTTCAATAACACCAGTTTATAACTGCATAGTTACAGTGTAGGGGAGTTTGGCAAAAATCAATGGTAAATGCACATAGGAGACAACAAAAGAGCAATACAAATGGAGAGAGCCTCGTTACAGCTTTAGTTTATTAGAGGTGTGTGGATATTAAAATGCTTCCTTCAACCCAAAGGCAATAGAAGAAAATACTGGGTTATATCCACCACATTTAGGGCTGGGCAGCCAGCACTCAAATATTATACCTGGAACAAGCTGGAAGAGCCCCATGCATAGGTGGGTTTCATTTTTCTCCCATTTAACATGACACAATTTCTGCTCAAGTCTATTCCTTCTGAAAAAGGCCCCCACAGAGGAGCCCATGTGGGGCAGAGGCAGCTCGTCAGTCATCTGAATGTGCCTGATAGCAAAATCATTTGATAAGAAGGCTGCAGAACTGCAGGGGTACTGCTCTGTTCTAGATTATAAACTCATTAGGAGATAAGGAAGCAAAAATAGGAATACTCCAGGTATCAGGTGGAGCTGGAGCAAATTCCCACAGATGGTTCTTGGTGGAAACAGCTGCCTGCTACAGGCTGGCCAAGAAAGAGGGTGAGCACAGGGGGTGGCTCTCTGTCCCACCCTCAAGTGGGGACCTGGGGCAGGGAGGATGGCCAAGGGACCTAGCACAGAGATCAGCACAGAGGCTGATGGGGGGGGACATTCACTGGGCCACTCTGCAGCAAGAAATTATCTGAGCAGAGGAGGAAAACTCCTGCTGTACCTTTTCTTCCCTTTTTACCCTCCACCAGCACCAGGCCAGATGCCTCCCATGCAGCAGGAGGTGCAGAAAACATCCCTGGGGCTGGCTCAGTGAGGGTGTTCAAAAGGTTTTGCAGTTTCACAGGAAGCCAAAGGACAACTACATTTAACACCCATCCCTTTCCTTTGCTCTGGCTGTCTTGCTTTCTGCTCCTCATTGGCTCTCATTCCCATCCTTCCTTTCCTCCTCTCTTCCCTTGATCCCATTCAGGGACTCCAAAGGACTAATTCAGCACAGCACGGGCAGAGATAAGTTAAAACAATGAGGAGATTTGCAATTAGGGAGAGTTCTAAGGATTGGGAATTGTGCATGGTTTACAGTCATCTCTTGGTGATGGGGACTTTATCTTCAGGAGATAGAGCTCCTTCCTTAGCTGCCACAGCCCCACCCTCCTGCACCAAGTGAAATTCCACATTTTAACTAAGGTGCTGCTGTATTTCAAACACATCCCATTGGAGGGGGAAAAAAAAAAAGTTAAAAACCCACGGTGTACTTTGACTGATTATCAATGGCGTACATGCCTTTAAAATCCTTTGTTAATGAGGTATCCTTATTACCATAATCAAACACGCTTAGAAACTTGTCACAGATAAGCAGAATTCCTTACATTCTTTGCCCTGCACTTTCCTTTGGCATCTCTTCCCCACCCCCCTCTGAAGCTTCTGAAGGTTAGGGACCAGCAGCGCTGGAAATCGAAGCTCTCTGTTTGCCCCCACGAGCAAAGGAGCAGTCAAAGCCTCCTTGCTCTGCAGCAGCAATGACCCTGCTGCTGACCTGAGGAGACCACCCTCCCGAGAGAGGAGAGGTCACACAGGACCTGCTCGGGGCATCCTCTGCACACACAGCCAGGCAGAGACTGCAAATCATCCAAACTGTGCCAAATTATGTGTGAAGGGTTTGTAATGCAGACTACTGTCCACCAGGGATTAAATTAAGAACATCAAACCCAACGCAGAAAGAATTTCATTTTATCCCTAAATTCGACTCGCAGTGTTTTATTTAATGCTTCTTATCAGTCCTTGTGCCCCAAAACATCTCGTCACCAGAAAATACTTAAATAAATCGGGCAATTTGTGCAGAGGGCCATACAAATTTAGCATGAAAGACTCCTGCTTTTAATTTGTTCATACAGAACATGGACTCTGACAGCCACTCAGCAGCCTCTCCCATTCATTCCAGAAACCATCTCTTCTGCCTGTGTTTACAGAGTACCTGTCTAAATAGCACAAAAACTTGATTTAAATGTGAGTGGTCTGACATGAATCAAGTGATTGATAATTAGAGCAAAGTTAGAAATATACTCAGCTCAGACAGGAGAGCATGCACATCACTACATGTCAGCATCCAATGATTCCTATTCCAAGACTGGACCATTTCATGTGGAATTGCAATCCACAGCAGCATTTTTCATAAATCCAACTTCTTGCTACATAAATATACATCCTATTACTTGGGTTTGTTGGTTGGTTTTTTTTAACCTCTAAGAAAAAGTTTCTGCTTTACTGTAGCCTTCAACATCCAGATTTGCTTATTTTTAGATTTGAGAAAGTTGTTGAGCACTAAAAACCTGAAATAAGTCTTGTTATGAGTCCTGAGGACCACTCTAGCTCCTTTACTGCAAAACCACACTGACTTCCTTGCAGTTGCTTCCTCTGAGTTCAAAAACAAATCTCCAAAAGCCCATAAGGAAAAAAAAAAAAAAAGCAAATTTTGGGGTTGGTAGATATGACAGCGCAAAGTAAAAAGAGGAAAATTCAAGCTTCTGAATATATGAAAATTTGATTTGCAGACTTAACAGTTAATTTGTAATCAGAGCCTAAATGTGTCCAGTAAGTAGAATAGATTAAGAAAAGAGAATATTGACCCTATATACATAAATATATATATACACTTTATATTAAGCAGTAATGTTCCAATTCTCCAACTCATTCACCAGATGAGCACTTTCACTCTGGAGGCTGAATATCAGTAAATGTGTGAAGAAAAGCCAGTGAAAACACACGTGTTACTTTGGAAAGTGAAAGAACAACTCCTACCACACGCTGTTATGCCAATAAAACTCCTGATACTCACATCATCCTCTGTATTGATCTATTATGGCCACTCCTGCCCTGGTAAGGCAATAAAAATTTCTATCATTTTGGATGGCATGGGGGGCTCCAGTCCTGTTGTGGAGTTCTCATCCCAAGTGTGGTTTGAGGCAGAGCAGCCAAAATGAAGCTCATGAAAGGCTACGTGGATTGGGGCTCATAATCCAGCAAAGTGCTTGGCTGCAACAGTGCCTGTTAAAAAGTCAGTGTTTGCCAAGGGTTACCACACGATTATGGGATGGCTGCAGTGTCTCCAGAATTACAGGGATGGCTGTTGTCTCTGCGACAAGGCGGTGTGGGAACTGCAGGTTAATGGTATCTCTTAATGGTGATGGCTGTAATGTAGGTTAATGGGATCATAATTTCTTTTCCCTGGGAGAATTTGCAAATTCTTCCATTCATTGCCAGTATTTTTAGCAGCAAATGAAGGATGTGATTCTGACCTGGAGATGTTTGCACCAGGAGGTTTGTTTTTAGTGGAGAGACTGTTCAACTAACTGAAACCAAGCCCAGCAGTGGTGAGGAAGGCTCAGACTGGAGCTGTTCTGCCCCAGTGTGTTTGGTGCTGCCCAAATATTTCAGAGATTCTCTCTTTTGAGCTCATCCCACAGCATGCCCTGACTGTGGTTGTGGTGGGACACTAACACTGCCCACTGAGCTAAACCCAAATCCTTTATGCCCCAAAACCCACTGTGTGGGACATCATGGGGGTTTCAAAACCCTTTTTGGCTTATGGATGAAGTTTATCTGTGATCTGGAGGCAGATCTTCCCTGTCCCTGCTTATCCCTGCTCCATCCTGCCCTTCAAGCCTTGCTGCTGAAGATGCTGGAGGGCACAGGCTGTTTGTCCGTAGGAAAGCCAAACTTTGCTGACTTATCAGAACAAGGCATGCCTGGCTGGCAGCTCATCAGAGGAGGGAGGAAAGAGAGGACAAGCCTTTCTTATGCAGCACCAGCTGGGCAGCTGGAAAGGGCAGGGGGCTGATGGTTCTGCCGTAGAGAGGCATTGCCCCCTCCCAGTGCAGCTTCCCAGCTGGGTTTGGCAGGCCCTGGCGAGCAGGGCAGCACCACAAACTCCTCAGAGGGAATCCTTCCATCCTTCTCCTTGCTCTGTCCTCGTGGCCCATGGTCTGTGCCCCTGGCAGGCAGAGGGGCTTTGCTGGGGTGTTGATGTCCCGTCTCTGATGTCGCCGCGACCCCCACGAGCGAGCGCCGGGTCAGGGCTCGCCGGGGCCAAGTTCAAGGGCACAGGCTGGTACAGACATATAAACAAGGGAATGGTATGTAAGCAATAAAGACATAAAGGTTAGGATCAGGGCTAGCAGTACAATAAACAGCTGTGATAACCCAGTTTGTTTATAGATAAAGAATTTACTGTAAAATCTGCAACGTGCAGGATACGTTTGTTAACGCTTTAAGGGATGTGTGCTTTTAGATCCCCTTTCATTTCTTGTTCTGTGCACTGAGTAAATGTCACCAAACATCCCTTTTTACTTCTGTTTTCTTTTAAATCAAGCCCAGGAAACGCACGTGTATCACATTAGCTGGAAATCTTTCCCTTCAAAAATCCCTCCAAAGAAGCCAACACGTTCCATAGGAGTTTAAAACTGCTGCTACAAGAAATGCAGAGAGCCCAGCCCTTAACAGTTAAGAGTTTCCTAATAAAACACCCATGTTTCAGGCAAGAAATATCCCTTTACACACCATTTTCCCTAATTTACTATTAATACACATAAATACAGTAAGCACAGTTCCACCAGGGCTCTTGTAATTTTGCACAGTGTCTGTTTTGCCAACTTTAACTTTTAAGATGTATTTCAGAGTGTAGCCAAGCGTTTTGCAAAATTACCACGGTGCTTCTTAGGTGTCCTGTGAGGCTCCCATCAGAAGTACCATATATTGTACTGCAGCTATTGATCCAAATGGCTACATTTCTAAAGCAGAAAATGATTGTGTGGTGAAAGCAGTGCAGAGGTGCAGTAAAATGCCCTCAAGTATATAAAGACATAAAGATTAAAGTCACCCTGCAGGTTCCCTTTAACTCCTCCAAATCCACTGTGTAATGTGTTCTTTTAGGATAAATCAAAAACTTTGTACAAATTAACATGACAGGTGCCAGTGTTCATAAATAAGATGGCTCTTCACCATCAGGAGGCTACAGGAAAGTTTACTTTGCTTTAAATACATGCAAAATCTGCTAATTAAATTCCCAGATGTCCAAAGAACATCTGAATAACTAGAAGGCAAAATAACACCCCAAAATTTGTCAGCCAGAACACGTATTCAGGATAAGAAATTGAATCTTCAGTACACAGGATGCCCTAGAGTGTTAATACCAACAATTTTCAGTTCTCTGGTTAGTCTTCAATAAAGTTTAGATGATTTTAAAAAGAAAACACATAGGTGGAATCTGTCGTGGACCCTTTCTCCTCCACAGCACCTAAGTGCCTTTTCTAAACTGTAGAATACACTTTTCACCAGCTTTTGCACTGCTTTCACATTCATTCTTGGGATATTTTTTGGTACCAGCCAGCCTTCAACACATTTAACCTTCCCTTAGTGACACCTAAAAATGGGATAGGTGTAGCAGGGTGTCAGAGAGGGCTCCCAACACCCATGAACACCACAATCAAGCTCAGATCATGAGCAGGGCTCTTCAACCCCTCTTTAGCCTAATTAATAAGTAACAGCATCTTACCAATAAGCTGTAAAATTTAGTGCCTGCCCTGAGCCAGGTTCTTCTTTGTCCTGCTTCTGCCACCACCATGCTCAGCAGATAAACACTCAAGGTGAAATATTTCCCCCAGTCAAGCTGATGGTTGAATTCTCCAGGATCATAAGGGAACTGGTAGATCCTAAACAGATTAATCTTTGAAGAAAGAAACCTTTCAGTCCCTGGCTCCTAGGCACTCCTGTACACAAATAAGGTATTTTCAGGAGCTTGTACTTCAGGAGCTCTGTCACTGAAATAATCAGTTGATCAAAACATCCTTATAAGTAAAATTCTGGCCCTCTCTAGCTCTGGTCAAAAGACAGATGGATGAAAAGGCATTGCTAATGCAAACCCCTATCACGTCTGGGGCCTTTCCCCTGCACAATTATCCCGCCTGGATTATTCCTCCAGGACTGTGACTGATTTACACACTACAGGAGTGTATCTCATCTGGGAAACGAGTGCAGCTTTTTAATTATTCTCTGCACCACGGTATCACCTGCTGGGTTTTGGTCAGAGCTGCTGTGCTTGGGGCTGCACGTTGCAGGGGGACAGGATGGGGCCCACCCAAACTGCTTCCCCCCAGCTTGGAGGCTGGGCAGGGAGGTAACACAAGGCTGCAGTTCAAACAAGGAGCAGTGGTAGCACCCTACCTTGCCTGCTCTCTTCTAGGGCTCAGAGGAGCCCCAAGAGAGTTTGAAGGAGGAAGATTGGTGTGAGTGTTGTGCACAGCCAAAGCCTGATGGTGCTGGCCAAAATTATTACTTGAAAGCATAAATAAAAGGATGGCATTTCAGGAAGGGCACTGACAAGGACAGCAAGGGTTTAATGTGGGGTGTGATAGCACAGAGGCAGCGGGTGGGGGATGACAGGAGATGGCACAGAGGCTGTGACAGATTCACTTGCTGGGGAGGGAGGGATCCCTCTGCCTGCCAGGGTGGAAGGAAACAGGATCACAGGATGGTTTGTGTTGGAAGGGGCCTTAAAGCCCATCCAATTCCACCCCCTGCTGTGGGTAGGAACACCTTCCACTAGACCAGGTTGCTCAGAGCCCCATCCAACCTGACCTTGAAAACTCCAGGGATGGAGCAGCCACAGCTTCCCTGGGCAACCTGTGCCAGGGCTTCACCACCTTCACAATAAAGAAGCTTTTCTTAATATCCAATCTAAACCTCCTCTCTTCCAGTTTAAAGTCATTCCCCCTTGTCCTGTAACTACATGCTCTTGTAAAAATTCTTTCTCCCCCTCTCTTCCCTTCAGGTACTGGAAGGCTGCGATTAAATCACCTCTAAGCCTAAACATCTTCACTAACATCAAGGAAAAAACAACAACAACAAAGCCCTGCAAGGTTAACCCTAATTCATTTCCCAAGGCCCCAGTCACTACTGATGCATCTGCCTTGTGGAGGAAGCTGTTTGAAGTGGGGCAGTGTATCCATGTCCTTCCCACCTGGCCACCCACAGCCCGGCATCCCTCGACTGTGGGAGAACAACAGAAGACTCAGGCTGGACAAGATGCCTCTAGGTCTGAGCTCTGGCAGCTGCTTTCATCCTGTGCATCTCTCTGAGAAAGTCACTGCTGGAGGGGACCCTCTCTGGCCACAGGAGGCATCATTAGAGCCATGAGCTGGCCTTCAAACCACCGACTTGGTGCTCAGAAGAAATGAGGAAGTGTAAGGAGGAAGAACAAACAAGAATAACACTCAGCTCTGCCCTGCTCAGACAGGTACTGCGTGGAGGGGTCACACACGTGTTGGGGCTGCCCTGCATTTCCCTTATGAAACTTCCAGCCCTTCCATGACAATTATCCGCGGATTCAGATTTACGAGATTCCTCGCCCGGCCAATAAAACCAGGAGGGGAATATAGAGATGTCCATAAATGACATATTTTCATGCTTTGTGCAACCCGTCTCTGCGAAGCGCTTTGGAGCAGCTAAGCAATTTACATCTAATAGCAAAGTGTTTTTTAATCAGTCAGATCAATTTGTGAAGAATTGGTACATTAGGTATAGCCATATAGCGGAGATCCTTATAGCAAAGGTTTAGAAGTAATTGCTCCCTGACCCACTGAACACTGTATTACTATAGAAGTTTGTATTCTATTAAGAGTTAATAAGTGACCAAAATCTAGACTAATACACTGTCAGGGTTCATTATCATTACAGGTTCTTGCTATTTTTCCAGTGCCTTTTGCTCTGCTGTTCTTTCTACGTATGGAAAACCTATATCAAGATGGTTGTCATGGCAATGGAAAGATTTGCATGTGTCTTATCTATCTATTTAAATACCTTCTTATGGTTTATAACTGCCATAATACATCCCTCCAGCCCTGCTCATTGCTAATTTAGAGCCAGCCCAGTGTGTCTGAGGTCAGTGATACCATCAGAAGCATGTTGTCTAGACAACTCCAGAGCCACTGTCCACGGGATAATTGTTTTATGCAAATAAAAAAAGTACAATGGTGACACTCTCATCCATGACTTGTGCAATCTGCCTGTGCTGGGGCTGGGCTGAGTCCATCATCACCTGCCCAGAAAGGGCATTTTCTGCCACATCACCACTGGTTTGTTGGTGTTTTTGGATGCCAGATTCCTCTGGTCAGGCCTGGAGGTGCTTTGAGATGAGGCTGGTGCTGTAAGGTGAGGCCCTGCAAAAATCTGCTCTGAGTGCATGTGTGCCATTCAGGAGAACTGAAGAAAACCTGTCAAAATCAACCCCCTCATCAAAATTGCTCATTTGTAGAAGGGTGGATGAAAGCTCCCTTTGCACCCAGGGCATGAGCCAATAAGCATTTTGATTTGGTACCAAGGGTCTTTTAGGAGGGTATTACGTTTTAAAAACAACTTGGCAAATATTCCAATGGGTTGGACTAAAATGATCTAAACTTTCTACCTACCACAAATCTAAGTTCCTCCTTTCTCCATGTCTTTGCACCTCACATATTTCCACCAAAACACACTGGGCTGAGAGTGCTCTTTAGAGAGATCACGTGGAAGAAGTGGAAATATTTTGCAGACAGAGCAGAAACCGCTGGCCATCGACAGAGAGAGCAATACCTGCATCACTCTGCTCCTCTCTTTCATCTTTTTCTCCTTCTGGAGTACATACTTTGCTGCTACATCCAAATGGCTGCAAAGGTAAGTGTGGCTATTACTGCATAAATCCGTAATGCACACGAGGCAGCATGAAAACATTGAGAGTGGCAGCAACAGCCACCACCATGAAAGGCTATCTCTGAAATCCAAAACCCCAGACTCTTCACTCCTCTTTGATCTCCCTGACTCAGGCTTGTGGTTTTTCAGGACGTCCACAGATTAAAACCACTTTTTCAAGTACGCCAAGATCTACTGACGATTTATTTTCTGGCAAATTGTACACTGCTGCTGCCAGAGATTAATAATAATAATAATATTGGAAATGTTTAATAATTTGATAATTGACTGATTTGTTGCCACTATTTGCATCGCTTGACCACGCTTACAGATTAGGAATGTATTTCTCCTCGAGATAATTGATATTTGTATTCACAGTGTGAAGGAATGCCACCTATTCCTGCAGCAGTAAATCAGGAACCATTTACCCTGCCAATACAGTTAGACAATGTTTATGTGCAGGGCTACATTCATTGTTTGACTAATCCGTGAGGGGTAGATTTTCTATTGCATTTCAATAGCTCATCTACTTCAGACTGTTGTGAACTTTCTAAAGATGTGTTTTCACTGATAATAGCAGATCTTGGAGTGCAGTAATCTGGAATTGAAGTTTCAAGTGACAGATTTACTTAACGAGTGTTTTGCATGAGGCATTACTGCAAACATTATTTCATATCTGCGCGTGTATAAATACATTACACGTGCACACGGAGCCGACAAAGGCTTCGGGAGATAATTCCTGCAATTTAGCCAACTAAGGATTCCAAGTCAAGCATCGGTTTCCGGGTGTTTTTCATAATGGATTTCACAGCAGATGACCTGACAGCTAATCTCATGGTCTGAGCTGCACATATTTAAACAAGCGGCCGCCAGGCCCTCAAAGGGTCCCCAGCTTTCACATGCCACGGCTGCCAGCCCCGCCGCCAGTGTCCAGAGGTCCAGACTGACCTCCTCACCCCCGTCTGGGAAACATTCCTGCTCATTCTTGCCGACAAACAGAGCAGGACCACTGGGCACTGGCTGAAAAGGGACGGGAGAGGGGCCGTGAATGGAGCGTGTCTGGTACAACAATGCCAGACGATGTCTGTGAATGGGGCTGCGAACCGTGCTCCTGTTAGAGGGGCTGCCAGCAGCTTCCCTGCCCCCTCTCCTCCTCCTCTGCTCCCCTGTCAGGAACACATCGCACCCAAAGACACGCCAAGGACTGGACAAAGTCAGTAGGTGCCGTGTTTCAGAAGGGGAATCCCATGGTTACATGATTTCTCCATGTGCCACTAAAACTGGTGGAAAGGACAAAACCAAAAATGAGAGTGCAAGCCCAGCTTCTGCCTCTGGGTGAGTGCAGAAGCACCAGTGTTACACTCTGGGATGGACCACCGGCCTCCAGTTCTGGGTTTTCTAGAAGCACCACAAGTAACCACTAATGAGAGGTGGGGTTCAGACCTGGTTTGATTTTTCTTTGATTTAAGTTGTGGGGTTTGGAGAAAAGCAAAGCAAAAAGGAAACCATTTACTCACACTGTGACATTCTTCTGCCATCTAGTTTATGGCTTCACAGAGAACATAAGATAAAAGCAGAACATGTTGAAAGTTTTACAATATTCACCTAAACTCATCTCACTTATGCTTAACCAAATCCTGAGTAACTTTTCCAAAGCCAGGAGAGATTGTCCAGATTTTACTGGTGAAGGCCAATATCCAGCCCAAAGTGCAGAAGGAGTTTGGAAAGTACCTAAATAATAATAATAATAATAAAAAAATAAATAAATATTGTCACTTTTACCCTAAGAACATATAAAGTTTCATTAGGAATACTTAAAGCTGCATTGGAAAATTGGAACTAAATTAAATATATTTCCATTTCTAGTACTTATGACCAGTGCTGACCACACAGTGACCATTATGTCTGCTGGACAAGCCTTTAGTACTGCCTTACCCTCTAATCCACAGTCTTGCAAAAAGGAAATAAAAGGAGATTATGGAGCCAGTACCATATGAAACAGCAAGTGCCATATGGAAACCTCTACCCAAGAGACTCTATGAGCTTCAGAAAGGCTGTTCTGACTATTGAATCAAAAGCTGGGGAGCTACATTTGGGAAACCCAGAGGATACTCCTCAGTAATTTGGGATTTCTCCTCTTGGGAGCCCACCAGTAACTCTAGCTCTACATCTGCAAATGCCCTTTGGGAAGGGAGCAGTTGGGTCAAGGCTGAGACTGGGAATCTTAGTAATACACAAAAAAATCCTTCAAAGACTGGGAGCTTTCAGGATCAAAGACACCCCATCTGACTGATGTGTCCATCTATGTTTCTCTGTCTGCAGAGCTCTGCATGGGTCTATCTGCAAAATAAAACTTCCTGCCCGTATTTTAGATCATTTCCCAAAAGAATATTTGGGATGTGAATGTCCAGGCTGACCCATCCAGACCTCTATGAGCAGCTAATTTAAGCCAGCTAAAAAAGCTGTGGGTGGCCACAGCAGGGTGAGGGGCACCAGCACCATCTGCAAGAGCAGCCTCAGGAGCAAGTTTGTTCTATTTGGGTAAACTGTGAGAAGGAACCCACTCAATTCTGTCCTGGTGTAATCAGGGTGTCCAGAGCCAACACAAAATCCACAGTTTAATGGGACAGCACCCTGGCAGCTTAAGGAGAAAACAATTCAACAGCAGCCCCAACTGCTTCATGTAAAAGCAAGCAGACAGGAAAACCCCACACATGTGGCCATGGGGTGAACCTGCAATGCCCAGAGGAGAGCCAGAGCTTATGTGACAGATAAAAGCAATGGAACAGGGGAAGCAGGAGGTTAAAACAATAAGGAGATATTTTTATTTAAAATGCATGCTCCTATCTGTTTAGTATCAATATTTCAGTTGTGTGGAGGGATTTTAAATGCCCATGGGAGCTTGATTTGCAGTTAAATTCAGTGAGAGTTAGGTGCATCAGTCTGGGAATGTGCCAGTCTGGACAGAACTAACACTCTTCCTATGGGTTTGGAGGCAATGGCCACAAAAACAATGGTGACCTCCAAAGCTTAACATCCCAGGGACAAAGTGACCTCCCTTGTCCCTGGAAAACTGCTCCCCCTGCCCTGGAGGCAAGGCAGGGAAGGAGGGAGGGGAAGAGCCTTCCCCTTCTCCCCGGGCTCATAACCAGCTAAGATTTTGTCTTGTTATGCCTTTTAACACAAGTAAATCCAAATAACTGGGCAGTAATGAATTATAAATGGAACAAAAATGAATATACTATTAATACTACTCCCAGAAGGGGATAAAAGGGATCAGCAGCTTTATCCCATGGTGCAGCTGAGAACTGACAGGCAGGCTGGGCTGACATTCAGAGGCCACTCTCTTTTCATGAGGGAAAATCAAATCCCTGGTGAAGGCAAGGCAATATTTTCCCCACTCTGTGCTCCAGAGCCCTTTCTCCATTCCCACTCAATCCCATACACTGTGGCTCCTTCCCCTAAAGCAAGTGCTCCTGAGAGGCACAACCCTAAAAATGGATGCAGAGGGGATGCTCATGTGGTGACCAACCAAGCTTCTTGTCTTCCAGTGAAATACACTCATATATAAGAGAGAATGAATACAATTCAGTTCTTAACAATCTCCAGGGCTCTCAGTGCTCAGGCAGCTGGACCATGAGGAGGAGGGAAAGCAAAGGCCTGTCCTGGTGCTGACCTTCCCAGGTCAGCCATGCCTCCAGTAAGTTATCTCCCTGGCATGGGAGATAAGGGCAGTGATTTCTGAATTATTTTCTATAAGCAGGTTTGAGAGAAGGGGAAGAGGTGCAGCTGCATGGCAATACCATCCCTGACTCCTCACTCTCCCTGGTGTGGTTTGGGGTGAGGATCACCCCTGATTTTTGTTTTTAACTCCACCCGCATCCAGAAAGTTGCTAAGCACCTCTCTAATCCTCAAGCACTGGACAAATCCAAAGGAACACACACACACAAACTCTTTTATATGTTTTAAATGCAGATAAACTCCAGCAAGTGCTGAAATCTGGGCAGCTTTGATCCCAGGTACAGTGGGCACTTCCACAGTTTCCACGTGTTCAGCTCCAGGCCCTCTCTGGCCATGGTGCCCACGAAGGGCAGCAGCTCCAGGGCTCATTCCTGAACTCTGTGTGGCCCAGAGGTCACAGAGCCTCTGGCACCAACCCAAGGGTTCATCTCAACTGCAGCAACAGAAAAAAGAAACTTTGGAAATGGTCTATAGTGGAGTTTCTTTGGCCATCAATCTCATTGATAATTTTTGCAAATTTCCCTTTTTTTCACTATGCACTCCCTCTGGAAAAAGCCTGCAGAAACTGCTAAGTGAAAACTTGCAGAACAAAGGAGTTGGGCAAACCAGGAGAAATATTTTCCTTTTCTCTCCCCTTCTGCAGCAATACCTGCTACAAGGCAGCAGGTACATGGGGGTTTAGGAAAGTGCTTGTGCCCAGAGGCTGTGGCAGGGCTTAGTCCTGCTGCTTTCAGCCAGGGTGAAGCTTTACCTTGGGTAGGACCAGGACACACCAGCATGTGCAGGAAAAGTTTGGAAAGCAGGGGGAAGTTGTTTTCAACAGTGACTTGGCTAATTTGGAGAGAAGAGGAGGTGCTTCGGTTTTGCATGTGTTTAACTGGAAGTGTTTTAAAACACACAGATTTTCTTCTCAACAGGAACCTTTGGGCTGAACTCACCTCCTCCAATCCATTTCCCTCATCTTCTTTGTCTTTCACTGGGCACAATCATTTTTAGCACAAATGAATCACTCCCAGGTGAATCCTTCCCTTTTCCTTCCCCCTGCCCATGGCAGAGCAGGCATGCCCTGCTCTGGGTCTCCCAGGAGACAGAGATAAATAGTTGGATCATTGATAGCATTTCAAGAAGAGTTAAAAAAGAGAAGAATCCTCCAGCCACGTCACATGAAGAGTATGCAACACTTCCCAGAGCCCTTGGTGACACTAACACTGTTTACTATTGTGCTTATGTCACTCTTTGCCCTTATCAGGATCAGATCATTTCAAATAATAAATTACCATTCCTTCACCAATACTTTGGAAACAACACCAGTCTGTGCCTTCACTCACAGCCCACGGTTTCTCTGAGAACTGGAAGATTATTTAACAGCTACCATCAGGTCTGGGGATGCAGGCATCACTCAACCAAACTAATGGAGGGATAAAAGCAGCCAACATAGCTCCTTTCACTGCTCAGTGATCAAGAAATACAAAGTTCACCTTCAGCATCTAATGTACAAATTTTAAAAAAAACACTTCAGCAGGTGCATAGATTATTTTCATGTCTGACCTTACCCACTTGAGCCTTCCTTGACACAGAAAGCCATCCCTGACCACCAGGATTTGCTCACTTAAGCATGTTCTGCTCAGCCTCAGAGCATCTGCACGTGGGTGGTGGCGAGCAGCTGCTCCTCTTGCAGGGGGTGCAATGGGCCTGGTGCAGGTGCACGGGCACATTGTGTCAGTCTGACCAAAATAAAGCACCTGCCTGTGACCCTTGTGGGGGGCCTTGCTCCTGAGCTTCCCTGCCCTCCTGGGGACAGGGACACCTGCACGGAGGTGGGACACTGCTCCCAGCACCGCAGGCGGTGACACAGTGGGAGATCTTTGCAGCGGGTGATTAATGGGGCTGGGGTTTGGTCCCTGTTCCCACAGGGGAAGTGCAGCCTCAGAGAGTGCCAGGAGCAGAGCTCTGTGCCCTGGGGCTGGCAGCAGTGGCAAACTGTCCTCCAGCTGCTGCCTGTGCCCTGCTGTCCCCACCCTGCTGCTGTCCCCAGCCTGCCAGCCCCGCTGACCCCAGGTCACTTTGTCCTGGGATGGGCAGGTACCCCAGGCACCAGCCAGGGTACCACTGTATCCATGGAGACTGGCCCTGCTGTGGTCACCATGGAAACACCCAGCACTGCTCAGGTGATGCTCAAGCACTGGGGAAGTGCCAAGGGGACTGTCCCACACTGACCCCACAGTGGTGAGAGCATGGCCCTGACCCTGAGAAAACCAACAAAACCCAAGAAAGCATTGCAGCAGTGATGCAGAAACACCACACAGCTCTTCATCCTTCCTCCTGGGCAACGTGGTCTTCCAGCAAGACTGGTAACATTTCCCAAAGAAACCCCAGGAAGAGAAAAGAAAAAGAATATTGGCTTTTTGTGACACATGGAGTGGTGCCATGAGAGTTTGTCCCAGCTGCACTGGCTGGCTCCAGCTCAGAACCAACACAACACTCAGGTCTGAGTAAGCAAAGAGCTTAAAAACTGACTTTGTCCAAAGGAGGTGAAATTTTAATTGCTGCTCTCACCCATGTTTTGCACAGAAAAAGTGCTCGTTTCTACCACTCCAGAATGACCCAGAATTCATGTTAGGATATGGACATGCCTGTGCACTGATGGATTTATTTACTGTTCTGTGGGATGTGCACCCAGCCTCAGTCATCAGCCTCTTGTCCTCTTGGGTCATGGAAGAGCGAGTCAAAAATCAACAGAAGGAAAATAATTTCTGAATGCTCCCTCTATTGCAGCCCCAAGGAGCTGCCTGTGTCAGCAGCACACTGTGGCATTGCATCTCCACTGCCCTGACCACGGGGAGCAGGAGAATATCCCAGCAATTGCAGCAAATCCCCGGGTGAACCATCTACAATAACCAATTTGAATAGTGTGTCAGTGCTCTGTCTCATAAAGTAGCAGTGAATGGGCTGTAAGAGATGCACTGGGGGGACCTGCTCTTACCAGGGCCTGCCTTGTGAGGGGTTTAATCATCAGCATCCACACCCCCACCCCTTGGTGTCCACCACCACTGCCCCAGTCCTGGCCTTGCTGCCTGAGTCTGCTGCTTCAGCTCAGCTGCCTTCTCTTCTCTAACCTGCTCTGCTTTCAAGGAAAGCAGCTTTTCCCCACAACAGGGCATAAAATGTTGAACTTTAGGCACTAAAACTTGGCTTTCTATTTTAATGGTCCAAAGGCCTCCTTTGCCTAAAAAATAAAATCTCATGCTCCCTGCCCTGAGCCCCCCAAGGCCTACAAAACTGGGAAGAGAGAAGAAAGTTCAGTTTTCTTCCCTTTCTCTGCCCAAATATCTTCTGCTGACTGTAAAACCTGTAGGGACATCCTTGCAAAGTCCAAATTCCCAGAACAAACTTCAAAGCATTGGAAGCTAATATTAGCATTTTTCATAATGTTACAATGATTGTATTGTGTTATAAAACCTTACAAATTATTTAAAAGGTCATTTTTGGGCCTTAATATTACAGACTAGGCAGATAATTTGTGTGAATACAAATGCTGAGCTGACCCATGATGCTGCATTGGCACCAGTGTTGGGATCATTGCTGTGACATGCACATTCCTGAAAAACCTCACCTTGCAGGGATCCAGAAGCAGATTAAAGAAAAAAACAAACAAAAAACAATAAACAAACAAACCCACCAAACCAAAAGCAAACCAACCAAAATAATTAAACCACATTGTGTTTACAATGATGTATAAAAAAATCACCTTCCACAGATTTATTAAATAACTGCTTTAAAAGTCAGCCGAGAAGCAAAATAGTCCCAGAATCCAGGAATCCATGGTATAGACACCAACAATTCCTAAAGTTTGTTAGAGTTCAATCTTGATGAGAGCACATACTGGATTTCTGCCAAGAAAAAAAATACATACCCCCCCAAAAATCCTTAAAGCCCAATATTAATATTTTTAAAGAGTGGAAATACTGGGATTTTTTAATGCTTTTATGTTGCAGTGTATTTCCTCAATTATGTGACTAATGAAAAATAGTTTAGCTTAAAAAAAGGATCTGGTACAGCCTCTGCACTCAGAACTTTTACTACCTACAGAGAGGGTTTAATTACAAAGGTCTTGTCCACAAGGTCAGGAAGAAGAAAACTAAAGGGAGTCTGATCCTGATTTACTGTGACTCCCTATCCCCACTCCCATACTGCTGAAGGTGGTTTTCCATTGTAACATAATTTATACTCACTTTGAAGATACCTCACGGGGCGTGGGGAGATGTGGGCTCTGCTGAGGATGACACGAGCAAATTCTAACTTTGAGGATTCAGCCTGGGATAAAGGAGCTGTGTTATCAACTGAAATCAGATCCAGAATGCTGCCCTGTACCTTGCTGGCTTTTTCAAGGACAGGTTGAAACACCAAAGCACAGCTTTGGTCAAGGAAGAGGCTCCAGCACCTCCTGGGTGGCCCTTGGCCTAAGCAATGGTCCCACAGACACACTTCCACACAGATCTTGTTTTGGAAAAGCGACTGCAAAGCAGGTGTTGCATTTTTCTATGGGACTGGGGAGTCAGGAAGGAGAAATTCTCTGAAGCAACAGAGAGAGAAAAAAGAGGGGGAAAAAAAAGCCTTAAAGAGGAAGCAGGCTGTGGCTACAGGAAAGTATATTTCTTTAAAAACACCTCAGGAAGTTATGTTACTTTAAATTTTTCAGCTGCCGCCCTCTGAAGAAGCTCACGTTCCACTTTATCATGCAAAGGAAAGAGAAAACGGAGCGCCATAAATCGGAGTTGTGCTTACAGAGAAGGTGCTGTTTATCTGTCTGATATTTAGACTGACCTTTGCTGGGTTGTGGAGTTTGTCTGTCTGCAAATCCTCAAATCTCAAACAGAGAACACTGCCGAGAACCAACTGACCTGCGGGGGGATGAAATATTATCTCCCCTCCTCTGTGTGCAGCTCTTTCCCCGGGATCCTCTCCAGCGCCAGGGCTTTATCTCCAGCCTCCCGTGGGGCTGGGGGGCTGCAGGGCACCCCTTGTGCCAGGCTGCTCACCCTCATCTGTTTGATCAGCAGACACACCACTTGGCAGGACCTCACTCCCAGTTTGTCCCTTCTGGTTTGTCCCCAGCCCCGTCTCCCATTTCTGCTCCTGCCACTGGCAAAACCTGGGCAAAGCCCCGTGGGGGGAATCTCAGGAGCAAACACACCCAGCTCCCATCCCAGCTGCACTTCGTTTTCCCAGTGCTGCTTCATTCCTTGCTCAGGACACTGGAGTGGTTTCTTTTAAATCATCCCTTGGAAGGTGATCATGCAGCAGAGATGGCATCGGCGCTACTTTTGTTATCCCGAGGAAAATGTATTGCTGTGTTTTTGCCAACCATCTCCACTGCCAGTGCTTAAGATTCAGTGCTGGAGCTCGTGCCTTCCCCTTGCTTAGCCTTCCAAAGCCTTTTGCAAACATTTAAATAAACAGCCCTAGGAAGTAAGTATTAATAAATACATTTTACAGAGGCTGATTTAGTCCAGCCAGTCGGAGTTATGCACACACGAATTAGTAGCAGACTCAGAAAAGAAGTCCCTGTGCCTTGAGTCCAAGTGCTGCCAGACAAAAGCTGGCTGCAGTCACTTCCTGAGCATCCCAGAAAAATAGACTTTCACTCCACCAGCCAGTCCCCTTGCAAACTTCTTTCAAGAGCCTGAGATCCTATGAAACAGAGAGGCTCTTCAAAGTGGGCTGAAATCAGTCCTACCCTAATTTCCACCCACCCCTCCAGGAAGCTCTTTCCAGTGCAACACCCCCAGTCCTTCCTCCAGGCACAGGAGGAATCCCCTGATGAGTTAACGCTGAAGAAAGCAACAGGCAAGATTTGTGAATGAACAGGCCAGAGGACTGTCAGGCCAATCTTCTCACAATGATGGCTTATTCACAAAAACTGGGCTTTGAACAACCTAATTAGGACTAGGAATACATCATCTGGACAGTACTGAGAAAAGTGAAATACATTGCAATTGCCAACGCTCTTTCTATTGTTTCCAGTATCAGCTGAGCAGCCAAGGAAACCTCCTTCCTCGGGCAGGAAAAGGGCACAGCAGGCTCTGGATGCCTCTTGTGCAATCTGAGGTCACTCCAGTGAAAACCCCAGGCTGAGGAGCAGCAGCTGGGCCCTTTTCCTTGGTGCTCCAAACAAGCCCATGTGTGATATCCCCATCCACCAAGGCCTGAGCCAGCTCTGGTGATGGGCACAGCAGTCACTGCACTGCCCAGAGCTAAAGCCCAGGACTGAAACTTGGCCTTAAACCCCCTCTAAAGGTGCATTTGGGGGCACAGCACCTGCAGGCAGCGGTGACCCAACCACCCTTCAGTCTTTGCTGGCATCTCTCTGGATGATGCTCCACTACAGGCCTCTTGTGGGATTATCACCTAACCATGGAAGGAGTGATTTCATCCATCTCCATCCAAATGAAGAAGCTGAGCACCTGTCCTTTCCCACAGAGGCTTTCCCTACCCACATCTCCACCCATGGCCTCCCTGCCACCACCCAAAAAGTGATGTGGCAGAGCTCAGGCATGAGCTGGAAGAGTTAAGCCTCCAGCATTTAAGCACAGATGGAGTCAGGGAAGGCTTTCCTTCTTTAAAAGTGCAACTGTTGTTCAGTTTCCCTCAGGTACAGATTCATTAGCTCTTGACTGGCTCTCCTGGCTTGCTGACTACTTGTGGAAAAAGCCATTTACCCTGGTGAATGTCAAGGTTAGTTCAAACCATCCTTGTCATCAGTCTCTCTGGCAGAAGGTCAGGGAGAAGCTTTCCTCAAATGGGCAGCATCAAACAAAGCAGAGGCTGACTTAACTCACCTAAGGAAAGGAGACCTTCCCTGCTAGGCAGTAAGGACAGGAGATTAACCCCTCTCTCTCCCAGCTCTGTGGCTCTGCCTTCAGGTAGTGACCTCCACATCCATGGGGCTGATCACATCCTCATCTCCCCTTGCTGGCAAAAACCACCTGGGCACTTCCAGGGAAGACTCATCTCCAAAGGTGTTATCCCAGCAACAGCTCATGTCCCTTTTCTTTAATTATTACTAATTGTTTAGACTTACCACTCATTTAATACCTGTTAGCTTGGGCTCCTGCAGAACATGATGTGATGTCTTCAAGGTGGTGGGAAGCCCCTCCATATATGCAGAGAGGCACACATGGTACTTAATGAAAAAAAAAAAGGGGGAAAAAAAATTCCTGCCAAGCCTCTGTTCCCTTATGTATGCTGTGAATGAGCTGGCTCAAAGGATAATTAACTAAAAGGAAATATTTTTGGAGGCAACACTTTTGATAAGAATACCATGGGTAAATTACAGGAAAAGCTCTCTGATACTTGGAATGGGTTTCATCCACAGGGCTTTAGCATAAAAAAATGAATGGGAGAACAAGAGAGGAAACTTTCAGTGCTCCTTTCATGCTCTCCATTCACATGGGAAGAATTAGAGGAATTTTGCAGCAGGAGGGAATGGTGGTAAATTATAAATGGCCTCATCACAGAAAAATACTGAGGTTTTGAACACTCAATCTTGCAGCATTACCAACTTGCTCCTAGGGTTTCACTCTCTACCCTCTCTTAGGACAGAACTCGTGGCCCAGCTCTGAGGGTCCCATGCAGAGGGGCACCTGTGCCACCTCTCCCAGCATCTGAGGGTGCTGGGAACAAAGGGAAGCAGAAAGGATGGACATGTCCTTGTTGTAAAAGCCCAAGGCAAAGCACATCCATGGCAAATAGACACTGTGAGGAAGAACAAAGATTAAGGAAATAAAGTGTGTGCTGTCTTACAGCATTTATCAGCTGGGGGACCGAGATCCTTCTGCAAAAAGCTCATTAGGAATCTTAACACAGGAGGAAAAAGTGCTGCAATTATGAAGCTTCAACTCAAAATCTTTTTGGAGGCTGTAGTAGCTTTTGAATTCTCTCATTCACCTATAAGGCACAGGAGAAGCTTGGTCTGGGAGTTCTGGTGCAGATAGCTCTCCTGTAAAGCAATACTCACCTACAGTCAATTAGACATTAGCCAGTGCTTTGAAGTTTAGAGACTGTGAGATTCTTCAAAGAAGGTCTATTTTGAACCAGTATTTCAGCCGAGGTCAAACACAGCACCCAGACCTCGCTTCAGACTTCTCTGCCCTCGCGACAACAAACATGGTTTGTGGTATTTCTAATTTGTGGAGCTTTCTGAGAGATGAGCAGATCAAAAATGTAAATGGCTTCAGCCCCCGGGTCAAGCAGGCAATCTGTGCCAGCGTGTGAAGGAAATGAGTGTGACAGTTCACAAAATGTTGCTTCCAGGAATCAGAGCTCTCCGTTTCCTAATAAGCTAATGGTGGGCTAAAGAGGACGCTCCCCATCCCAGGCTCCCTCTGAATTTCCAGCTGGAGAGCAGACCCTGGGCCTGTCAGAAGGCAGAGCTGTCTGTTGGAGGGCTCAGGCTCAGACCTGACTTTTGGTTACCTCATGTTTCAGCATCTGCCTGTCTCGCTGGGTCGGGATTCAAAGGGGCCTGTGCGTTTTACCCCTGTGCAAACGAGTCCTGCAGAAAACCCTTCCCTGCTTTTATTGTCTGCAAAACTCCTTTCCACACCAATTCTGCACTTGTAACACACTCCTGCAAAACGGAGCCAGAGATGTACAAGACCTGTCCTGTCTGCTTCCATTAGGGATGGGGAGTATTCCTATCAGTTTGAAAGTAGGTCGAGGCCTTTTCATGTTCACTCAGTTTTCAGGTTTCATTTTTACACACACGCACATATTATAGGTGGGGCTGATGGCACTGTCTATTACTAAGGTTGTATGACACTTCCCATTATAAGAGACTGTTTCATTTGCTTATAACTTCACCAAACTCAAACCAGACTTCTTCTGTAATTGCAGCTTCCAGCTGCTGGAAGAGGGGCCTTGGAGAGAACAACGGGAATCATTTTCCCCTGGGTATCTCCAGGTCTCAGAGACACAGAAAAGGAAACAACTTCATTTAATGGGGGGAGAAGAGGACACGTGAGGAAGAGTGTGAGGATGGAAAGAAATCCACGGGATAACAGGTCAAGCAAAATTGAAATATGGGATGGGAAAGATGGGTTACAGCTGGGCTTGCTTGGGTGGACACAGACTCTGCAGAGAGGAGCCAGTGCTAAATATGAGGGGAAGAGTAAGGTTATTTGGGCTAAGTCATGAGATAAAAACACTTGTAGGAATAAAAAAGAGTAATAATTTTTTTTTTTTTTTTAATTGTGCCTGGGCAAGCAATGAGACTGGGAGTCTGCTGATGGCAGCAAAACAGTGGAGCTGGACAAGGACATGATGGTGGGGCAGGCTGGGTGAAGAAGCAGGAACAGAATCCAACAGGAGGGTCGGTGCAGAAGGTCACTGAATCACACCAGTTGGTCTGTGTCAATGGGAAAATGTCAGGGATGTCCCACAGTAAAGGAAGAACTTTGAATGAACTTCCCAACCTATCCTGGAAAGATGAAAGCAGCACAAAGCTGAGTTCAACAGACACTGAGTCTCCTTTGCTTAGAAACAGGCACTACTTGTGCTCATCAGCAAGGGGAAAGAGAGGTCTTTCAGTCCCCTTATCCCAAAACAGCATCAACTTCTGCCACTGCTTCCAGCATAAACACTGGGGATGAGGGGGAAAAATCATAAAATGATCACTGAGATTAAAAAATAATACATTGTCAAAGATTACCTGAGTGGTGAGAGGACAAACCTACCGAGGGAAGCCAGCCAAGCATTGATGGGCAGGTGCTCCCTTTGAGTCTCCCTGTGACCCTGGAAAGGTGAGAACTGAGGTGCCCCAAACCCCTAGTGAGCTCTGTAAATACAAGTTATACCTTCCCTATCACTATATTTCCTGACATAATTCTTAGGAACTATTTGAATATCCAGGGATTCACCAATTAAAAAAAAAAAAATTGGATGAGATCATGAGGTAAAATTAGACTGGGTGCAGATGGGAGAAGGTTAAAACTACTCTTTTGCCTCCGTGCTTGGAGCTGGGAGGGGCAAGAGCATCTCACGGTAGGGACGCAGCACTGTGGAGATAATTTGTGTCAAATTGAAGCTCTGCATTGACAGATAGCTAAGTACAATAACAATTATAATAATAAAAGCCAGGCCCCAGCACATGCTGCGTGCACGGACATTTCTTGCCCTTGAAAATAGCGAGGGAATGGTGGAGCTCTGTGTAACTATCACTTAAGTAAGCTAAAAAATGTGTGAGCTGAAAACACGTGTGCTTCCAGATGAATTGGAGAGAGGAGTTTGCTGGTGCAAAGCCTTAAATACAGGTTGGAAATGGCAAATACACTGTAATGCATTGGAAGGTGCCACAGTGGTTTTGCAAAAGGAACAAAATGGAAGGTGTTATTTGGATGGAGCTGTGCATTGTAGGGCACTGGAAAAAAAAAAAAAAAAGTTTTTCTTAACCAAGTGTACTGATAATGCTGAAAGGGTTTGGAAAGGAAATAAAAATTATTCCTGAAGGTTTTAAACAACCTCTAACTACAAGGTGAAGACTTCCTGTGGACAGACTGTTCTGCATCCCCATTCTTATTCTTGCACTCTTCTTTGGTGCATCTGGTGTAGACTAAATTCAGTGCCCATCTGACGCAGCGTGGCAAACTGTACACAATAACAAACCCAAAAGTCACATTGTTCCTTCAGCTGTCACTCCCCAAAGGGCAGCAGATGAAAATTGCACCCTCTGTCCCAGTGGTGGGCGTTTGGGAATCTGGGATTCTACAGCTCCTGTGCTGAAACTTGGATTGTGGGTAGAGGTGAGCATGGCTACGACATACCAATATGCCATAAATTTTCTAGGAGAAAAAAAACCCCAGGATTGCATGCAAAAGGAGAAATAATTAAAGAAAGTCAATTTAAATCAAGTTCTTAAAACTTAGGAAATGCCAAACTGAAAGTTGCTTGGTCAACTTTAATTCAGTCTCCTTCCTGGTACAATGGAATTTTGATTCACTCTTTAATTACACGATCACTTAATGTTTGTTTCACAAGATCATTTCCTCATTCAGTGCAAAGCAGTTGCCCAGGCAACCTTCATCTTTGCATTTTCAAATTTTGAGTGCTCAATTCAACAGTCTTTAGGAAAAAAAAAAAAAAAAAGAGGAACATTTGTACAGAGTAACTGTGGACCTGGTCTAGGTGGTTTCCTTGGGGACGTGTGGTGCTTCTCTGAGAGGAGTGAAGTTCTCTGAGAGAAAGAACATTTTTCCACAATAATTGTTCTGGCAGCAATCACTGCTCCCCTTCCCCAGCCAAAACAAGGCTGTGGGTGGCAATCACTGCTCTCTCCCAAGGTCCATCACAGCAGGGAGTGATGCTGAGCTCTCAAAAGATGCTCAAGCCCTCTCCAAATACATGGAGCTGGCCTCCAACCACCAGGCTGAAGTGGTGGTTTAGGCTCTGGGGTGATCCCCAGCTGCCAGCACTCACTCCCAGCACGGGCAGGATGGTGGGAAGTGAGATATGCTTTTGGCTATCACGGCACTCTGTTAGTTACTGTTCCACCCTGGCCCCCAATTAACTCCCTGCTCCAGCCTCAAATCAATTAGGTTTATGCCCCTGCCCAGTTCTCAGTGTGCTCCAGTCTCACATCAATTCTGCCTGCAGTGATTTAACAGTGATTTAGCCCCTGTCTCAAACGTACCACTTACCCCCCATGACATTGCAATCGTTCTACATTTATTTTCTCCTCTTTTCCATGCTTCTCCCCACCCCTCCTCAATATGGGAAATTTGTCAAAGCACACCCTTTGCCTGGAGTTGTTTTGCTTTCACAAATTAGCACTTTCCAGTAACAAAATGGTTTGCCTAAAAAGAGAAAAAAAAAGGAAAAAAAAAATCTTCGCACAGCCTCTAGTGAGAGCTCTGTGCCCTCAGCTGATGGTTTCTTTCTTTGGCAACCTTTTGCACTTCTCTTTAGCTTTCCTGGTTTTCTTCTGGGGATTTCAATATCAGTGAAGCCAGCAGCCACTGCTTCTTCTTATGATGATCCTTCCAGATTTTTAATTTGGGGAAGGCCATTGCAAGGCTTCATTCTTCCATGTTTGCTCTTCTTCTGCACTCTGAGTGGACTTTTCCTGGACAGGAATTCAAACCTGAACGACTACAGCCATAAAAGGCTCATTGTCAGCCCACCAGGACATGGTGAAATGAGGCTCCAGCCTTGCTGGAAGGAACAGCACTGGGATCTGTCCCATGGGGCACTTTGGTGTTGTTGGGAAGATGGAGGCATTAGTTAGGTAGAGAAGGCAAAGAGGGATTATACCTTTTCCCCATCACAGCCAAGCCACCCAACAGCCACAGTCAGGAAAGGGCAGGGTGGAAGGTTTGATCCTGCTCCACTCAGCACTCAGGGAGTTCACCCAGTGATTTTAGTGGGCACCAGCTGTGGCCTGCCCCTCAGCAGTGGGACCCCTGGCATTGAGGGCTGGGGGTGACACTGCCATGGACAGGAGCCAGCCTGGCACTGCCAGCTCTGCTCCTTCACAGTTGCACAGATTTAGCCTCAACTCAGCTCCTCTGGTCCTCCCAGCCCTCCTGCTTCCGGAAACTGCAGATATTATATCTCAGGGTGCTAAAATGCTTGTATATCCCTGCCTTATAAAACATGCAAAAATGCCATCTGCAGTTAGCATGACTAACTCCAAGCACGCAGCCCTACTACAGATCCCCTCGCAGCTTTCTTCCTTTCATTGCTAAACACTTTTCAAGAAAGAAAGAAAAATCCATTTTTAGTGCTAATGCCACCTGCAGGTTGAAGAAAAACAGTTGCAAGATCCCTGAAAACTGAAGGAACATGCCTTTCCCCCTGCCCTCCTTCCCTATCTAACCACAAGGAATGTTCCTGTGCAACTGCACCTTTTTTGGGACGGAAATGACTCTGTTCATTGGAAAAGTGACCTTTTCTCACTCTCAGATAACACAGCCTGCCTTATCTGCTGCTGGAAACTTCCACCTGGCTGGCTGCTAGTGGTTTGTGGGGAGCCTAAAATTAAATCAGCAATTTTCTCTGATGTTGCTTCTGCAGCTTCTCCTGGCTCCCCTGCCCTGATGGGATGTAGGGATCTCAGTTGCCAATGACCCATCCCCAACAAGTCTAATTGAGATGGACACTCAAATGTGCATTTATCCACCTGCCAAAAACTGTCTGGAAATGCTTCATGCTGTATTTGAGCACTAAATGCAGACACTGCTGTTGGATGCACAGCCCCCATCCCTGACTGACATGGCTGGATGCTCCAAACATGAACCTGGAGCTGCAAACTCCTTATTTTAACACAGAACACCTTCAACAGGGTGCTTTGGAGCCTCAGCTCAGTTCT
>NC_136685.1:106361159-106538659 GCF_903797595.1 Erithacus rubecula | reverse complement strand
CTCACATCCATTTTTTTAAAAATTATTTCAAGTTTCCTGCAACATCCACACTCCTGGGCTCTGCTGCCAACAACAAACAGAAGGATGGGAGAAGAGCTGAGGCTGGAGAATGGCTGGAACACCAGAGAGCTGTGCAGGCAGGTAGAGCTGAGAGAGGCATCTCTGATTCATAATCTCTGCTCAGCACTGCTCCTGAGCTCTAATGAGAACCGTGGCATATTGGTTGCTCTCGCTGCCAAGCGCTGTGGCCGTGCCCTCTCCGCAGCATCCAGCTACAAACACGCTTGATGGGCGCTCTCCGGGGGCACTGCCTGTGCTGGTTTTACATTGCTAACATATGTAGGTACACCTGAAAGCTGCAGCCTGCCACTTCTCCTGGACCTCGCTGGGGTACCTTTGCTCTTTTGCCACCAAGGGTTAATTTTCTAATGGCTGCTCTGCTGCTGAAGCTGGCCAAGTTTTTCATCGCCTGCAGAGCACCACAAGCTGTGATTTGGAGCCAGAAAACACCATTAATTTTCTAAATAGGAAGGATCACATATGTAAACTGTCTGGGTCTATAACCAGTTGGGCAGGTAGAAGGCAAAGAGAAGGAAAGCGGATTTTTTTTTTTTTTTTTTAAACACCAAAGCAAAATAAACCCAAGACTGCTGGCTGCACTGAAGTTTCTTGGCAAAGCTGGGCTCCCCCTTGCCTTCCCCCATGCCCCCCACCACACACACTCTCAGCATCACCCATGGCAGTGCTCATTTTTACTGGAAAAGGTCAGCTGAATGATTTATTGAACAGTTATTGAAGCTTTTTTACACGAGGCTGGATGGAAGAGTTACTGGAAAATTCAAGGAACTGGCTCATGGTTCGAATCAGAACCAGGCCACCAGCCTCCCACAGCAGCATGGGCTAACCCTGTCCCATGAGTGTCACTAAACTCCCCTTTGTGCTGATGGAGATGGCAGGTGGCCTTGGAATTCAGCTGGAGCAGGGGGCTGCAATGCTGGGGTCCAGTGTTTGCTCCCCACACCATCCTCCTCCCAAACACCCACATCAGCCAATGCACAGTTTCTTGGTTCTTCCTGGTTTCTTTCAGCCAGGCACATGCACAGGAATGACTTTCTGGGGGTGCAGAAGGAAGAGATGAAGCTCCAGAGGCTTTCCTGCCCTGGCTGCAACTGCTCACATCCCCTCTGGCCACTGGTTGTGCCTCAATTTCTCTATGTGCAAGCTGGTGTGCAGATACTGACCACAGAGGGGTGCTCTGGGTCTTAATTAATTAATTAACACCTTGCACAAGGTACTTGGAAGGTCTTTGGTAGAGGGGACTACCAAAGTTCATATTGTCAAGTGACTTAAGAGGCAAAAAAAAAATTAATCTGTTTTTTCCCCCAAGTCTTTTACATTACATTTCGCACTGTTCAAGTCCGTTTTCCACCTTTTTTTGTGCCCCTCCACAAACACTTTGGAGTTGCCTTTGTGGCTGAGAAGGACAGGACCAAGGGCTCCCTCGACTGGCAACCACCACGCTCAGACCCAGCACCACCCAAATCAAGGAGACACCCCAGCTCCCCAGAGCAGAACAAACACTCCAGCTGCAGACCATGCCAGAAGAACTAAATTTTCTCCTAAGTTACTCAGCAAAGACACAAGGAAACACAGAGCTTCTTCACTTTCAGGAGCTGTGTAAATACTGAGGCAATCACAGGCTGCTTGCAGCTGTGATTGCACCCTGACCTCCCAAGGCCTGATCCTTATTCCCCACTGCAGCAGCCATCCCAAGCAGATGCAACATCCACAGCAGGATCAGGCCCTTAATTAGTTCAATATTCTCCCCCCACCCTCTGCCTTTTAGCACTTTCCCTCCCAAGGAAGAGTATTATTCATTAAGGGTTGAGCAGAGCCCACTGGAGCTCGTTTTAGCTGAGCTCTCCCTATGATCTTCCCAAGCCTTTAGCAGGAAGCGAGCCTTGGACTCTTTCATGGGCTGCATTGTGACCTGGCTTCAAAGTGTGCAAAGAGGTTCCACGGCTCCCTTTGTGCAGCACAGTCTCTTAATTGCACTTTTAAACACAGTGTAATTTTTGTAATTAACATTATGGTTTCAGAGGGCAGAGAAGCCTGCACTATGCTAATTACAAACTGGAGTAGTCAGAGCAGAAATCCAAGGCTCCGGTTGCTGGGGCCGAATGCAGTTTTTATGAAGGATTTCAAAGCTCCTCCGTGGGCTCTGTGTTCTGAGTTATCATTAGCATTTGATAACATAAAGAATTTTTATAACATGTGACAGATTTCAATGTGAAGATTTCACCTGATAACTGGAAAATTTACATAAAGATCTTCATTAGCTCTCTGCTCACATTACTGCGAGCGGAAGAACTACAGCACGCTGTCTCCCTGCAAGATGGGGCTTGAGAGCCAAAGAACTCATGCTTTAAAATAAAATTTATAGGATGTTATGAGGGGAGGTTATAATAATCCTCGGTGATGTTGGGAATCAGAGCAATTCAAAGAGTGGAAGAGAGCGCAGGAGGTGACGGGGAGGGATATTTCAGGATTGCTGTGCAGTGGAACTGCCAGCTGTGAAAAAAGCCATAAAACACCCTGGAGCAGCTGCTCAAAGCCCCTCCAGATGCCCCAGGACACATCCAGGCTCCATCCCATGGCCATCACAATGGTTTGGGGTGGCCTTCTGGATGGGGCAAATGAGGGTTTTTTGGCACTCCTGGTGTCTTTCTCCACTTGCTGTCGAATCTCTGGGGGATGCATTGTCCTCCACAAGGAATATTTCCTTTGCTGTTATGGATACAGTTCACACATCACCACAAAATTCACACCACCCAGAAACCACCAGTAAAAGCTGATCAGTGTCCCTCTCTCTTGCAATCATAACATCCCATGGCTTCTCCTGGGACAACACAGTATTTCCCAGGCACTGCCCCAAGACCTTTCTATGGTGAAGGCTGCCTGACTGCATCCTGTTGACATTTAATTTTCTAAATGTTTCATGCTTAATATAACCTTCAGTAAATAACTGAAATTGCTCACCTGCACAGTGCCACAAATTAAGAGCTGATGCCCACAGAGCTGCTCCATTCCTGCCACACTGACCCAGCCAGGGATGTGAGCAAGGGCCAGACCATAAACTCATCACACTAACCTCAGCCTAGCAGGTTTCCTCAGAGTCTTTTGATGCCATCAGTACCTGTTTTCTGAATTTCTTCTCAGGCTAAAAAGCCTCCCCAGCCTGTTCAGCTTTAGGTAGAATAAACTCTCCTGCTCTTCCCCACAGGAAAACCAAGCACTCCCATCATCAGCTGGTGCACAAGCTTCACTCCAAGTCTCCAGTGGGACTGTTAAAACCACTGGGTGTTTCACACAGGGCTCCTTACTCCTGTTGCATGTGCAAGAGCCACTCTGGGATTTCCAGAGTTGCCTCTGAAATGGAATCTCCCTTTCCTCTACTTCTGCAAGCCAGTGGTTGGAGAAACCAAAAAGCAACCTTAGATCAATGATCAAACTTTCCTAGTAGATGGCTTTTATTTTCACAAAATATTTGCTTCCAGCAGAGTATATCTTAATTTACGAATGCAGAAATCTGTCATTAAGCTTTGACCCAGCTTCATGGCATTGTCAAATGCAATAACGTATCTTTTAATAGTTTTATATCAAGTAAGGACATAACATATCATTAGTTTAAATGTATTTGCAAGCAATTACCCCCACCAGGATATTTGTGAATGCTCATGCAAAATTGATGAAATTCTGACATGCTTAAACATTGTTCATTTAGCTCTATTCCTTATGTATAGAAAAAATAGAATAAATAATTCTGCTGCCACTTGCAAACTACTGCTTGGCATTTTCATTCTGTTCGTGGTTTCTGTCCTGCCTTTAAACTATAGCCCTTGGTGATCATTTGGAAAAACAGTTTCATATATGTTTAATTTTAAATAGATGTACTAGATTATTCATTCCTCTTATTATTGTTCAATGCAGTAATTTAAACATGGACTAGATTTAGTGCATGTCAGCTGCCTTTCTTTTACAAAATGGGATAAATTATTAAATGAGTAGAGGTTGTTTGACAACGGGTTTTCCAGTACTTCACAAAAGAAAGACCTTTGACATTCAGCTGTCTTTTGCAAAGAATAAAGAGCAAATCAATTAAGCCTCTATCCTGTGGTTCAAAAACACCCTGTTATGGCACATTCTTGCTTACCTCTAAGTTGACTTGGGAAGACTCAACCCATCTCAGTCATGCCATGAGGTAAATTATTGATTTCATTGTCAGGTTGCCTTGCAAGCTGCACTCTCTGGCCCAAGCACCTTCAATACAGCCATTCCTACAACTCCTCTACTCATCCCCAGACCTACAGAAAACTCCTATCAACCAACATTTGCCACTTGGAAGATGTGCTTATTTTTGGCTGCTTCTTGCAGGGGCTCTAAGAGTTTCTAAGAAATATCTCCCATCAACAATGGTTGTGTTCACAACTCCTATGAGATAAAATGTCCAAGGAGGTGGAGGGGACATCAGGAATGAGGTGATCAAACCTAATTTTATGAAGTTTTTTTCTCTTCCAGAATTAAGATTTTTTATAACTTCACTAAGTGCTGTTGATCACCCCTCACATTTTTTCATCGTGTTTTTTTCCACTTCCAAAGGACACAAATATTTTACAAGCTAAGTGGTGATCCAGAATAGAAATGTAAATCACCAGAAGTACACCTGGAACAAAGACCTGGGAGTCTCCCAAGCCCCTTCCTCACCTGTGCAGGATGCTTCCCTGCTATCTTTAGGCCAGAGCCTCATTCACTCAAGTTCCTTCCTTCCCAAGTGATGGGATTTGCATTAGCTCCCCTGGGGCACTGCTCCTGCCAGGAAACTCTCAGTACTGCTCAGCTGCAGCTTTCTATTTCTCCCTTTTCCCTCCAGGACTGAGCTTTTTGAGCAGTGTGACAGCTCACAGGAGGTCTTTGGGCCTGAGGACTGCCCCAGGGCCACCTGCACAGAGAGGTATCAGGGCTGCAGGTGCCACCATACAAGAAGGAGATGGGCATATTTTTGAGCCAATGATTAATTCCAAAATTAAAAAAAAAAAAAAAAAAAAAAATCTAAAGTTGTCTTCCCATAAATCTTTCCTAGGCTGCAATACTTTTCCTCACAACAGAACAATGAGAACAACAGATGTGGGGTTTGTACCTGCATTTTCTCTTGGGGGGAGCTTGTGCACACCCTGCCTGGGAAGCGCTCGTGGAATTTTGCAAACTCCTGCAATCCCACTTTAGAGCATTGCTTCCTGAGAAAAGGTTAAACGAGGTTTAAGTGCAACGTAATAAACCTTCACTGTTCATAAAGTTGTGTGATAAATGCACATGTGGTTACTCTGGATAAAAGCACCGAGGTCAGCAGGCAAAGCTGGGAAGCAGCAGCCCCACGGAGCCAGATCCTAGTGCAGGGCAGCCCATCCATCAGCAGAGAGGGATGGTCCAGCCCATTCCCAAGCAGCTCACCCCAGGCTGGGATAACTCCTCACCCACCACAGACACACCACTTGCACAAAATAAGGAATTTTTGGCATTTGCAAAAAGAGTACAGCACTGACTGTGGTGCAGGTGAGCAGAAAGGCGCCTCAATTATTATTGTCATTTTAAAGTGAAACTCTGATTGCTAGGGGCATCTCAGTTTCATCAAACTCATTTTATTTTCCCTACATACATTTGAATAATATATCCTTTGCCAGCAATAAAAAATTGTCATATACCCCCTCACCACAAATAACAGTTTACATAAGCACAGCAATGTCCTGATGAGTTCAGATAGGAACCTCTTTGTTCATAGAATTTCTCCACAATTTGCAGTATTTATGATTTAGAAAAGGAACCAAGGGGGAAATGGCCTGTGAGGAGCTATTGTGCCTGCAGACCTGATTCACCATGTAGGGATATGGTCACAGAAAAATGATCTTGTTGAAAATAATAAAAATGAACTTTCAGTGTATTCCCCTCACTTAGGGAGACTTAGTAACATGGCAATTTTAGTCCTGAGGGGCTAAAACTCAGCACCAAGGTGTTCAGAGCCCCTCTTTGCCAGCATTACAAGAGTGCTGAGCTGCTCCTGTGTGAGTGCAACCACCAAGGGCCCTGGAAAGAGCAGGACAAGGACAGTACCCTTGGTGATACACAGGGCAGGAGACTGATGAGCAGCACAGGGACACTGGAGGGACAGTGCTGGCCTAAAGGAGCAGTAAAGTCTCACAAAGGATGCAGCAAATGGGAGAAAGATTTCCATCCTCAATTATGCCAAGGCAATCCAGCTGGCAAAGGGAAGAGGGATCTCCCCCGTGGGACACCTCACAACAAGGACTTTACATCAGCACATCAAGAGACAACATTACTTCAAGGAAAAAAGAAAAACAGAATGAGAGCTGCTTCTAAGAGGTTTCTTCAGGGGTTGTATCCTCCAACCACCACATGGCCATGGTGCACAAAAGCCATGAAATGTCATGGAGTGGAGGATCAGCCTTGTTCAAGAGAGCACTTCCTTCCCAAACCCAACCCTTTAAACAACAACTCTCAGGTGGAAGCAGAGGTGTTCCACCACCAGGCACTTGCTATTGTGAGGGCCCAGGCATAAACTGTGCTTTTCACAACAATTCCCTCCAAATTGGATTTTCATCATGATCAGAAAGCCATTTACTGGAAGCAATTGCTAATTACACACTTGTCCCCTGTAGGGAGGATGTAGAGCAAAATGAACATTTTGGTGGGAATTTCTCATGTGTCTTACCTCCCACAATTTCACCCATGGATGTTTTCCAACAGGGCAGGGCTCAAAAGTTCTTCATATGACTTCAGCAAGAGTTTTGGCTCAGCACAGTCCTGTGAGAGTCTGCTGTATATGTTTTGGCCAATTAGAAAACAAAACACGAAAACAAATACTCTTGAATCACTGAAAATCCCACAGGGCACCTTGTCCATCCTGCTGACAGCTACAATATTTTTCTTTAGTCTATTCCCACTGTGGTTTTCACTGGCCAGTGTGGCATGACTTTCCTAAATCTCTCAGGAGACCAGTCCACAGACCACTAGCCTGTATTATTTTTTCCATGGCTTGAAGTTTTCCTTAGCTCCGTTTCATCCCATTACTCTTTCCACTTAAAACATCCCAGATAATTCTCCTTATTCATACACCAGCAGCTTTCCTTACAGGCAACATCTTGAATTTTTTTTGCTCCTAAAGAAGCCAAGCAGCCACGTCTGCTGAGGATGGATTTTACCACTTTGGCAAGGAACTGTCTGAAGATATTTACTTCCAATGTCAGACCCTACATTTATGGCTGTGTCAGGCTCCCACATTGCAAAGAATCCTTAGTCTAAGCCCAGCTTTGGGTGGAAACTCACCCTGAACCCAGGAGGTTCTGGTTCCTCGCCCCAGCACCTTTGTGTGTGCATCTAGCACCAACATTTCTGTGTTTCCCACCTAAATAAAGTGATGACTATTTATTTCCTCCTTCACATATGACAAAAATAAAACAAATCAACCTGATAATTTCAGCATCTCACCTCAGGACCTGCAGGAGCTGCTTGAGAGAACCATAAATCCTTTATGGATTTATGGTCACACAGTTACCTTGTGATATCCAAATAAACCCACCTGGTTGAAGACAGGGGAGTCAAATTTGTTCCTGGAACAACTCAGCTGAAGGCCCTGGAGTTACTCCAGAGATGAATTTGAAGGAGTGTCCGTGGCACAGACACTGTTCCTGGCTGCAGGGATTCTTTCAATAAAGGTGTAATAGGGAGAGTAATGAATAACCATGTTTTATTTAGAGATTTGGGGACCTAGGCAAGAGCTGGTCAAAGCAGCTGGGATAAAACAATTCTCCATCAGGAAACACCATTTTGTTGGAGAGGAATTCGATGCAGGAGCCAGCACGTCCTGATAGAACTTTCTTTAGAACAAAAATTGAACCATGGTGTTTTGGTGAGAATAAACCCTAAAATTAAATTTCATTGGAACACAGCAAGTCAATTAATCACTGCCAAAAAAAAAAAAAGTTGTTCTGAACTGTTGCTTTGCATTATATCCCTAATTATAAAAGAAATACTGAATTGAAATGAAACCTTTTGATTTATTGAACCAGAACATTTTGACTAATTCAGAAGAGCATGTCCCAGAAATGTGGTTTTTTTACAGGCAATTTCAAACTTTGTGCCAGCTTTTCCAATTCAGAACAGATCTCAGCGTTTTGAAGGCACAGATTTCCCAGTGAAATGGAAATGGGATGCATGAGAAAGCCCAGCAGTTTGCACAAAGCTCCTCACACTCCCAGAGCCCACTGCCCACCCAGCACAGGCACAAGATGCCACATCCCCACCCCTGTAATTGTCTGGAGGGGGGAGGAAAAGCAGGCACCAGGCTATTGAGTGGTTAACTACACAACTGCTACCTAATGGTCCTCATTTGCATGATTTTAATAATAATGAGCAAAACCAAACAGTTAAGTTGCACTTTCTACCTCAGCAAAACTGAGCTATAATTGTGTAGAGAATAATTTTATGGGTGAAGTGTGCCCTATATTATAAGGGATTAGAATAAAGTGCTCTAATATTCAATGTCTTAGCAGGTGCAGGCACTTACCTGGGCAATTAAAATCTTTTTAATATACAAATCACAGCCAATGAGACTATCAGCACGACAAACTGGATCTTTGAGGACATACTGTGTTTGTCTAAAATAGATTTTTGTTTGCTAGCAATAATTTCTCTAACTTTTGTTTAAAGGAGCAAATGATAAATGCAGACAAACTGGCAGGAGAATCTTTAAAAAAAAAAATCATATTTCTGTGAAAGTATTCATTGCATCCCTACCTTTGTGCAATACAGGCATTGATGCCTTTTATATAATACCTCTTAAAAATATCTGTGTGCAACAATTGATATTATATTTTAAAACTGTGTGCTGGGCTGGGTTCAATAGAGTTTGGCCTTGAAATAGGAATCTGATAATGGAAAGCATATGAATTTTCTTTAATTGATGGATTCATTACGTTCATTAAATGCCCTCCTTTGTGGTCAGAGCATTCTCTGAATGTAAGCAGGTAAGGCAGGTGCAATGTTTCCTATTGGAAAAGTCAATTTCCAGTTACTCCTCAGCAATTTTACAACTTTCAAAAAAAAAATTTAAAAATAAATAATAAAAAAAGAAAACTTGACTCTGCCACCACTCAGCTCTGCACATAAAACCACCACACTGGGTTAGTGTTAACTTGTGAAATTTTTCTCCCTTTTGAAAAGCAGGATTTTGCATACACATCAGCCAGAACAGTAAAGGACTGTCAGTAATTTTAAGGAGTGAAAGCAGGGAAGGGAGGTTTGTCACCCAGGCCCACCACTTCTCCCACCCTCAGTCCCATGCTACAGGAGCAGGGCAGCAGGTGCTGCATCACCCACAAACCCACTTCCCAGAAAAACTATTTGGGCAAGGACAGCAAATTGGTGATGACAAAATGGGTGTCCCCTTCTCCTTTTAGCCAGTGGAAAACTCTCCTGGTGGCGTCCCAAGGAGGAAGCAAAGCCTGGCAGCCTCCTCACTCAACTCACACCTCCCAAATTGCACCTCCCAGAGCTGCCTCTCCAGGAGGGTTTATCCTAGCAGAGGGCAAGCTTTGCTCACAGCCACCCTTTGAGCAGCTTCCATCCAGGGACACTCCTCATCCTCAGCCCCACAGCAGGGAGCCTTGGACCCTTGGGTCTGCAGGAATGGCCACAGCTGCAGTATTTGCAGCTCTGGGACATGCTGACCCTGCTCTGGCTGCACCAGGAGGGATCACAGCCTTTCCCATCTGGGAAAGAGGTGCTGAGTGCCTGGGAGAAGCTGGAATAATTTAAGGCTGAAGGCAGGCTGAGAAATGAGCTGTGTGAAGACCAACAGGGAGGTACTAAACCAACCACAGCCATGGACATGGTGTGAGATCACCCCATTGGGAAGTGTCCTAAAGTCCCACAGGGCACAGAATGACATCAGTTCACACACACAGTGTGCTCAGCAACTGAATGAGCATTTGGCTGGAAATTGGGGCCACTTCAAACATTTTGCAGGTAACCCAAGAGAACTGCTCCTCCTTGGAAGGAGCTGTTGGTTTCCAGAGATATGTTTTTGCAAGTAAGTGGAAAATACTCCTAGAATGGGTAGTCAAGATAGAAAAATCACTTTGCAGTATATGAATAAATACAGGCTTTTCCACCTCAGGAGAGGTTTCATGACTTGTTAAACCACACACCTTGAAAAAAGTTATGTTTCCAAACTAGGCTTCCCATTCCATTCCACAGACAGAGGCAGGCACATGGTATTTTTCATGACCACCCCTGGTACAAACACCAGCACTCCTCTCCATGGCCCAGGTCCTGACAGATCTTCCTGTGCAACTGGGAAGGAGCAGCTCAGACCCTTCCTCTGTATCTGGGTGATTTTATCACAGCAATGCCCATATTGAGCACTGATCTCTTGAAGACCCTTCCTGTGGTGTGCAGCAGCACTTGCCAGAGCTCATAGAGAACCAGGTAGAGAAAGCAGCAGCCCACCCTCTTTGCTGAGGGGGTCATTTGGCTGGCCCAAAAATCCCCAAAGAGGTTTGAGAGTCTGGATCTCCCTCATCCTTCTATTTTAATGCTTATGTCATTAACCACAGTGCACTTGGCTCCCTTCTCGTCAAACCATAAACATGGGAAAATCCTGAAGTTACCAGTGCCTTAAAAAAATAAATAATGCAAGCTCTGAGCCTCTCTGCTTCTGCTGCGGAAACAATTTAAACCCGAGCTTTGGTTCATACCCAAGCTGCTTCTTAAAGAAGCTTAAAGCACTTTAATGTTCAGACATTCTTGCACACCCAGTATCAACATTTTGCCTTGCAGTCTCTTCCAAGTTCGCTGGGAAATACACATCTGCAACTGCTTTACATACTTTTTGCATTCTCATTTCCTAGGCCAAAAGTCTTCCACTATCAAGCCACAAATTAATCTAATTATTTGGATACTTAGGCCTTTTAGGCTCGAGTCAGCAGAGAGTTAGGCATGTGTCTAATATTGCCTCTGCAACGTGACTGCTGGGGGACTATTTAAAGATAAGCACATGCCTAAACACTGCTCTGAATTAAGCCTCAGCATCTTCAGAAGCTGGCTCGAAACAAACTGGGGTTTAGGCACGTGGAGAATTGCCTTGGAATAGAAAAAGAGGATGGGAAGTTATTTAGCAGGTGTGCACAAACACCCTATAAAAGGAATAGATTGTTTTGGAAAAAAAATACTTAACACATGGCTGAGATGTCTGCAATATTAAGGGGGAGGGAACAATTTTAATAATTATTTTTGTAACTCATCACAGGGCAACTTTCACGAGTTTGAAAAGACTTATTTCACCTTTAGCACTGTCTTTTAAGGCTGGTCAATGATAAATTAGAAGCTTCTTTCCCACAGCACAAAGATGAAGGTGTCAGGTTCTGCAAGGGGCCAGCATTGCCTCAACCCTCTGGTCTGTGGGGCCTAAAGGAAAACAATTCCCAAAAAGGACTTGCAACCAAAACTCAGATGTGCAATATTGCAAATAGTTAAATGGAAGGAAATAAGAGTGAAAACAAACTGGAAGAATCTCTGTCATGTTTCCAACCACAATTTGGACATTTATATGCAATACTTACAAACCTTTAAAGAAGCTGAATTATCCAGGCCCATTATCCTGATGTTCAAATTCCACACATGACTCTGCTCTGGGGGAATGGCAGAAATGTGACACCCCTGCAGGGACCACCCTGGGACAGCCAGCAGAGGGGACACCCAGATTGGGAATTCCGGGGATAGGGAAGGACCAGCCCTCAAAAGGGAAGCTGTGAGGCTCTTGTGCAACCAACTTCCAAAACACCACCCAGAGCCCCCCAGTGACACCTGGGGAGGGGGTGCTGCCTTCCCTGGGTGAATCCCTGCTCCCTGCAGCTCCAGCCAGTGCCACCCACTCGCTGCGTGACCCGGTGGTGCTCATGATCCATGGTCCCGTCACCCTCACCGTTTACAGCAGAAAAGCCATTTAGCCAGAGCCTGCAACCCTTCAGCCAGCAATGCCTTGACAGCAGAGGTTATAGGAGGGAAAAAAAAAAATGGGGGGGAAAAAAAAAGGGAGAGGGAGAGAAAGAAAGAACAATGTGCAATCGGCACTGCATTAGAGATGGAAAAAGTACTTAAAGCCTGCAACATTCATCAAGGCTGAATACATAAATGCCACATTTTGAATAAGCCAAGCAAAAGACAATGACAAAGGAAAGGCGCGTTGCTTCAGGAATCTCTATCATTTTCATTTGCTGCTGTCAGGAACCTGTTTTTTGCCTCTCACTCTATCAGCCATTATAGCATTAATGAAGTAACCTCACATAGTTATTGACTGGCTTGTCAGAGTCCCTGCCTGATCCCTTAATAGAAACCATTGGTCTTCAGTTAAAAATGGGGTGAGCTGGGAGGTGCTGTGGGCATGTGCTGAATTTCAAGTGCACTCCTGAGGTTATCAAAAGCCATGAAATGCAAATTATTATATTTTTTAAACACACAGATTTCATGCAACTGAGCATATAAAATTGACTAATACTGTACTTTATGCATTCCTAATAATGTTTCCAAATATGCTCTGCATATGATCTTTCCCCAGAAAGTTGTGGGTGGTATTTGAATAAGCAGAAATGGGCCTAGTTTTATTTTGTGAATAAAGTAGTTTCCTGGATGTTGCTAGTCTCTGTTCCTTCTAATATAAGGTAATGTTTATGCACTGTCTGTTCAAACAACACGGGTAATCCTTTGTCTGAATTTCTGTCTCAGATCAAAATCACTTTCGTTTCTTCATTTTTTCCCCCCCTCTCCTTTCATAAAGCATCCTAAGTCCCAGAACTAGTACATTCTCATTTACTAGAAATTGAGGATTGGCAGAGGGTCTAGAAATAACTTCTTCTCCCAGAAGGTAATAAATCCAGGGAGTAATCTGAAACACTGAGTTGTTAATTCCAGTACCCCACCACTGCCTGTGCTCTGGGTACCCTGGTGAGAAGCACTCGGGGCCTGCACATCCTCCTGCAGTGGCTTCTGGAGGACAAGGCATCCAGAAAAGCCTTTCCAGTGGGAAAAGCTATGGGCTGACCTTTCACAGGCACCTCCAGGGAGGAGCTGCAGCCTGTGGCCTGATGATTTTCATCAAGGCTGCTCACATCACGCCCAGATGTGCGCTTTGCACATCTGTAATCAGCTAAACCACAGCCCAGGCAGCGCCGAGTCCTCTCAGCACACAAAACTCCCAAACCCCACACAGCCCTGCCCTGTGTTCAGCCAACCTTCTGGAGTCAGGCTCTGCTTGCAGGGAAGGTTTGAATAGGTAGCCCTGATAAATAAACTCCTCCACTTTGATCTCAGGAGAGTCTCAGAGGTTAAACAAGACACTGGGTTTGGAAACAATAACAGCAGCCTCACGTCTCGCTCGGCACAGACAGCGGCAAGAGGAAGAGCTGTACAGCCAGACCTGATTTGAGATTGCTCAGACCTCTTGGGTCTGCAAAACTGGGTTGGCATTCTCAGAAGAACAGACTCCCATAATAATTGTGGTCTTCTCTCATTTCTGATTGGGCTGAAAATTCCCTCAGAAGAACTCTCACGGCACTTCCACATCCCTGGTCTGAAATTAAGCAAATTTCTCCTAATGAATACTCTGTTTGTTGATTTGGTGACACGTTTTCCAAGTCTGAAATATTCTGAAATCTTTAATTCTGCCCCTTCCCCCACTTCCACTCCATTTTCTTCAATTAATTATTTGCAGACTGTTTCCCTCCATAAAAGACATTCCTTTTCATTGGGACATTTGGTGGAGAGCACATCAGGAATGCCTTTCATTTAACCTATTTCCAAAATACTCCCTTGGCCCTGTGTGCAGGGCTAGCAGCACATTTACCCATCCCCTGACACAATCATGGGAGGGACACAGGGCACCATAAAGACTCAGCTGCTCCAAAATCAGGGCAAGGGGGTTTCCAAGGGTCTTGGAGGGAGTTCCAGCATGACCCAGTGTACAACACCCTCCAGCCCAGGACATCCCAATGTTGCTTCCCTACATTTGCCTTAACTCCCTGCAGCTGGCACACATCAGCACATATTTCCAGGGCTGTCCCTGCAAGGGAGTAGGACTTGGATGCAACATTTCAGATTAGTGTGAGCCATGCAGCATTCCTAGCCCAGGGTCTGGGAGACCATCTTCTACTAAAATTATTTTTCATGGTCTGAAGCCTACAGCTCCTCCCCAAATCTTAATATCTCCAGTGCTTTTGGGTGATAGACAAAGCTCAGCTGTCATCATCATACAGGACAAGTTTATCCTTTGTTGAAAATGAAGAAGTTCTCTTTGCATAGGAGGGAAAAAATCCCACAACATGACACCACTTTCAAACCAGGAGAGAATAAATGGGACAAAAGCCCTCTGCTTTCCACCACATCTCAGGAAAGTTTTAGGGCATTGGGTTTTGGTCCAGTACAAAGCCCAAGGAGCCAACAAACAGCTTTTTGTGTTGCACACTGTCAGCTCTGGAACAGGCAGAGCAGAGGATCTAACCCTTGTTTAGGTTCTCACTTCCCAGTGTGATTTGTCCATCCCTACTCATAAGCTCTATTATCTTTCAGTTTTTCCCTATTAGGGACATTTTTTCTTTCCCTTCAGGATATACCTGTATCCTGAACTCCACAAACAGCCACTCTTGCCCACAGCTCCTTGCTTGCAGCAGTGACACAAGGAGTGGCCCTTACAAACAACCAGGAGCTCATCAGTCTGATCTTCTAATTGTGCTCAATGATTGCTGAAAGGAACCAAAGAATCAGTGAACTTCAGCTTCCCTGGTAGTTAATATTGTTATTACTAATTGTTAACAATTATTAGACCCCAACAATGCAGCAAAGATTTTGATCATCTCCAGGAAGACAGAGCCTGCTGAACTCTGCCTCCATGGATTACAGCTTTGGCTGGTTTTGACTGTACCTCTAATGCCTGCCCTGGGACGAGCCCAGAAAAGGCTCCCAATTGCTTACAAGAAAAACCCTGCTTGATTCAGACAGAAATAAATTCAGTCTCAAGACCATCTTTGTTTTGGGGACACACTCCAAGGTCCTCAGAGAAACCTGCAGGGATTTTGTGCACCCAGCTGCCACCAGGGCAGTGCCCAGGCAGGCTCTGCTCAGCCCTGATGATTTTCACATGAGCAGAGAAAATCTGAAATTATTCTTAAAGGCTGCTAAACCCAGAAAATTCACAATGGCTTTGGCTGTATGCAAACAGGCCCACTGTTCCCTGTGTCTTGTTGAGTGCAATATATTTGGCATGCAAAAGCTGTGTCTTCAGGGATTTTTATTTTTTCTTTTTAAATAAGTAGTCTGGACGTATTGTAAGAGACAAAGTAATTAGCATTCACTCAGCCCAGCAGGGCAGCAATTTAAACTTTTACAAGGAGTCAAAGTTCAGGATGCTGCCCTGCCATCAACTTTCTACATACAGATGGGATACAGACTGGAATATCCAAATGTCTCAAGCTACTCTGGGTTATTTGAAACTCCAATAGACACATTACTATGGGGAAATTGCTTAATCTGCTCCAGGATTTGTTGCTATTGTATGTTGAATATGGAGGTCCTGGAGGGTCAGAAAGAGCTGATCTCAGTGTAAGTATTTCATACCATATTAAAAAAAAAACACTTTCTGACCATACCTTTAATCCTCAACATCATTACATCCTATTTTTATGCAGGCAGGCACATAAAAACACTCCACAAAACAAATGGGTGTTCACACTTCACTCCCAATAATACCACAGCATGGGGAAAGGAGGGAGCCAAAGCACTCTGCTGCTCACTTCCATCCAGGAAAAGGCAACTTTGTTGTCATATAAAGTAAATAAATAGAAAAGTCAGGAGGAAAAAAAAAAAATAAGTGCCCTACTGCATTGGATTGATTTAAGAGTAAGTGCGTGCTGCTGGAGAAATAGATTTTTTTCACCTCTTAGGCAGTCACTTTTACAAATGTGTGAGGTGAGCACCAATTAAAGCTTGCCAAGGAATAAGCATTTTTTTCTCCCCCTTTTTTCTGTTCATCCCACCCTTCTCTCCCCATCCCCACTGTGCCAGGCACACCCTGGTCTGTGGGGTGGGGAGGACAGGAATTCTTGTCTGCCTTGGGGAAGAAAATCCTGTGCCCCAGGGCTCACAGGGGTTCAGGAGGGGAAGGGGGGCTGCAGCCAGAGAAAAATACTCTGCCTCACTTCACATAATTATTTGGGCGCTTTCAGAGGGAAAACAGGATTTTTTTTTTTTCCTTGTTGCCCACCCCCAGGCTTTCACTTGTACAAGCAGGTAAAACTGACTATGAAGAGGAGATAAATGTATGAAAACATTCCTTTTGTACGCAATTCACACTCAGCAAAAGCAAAGCAACTCGAGCAGGAAGGAAACCAGGGTACCACAGACATAAATGTAACAACCTGGGTGAAAAACAGTCTTATCTAATTGCCCTGAAAAGTTTTGTATTATTCTGATGGCTTCATCAGTTTAAAAAAGTTGGGAAATTCCTCTCTGAGTTTTGGTGGCATCTTTGTACCTCAGAAAAATAAATTCAAAGGCAAAAAGCAAAAGCAGAAGAAATCAACACATCAAGATTTTAGGCCTCATGCAGGGATGAGCATTGATTCTGTACCTCCAGCACTTTATACAAGTTTCAGATTCAGAATGAAGCACTCGCCTTGTTTGCAAATAAAGGTATTATCTCCCAGGTTCTTGCTACTTCCTATTTGCCAAGCAAAACAAACTTGGAACATGAACAGTTCAGCTCTTTCCCTCTTCCAGAAAACCTAATAAAGGGTGGCACCTTGGATATGGTGTGGATAAAACTGGGGAGAAACATCCCTCCACCTCCCGTTCGAGAACAGGGGGAATATTTGTCTTCTGAAATAAGGCAGCACAGGACATGAAGGAACTTTTGTGAGTCAGTAATTCAGGCTGTCCTGAGAGTGCTGGAGGAGATGGGGATGGCTGCTCTGTGCTTTGATTCAGAAATAAACCCCACATCACTTCCTCCTCAAATGGGACTGACTCCTTCCCCTCCAGCCCCAATGCAAATTTGCACTGGCTCAAGTCATTAAAAGGTCTAAAAATTTATTTCCTTTTCTTTGTTTTAAGCCTGCCTGATTTCTTCTCACAGGTGAAATATCACATGAAAAGCAAGATAAGATTTCCTAAATATTTACAGATTTGCCCAAACTCAGCAGAGAGGGAAAAAAAATAATAAAAATTACTACTCACATAAGGTTTCCTGACTTCTTGCCTCCAAGAGGTCTGAAGAGTTTGGGTACCAGTCTGACTGCTGGTCTCCATTATTTTTGGAAACCACACAAGACCAACAGGATCTTGTCCAGTGAGATCAACACCAGCCCTGGTAGAACTCATCACAACACCTTTAATCCCAGAGCCCAGCTTAACTAAAACTCAAATACAGCTTTTTCTCTTTGCCTTCATTAAGGCCCATCCCTATCATGCATTTAGACAAACTCTTACTGCTAAATTTTCTTTTTTTTTATGCCATAAGTGCATTTTCTAATTGAAAAGAGAGGTAACTTGTTTTAGTGTCACAGGCTTTAATTAAGCATAGTTTGTCTAGAACAGCTCCAGGGTTTATTTATTATTTATTAAAGAAAGGTTAGTTATTTATTGGGGAGGGGACAGACACATCTGTTAGTTGCAACTTCACGGAATGAGCCAGACAGCCCATCACTCAAACTGCTTTAGGATATGAGTGGATCACTATCAGGGTCAGGAAAAAAATACTTCTTCTACTGATATGTTACATAATGAGGATATTTTTGATACTTTCAAGTCTTCCTTGAAGCTGTGGTTGTTTCTGGCCACTGTTCAAGGACAGGACATTGGGTCTGAGGGGGGGAATAAAAGAGGGGTCTTAGCTTGGACTCCACTGCAGGAGTGCCCCCACATCACTGAGACAGGCACTGCAAAAGGGGCTGGGGGCACAGCAGGGACAGGCTGCTCAAGGGCTCCTCACTGACATTTTTCCTTCCCTCTGGCAGATCCAGCAGCAGAAGTGAGGCTCAGTCCTGGTGCAGAGGGAGGAATCCTCTGGGGAGTGGCAGGACACGCTGCAGACCAGTTCCTGCTGCAGGGACAAGCTCCTCTGCTGAGCAGCTCTTTGAGGGCAGGATCCTATAAACCCAATGAGGCGCCTAAAAAGCCATGCTAAGTTATATTTTTGCCCCTTTTTTTGTAATTAAAAAAGCTTTAACTTTCCCCTCACCACTTCTGGGCTGAATTGGTTTGATCCAGAGAGGTAGTTATGCATAAGAGCAACCACTTTATATTGAATTAGGGGATTTCTCATGCAACACATCTCACCAATTACAAGGCAGGGATGCAATTCTATGATTTATAATACATTATACTGTTAAATAATATAACATTATAGATACAATTTGTACCTATCTCTCCATGGATTAGAGAGGTGGCACACGAAGAGTGGATCATTAAACAGCAGTGCAAGGCCAGGGGCCAAGCACTTCTGTTTAACAAGCTGCTCCAAGTACCACCCCTCTAATCCATGGAGAGAGAATAAATTGGTCCTGTGTCTGGTTCTAAATCAGGTTCTTTGGGTGTGTTTCGGGAGGTTTATATTATAATAATTTCTGTTTAGGGGTGTTGCTTTCTGGGGCTGAACTAGCCTAAGTAGAAGGAGCTTCTGCTCCAGAAAGGATCTGGAATTTACAATCTGGACAGATGTGGGGGGAGAGGGAGATGATTCTCAGGCCAATCCCTGGCAGAAGAACCCACACCCTGCCAGTCCAAAGGGCTGGAGAACAGCACCATCTCTCTCTCTCTCCAGCAACACCTGGAGAGCCCAGCCAGCTCCCAGCTGCCCCAAATGACCAGGCTGCAAACAGCAGGGCTGGCCTGAGGCAGGAGCTGGGCTCCATCCTTGCTCCACCAGGCAGGAATGCCCCAGGAGCACCCAGCTTGCAGAGCCCAAACCCCACCAGCAAGGCTCTGGGTGACAGCAGAGCCTTCATGGGTGGGGACATCATTGCCCAGCCCTGAACAGCCCCGTGGCCATTCCCATGTGGGCATTAGAATCAGCCCTGGCTCAGCACCGAGGTCTCTGCGAGGACAGAGCTGACACAGTGGTATTTCACACAATGGCCACGTGTAGCAGCTGAAGGTGAGCTCTTTGACCTCCATCTCTGGTGTTTATATTACCTCTCCAGGGTCAATAAATGCAGATAGGAGCACTGGGCTCGACAGACAACGTGCTGCTTTATAACATTGGCACTGGGATTAGGGCTCTGTGCCTTGGCTGCCAGGTTTATTAAACTCCATTACTATCCCCTTAACGATGACAACACCTTTCCATAACAGCACAGTTGCTTGGCTCCCGAGGAGGGCAGCACAATGAGGGAGCCTGAAGATATAGGGACACTGTTAGGCTGTCTTATAGCCCCTAACTCATGGTCTGACAAGGCATTGATTTCTATTGACAATTTCATTGTAATGTCAGAACGTAACCTGAATTCATCTTTCATCTGCTTCAAAAGTAAACAATGGCTCTTGGAACAGGGAAGGAAAAAAAAAAAAAAAAAAAAAAAAAAAAAGATAATGCTTAAAAAAAAGAAAAAAAAAAAAAAAATTTTATTCCAGTTTTCCCTCAAAAAACCCAAGAGAGCCAAGACTGCTCAGCAGCTACATGGAGCAGGGCAAACTAATAATAGAAAACACATTATTTGACAAATTTTATCACTGCTTCAATTTGCAAATTATTCACAAATCTACTGTCACTCATTCAATTCTGTTCAATTTATGGAACTATATTAAATTAGCATTATTCCACAGAAACTATTTTCAGCCCCCAAAAAAAATTTCCAGGTGATATTTACAGTATTAGCTGACAACTCACCGTCACCTCAACCATGGTAAGGTGCCATCACTGTCCCTCAGCTTAACAAGCTGTGAAATAAACAGGGATTGGGGGGATCCTCCCATCAGGCTCTCCATGTTTGAAAGAGGAGATGAAAAGGAAAGGCTGGCAGGGCTTGGTGTTGGCACCACATCACATTTCTATTAATAAAGAACAGTAATCAGCCCTGAAATTAATGTGGATCTGTTATCTCCTCACATGCACAAAGAATTTGTGTCTAATGTGTTCACACGGACTGTGGTGCAAACCATGGGGCCAAGCACTTATTTTTCCATTTCACTACCTCTGTGCCTTAGCTCTGCTCTGGTTTTGTATGTTTTTTCTTCAGAAAAGCATGTGCAGACATGTAGGATAAAGATCTGTCAGCACAGTCCCTCTCTGTGTTTCTAGAGACTACACAGATGTATTTCATACGCCTCCAAAATGCAAATTGAAATTTGCTAATTTCTAGGTTTTGGCCACCTGTTGCACTTCACCACTCCTGTTTAATACACACATGGTGCAGATTAAAAGTTTTACTGGACTGAAGGCTGAGACACTTCCAAAGTCCTCCACAAATATCAGACACACTCGGCAGACAGGAACACTGAGGTACAAATTTCCACACTATGGTGAAAGAGACCCTGGAGCCTTAAGAAAAGCGAAATAAAATAATGAAAATGCACCTCTTCATTTCAGTTTCACAGGATTCAAATGATGTACAAAAATTCCCTAAGCAATTTTCCTGCAGCACAACTCCCTAATGAGGCTGGGGAAGCAGCTCCTCTCCACACTCCCACAAATACCTAGTCAGGAAGAACAGAAAAGGTAAATTCAGCTTTTCAGGGGTGAAACTATGGTAGAAATGCCAAGCTGCTGGTCACGACTGAGCCATCAGCCAACCACCTTTTCCAGTGATAGACCATCCCATGACAAAATCCTAATTTTGAGCCATTTGTTTGGGGTATTTGCTTTTTCACCAATGGTTACTCAGGGTATTGTTTCAAGTTGTGTTCCAGTAGTCCCACACTGAATAAAGAGTAGGAAAACATCTAAAATTACCACTTGTCCCATAAAGTTTTAGCATTAATGGGCTCTCAAGGTATTTCATGATGGTGTCTTGGGCAACAAGAAAGCACAAGGAAGAAATACTCTAAGTCTAGAGAAAAATAAAGTAAAATGAATAGCCATTACACAAGGAGGCAACAAACCCAGCACCTGAAGAGGTGGGCACTGATAGGAAATTTGCTTTCCTTTTAAAACATTATCCTGTGCATTTTGTCTGTTGTGTGTTCCAGAGAGATGCTGTCTCTCCAGCTGTGTCTCTCCATCAAGCTGCTCCTGAGGAAAAGCTAGAGTGGGATATTGTCACATCCATCTCCCACAGGAGAAGAGACCTGACAGTGCCTGGGCCATCTTGGCAAAAAGAAGCAACAAGGAGCAGCCAGGAAGGGAAGCAGGACATGAATCTGATAGACTCCCCCTCTCACTCTCCTCCAACCTCAGGGCCCAGCTGGAGTCAGCATCCCAGCTGCTGTCCCCACGAGGACAGGGATGTGGGAAGCACTGCTGGCAGTGCAGTCCCTGGGCTCTGGGGATCCCAGAACACCCTCGGGGTCCCAGGCACCCCGAGCTTGCCAAATCATTTCAGCTCATCCCTAATTGTCAGAGATCCCTATTAGCTCTGGAGTGTGGCTTTGACATAAGGATGAACAGAAGGGTTGTTACTGGCTAGTGAGAGGAGAGGAGCTTCTGGTCCAAGGAAGAAAAGCATCTTCCATGGCAGAAGGGGGAAATTTATTTTTTTTTCCTTCTCACATAAGCTAAACTATATGAAAGGCTAACTGACAAAAGACAAAGGATGTCCATCAGCCTTAACTTCCCTTAAAATCCTTCTAAAAAAAGAAAAAAAAAGGGGCTTTGTGGCTTGACTCCCAGTATTAAGCAGTAAGAGATCTGTTTTATAACTGTCTCCAAAATGAAAAAAAAAAAAAGACAAAGGAAAACAGCACTACATGCACCAATCCCAGTACAGCACAAGTCCATCCGAGTCCTCAGCTCCAGGAGGTGGCTGCTTTGGCAGCAGCAGCTCCTTCTCCAGAGCATTTCCCTCTCAAATGACTGATCCTCGAGACCCACAGCCACAGTGCAACTCTCTCCACACCAGCTGAAGCTAAAAATTTATGTAGATGGAAGGTAAAGGGAGAAAGGAAAGAAGAGTCCTGACTACACCAAGACCACATTTTCTCAGCTTACTCCAAAATTCTAATCTTTCCATATTATTTCCCTGAACAAGAGCCTGAGTTAATAGGACCTAAAAATACCCCAAATACATTTTTGGTTTTGCAAACAGTGTTTCATTCATGCATGTCTGCCTGGTGATGCATCGTTACAATTGTAATGAGATAGCTGCCAGCCCTGGAAGGGTGTATTGCTCCCTGCACTCAGAATGCTAAGGAGGGACTGGAAACAGAGGTTAAAATGAGTTTCACTATATAGGAATGAGAGGGAAAAGAAGTCAAGCCTGGAGCTAGAAGTTACCTGAGCTTCCCAAACAGTCCAGGGCCACAACCACCTCTGCTTTAGACTCAAGTTTTTTGCCCAATAGAAAGAGCAAAAAGCATCACTTGGATGCCAGGAGCAGGCTCAGCTCGGTGCTGGATCCTGGGATGGAGTCAGGTGGCACCTGCACCCCCTCACAAGGCTGGGGATGAGATGTGCCACAATCAGGGAACATAAAGCAGCCCTAAATTAAAGCACTTCCAACACAACGCAATTACACTACATAATGTTTACTTATCTTATATACACTCAGAGGGAAGATAAATGTCTAGTAAAAACCACAATCCACTATTAAACAGCTATAAAATACTTTGCTGTCTTCCCATTTCAAAGGCTCCCATAGTATAAATAGTGGTCAAAAGTTCAGTGAACTGTCTTGTAGTCTGGTGCTCCATTCAAACCATGCTATTTCCAGAGAGTCTCCTGACACCGTATCTAATTTCCAAAATGAATATGCTTTAATTTTCCTTCTTCATGCATTGTGCTTTTTCCTCATTTAAAACAGCAACAGCCTCTGGCAGTAAAGGACATCACATTTCTGTGTGAGATGAAGCTTTTTTCCCCCGATATGCAGGAGAATGGCATGGGTCAAGGGAGAAAAAATGTATGCAAAAAACATCACACCCCACTGACCCCAGTATATTTTACATTACAATTTTGCCATTTCCAATATAGGTTCATTTTGCAGTGGACCATATCAGCCATATTTCAGGATTTACACACACACAAAAAAAAAAAAAAAAAAAAAAAAGAAAGAAAAATCAGTACCTGGAGCATTGTCTGCATAGGGTCTGTCCTAATGCAATATATGGATTGTCTTATTAATGTGTAGTGTAGCTTGCAGAGAACACACAGGCATGCAGGGAATACTTATGCATGGCAGGGAGGCAGCACAGGTGTTCTGTTGGGGATGTGCATATACATTCAATTATCTCTGCAGGTAACATACAAGTGCATTTTGATGGCTTAAAACCCAGCCTGCCATACACTGCTGGAATCAGGGGGGTTGTCACACAGGACCTCCCCCCCTGAGCCATTAAAGCCCCCAAAATGGGGCATGTGACGCAGGTTCACCCATTTAGGCTGAGGCTGCCATGCTTTCCCTGGGCAGCAAAAGGAGCTTTATCCCCTGGCAGACATTAAAAGGCTTCCTTCCACCTCTAGCACAGGCAGAGATAATTAATTAATCCACAGCCTGATTGGAAAAGCCCAGAAGGTTCTGGAAGCTCCTCATGGCTTCACCCTTTTAGCCTTAAGTGTTTAAACGAGGCCCAGCTGTGCCTCATTAACACTGCCTGGGCTCTCTCAAACTCTGGCAGCTGAGAGGAGAGAGGCACCTTTTGTTCTCCCAACCCTCCTCCAAGACCAGGAAAGGGATGAAGTGGAAGCTTGGGGCAATCCCTGTTTTAAGCAGGGGTAAAAATCCCCACACTCAATAGGAGCACTGCCTGACTAAAGGCCATAACAATCCTGACTTCACATATTGCAAAGACCATAATGCTCATGGAGGTGGCACATGTGACCATTACCAACAAAATAATCATCTGCTATTTTGACAGAAAATCAAAGAAGCCTGACTTAAGAAGTACCAAGTCCCATAAAATCCTTCTGCTCTCCACAGATGACCCAGCTAGGGGAAGGTTCACAAGGGAAGCAATATGTGTATACAGGTGTCTAAAGGCTAAACATGCCAACAAAGCAGAACCAGGGGTAAATATAGATAGAGAGAGGGCTTAAAAGAGGAAAAAAAAATAAGATTTTGCCATAGAAAGGCAAAATCATCACCTTTCATACCTTACAACTGCCACAGAGAAGAGCAACTTCAGGTCCTACAATCATCAAACTCTCTGTGCTCATCACCTCAAAGAAACCTGGAGCACTGTTGTGCTATAAACTTCAAAACTTTAGGAATAACAGAAGGACTTACCTGAAGCTCAGGGTAGCCCAAGGAGCTGGAGAAAACGTGGAGCAGCACACACTAAAACTGACTGCACTTGGAGCAAGCTGAAACTAAACCCATGCTCTGCAGGTGATTGGGATAACACACTAATTAACTCCCTGGAGCTCATTGGCTGAAATTGCTCCACATCTACAGCCAGCCAGGAGCCCCAGTCAGCACACCCTAAATTCAGGTGTGGGGCTGCTCTGGGTTATTTCAAAGCCCTGACCAGGGCACTGATGGATGGTTTCCTTTAATGGGGGGCAGCTGGGAGCCCTTAGATCCTGGGGATAGAGGTGGGGACAGGCTGCTGAAAATGCCCCTAAGTGCAATTGCAAGACCAGCATTTTGTGAATGTTATCTTAAGCAGAAAGGGTAAAACATGCAATATTTTCTTCAGGTGTTAGCAGTCTTAAATGTCAGAGAGAAGCATCCTGTTGCCTGGCAAGTTGTGGACTCGAGGCTCAACAGGTTTGCTTGCTTATTGTCAGCATTTACCTGAACTGGTTTTTAATAAAAGCCTTTGAAGCAGGAAAATCTCCTGCCTGAGATGAGGCATTGGGAGCCTGAGTGGAGGCCCCTGAGAATTGCTGAGCTACTTAGTGGCAGGCAGTGGCATCCCTGATATATCCCACTCCTTCATAATTGCAAATCCCCTCGGTGCTGCTCTGCACAGGACCAGCTTTCCTGACAGCAGTTATTGGATGGGAGCTGGTGCTGGATGACACTGCTGTTCACACATCCACGAGCACAAGAATTTCAGTATCTGCCTGGAAAACATTGCTGTGTTTCAGGTGGCCAGTCTGAGCCAGCTACATGTGGTGGAGAGCAGAATTTGGGCCTTTCTAGATTCATCCAGGGCTTTGAACTTATCAAAATGAACCTTGATTCCAATAATAATAATAATAATAATAATAATAATAATGTTCCCTTTGGCTTCAGAGCACCAGTTCCATCAAAGTACTGACTATTGAAAGTTCAACTGCTAATGGCAAGCTATTTTGAAAAGGGAAAAGTCTGGAGGCAAATTATGAGGGAAAGAATAGATATTAATCATTTTTAAAGTCATTCTCTCTCAGGCATTATTTTCCTTTCTTTCATTATTCATGATGAGTTTTTTTGCTTCAAGGCCAAGTGAATTCATAGGGCCTGACCCATCCAAACACAACCACGACTCTGAACAATGCAGCCCAGCTGGGTCTATAGATAAAAAAAGAGCCCAAATGGAAAGAAGGAATTAAAAAGAAGATAATTTTAAACAGTGGATTTAAACACACACATGAAAGTATAACCTTCCTGCTGATTAGTTCCTTTCCCAGTACTCTGTCCATTCTGTTGCCATCCCATCCACTCTGGTGGATGTGTGGAATGGGAATGCCAGCAAGGAACTCATTTTATTTGCTGTTTCTCTGCCCCTACATCCCTGGTCTCTAAAGCATCTTCCTCTTGCCAGAGAATGAGGGAGCCAGAAAGGAGCTTTCAGGTCAGAAGCAATGACAGTTCCTAGACCTGTGTTCTCCCCTTCCAATAATTCTCAGCATCCCCAAGTAGCCCCAAGTACTGAAGCAAAATGGCAATTCAGAGTTCCCTTTGCTTCAGGGTAAAATAACCCAACAATGTTACTTTGGTTTATCTGTATTTGTAACCCTGTTCCTTGGAAGAGTTTGCTGTGGAATATCTCTGGCAACCTTGAAGGCAACTGATGTACTTTTCCCACTCTGGAATAAACTCAGCAACATGAATCCTGCCTGAGACTCCACAGATGTGTGCATCTGCAGAAGACACTATTAATAATTAATATAATTGTACAACCCCCTAGATATAAAAATGCACAGACAGAGCCACACATTTTGCCTGCTTCTCTGTAACAAATACCCAAACTGAAACAAATTTAACAAGATACATTACACAAGTCTGCAGACAGAAGTTGTATGAAAATTTTAACTCTCTTCAGCAAGAAAGCACTTCTATTTCCAGCAATGCTGGCAGCATATACTGTAGCTAGGCAGCCGCATTTATTTTCAATTATCATTTTTGCCTTTTTATACAGCATAATGAAATGCCTGGTAAATTATACATTTTTGTAAAACACAAACTTGTCTCTTTATTTGCAGCTCAAGTCTTGCAATATCATTTTGTCTGCATTAGTTCTAGCTCTCTATGAGAGGCAAATTACTTTTCTTAGCTGTAACATGTAGAGTGTGATGATATGTTGCTCGCCAGACCTGGCTGAGACACAGCCTGCTGCAAAATGACCATGGCCAAGGCTCAGAGCTTTGGAAAAAGGGGGAAAATTCCCAGCACTCTGCTTGATAAAACATCATCCATACTCGTTGGCTCCAGCTTTGATACCTAAGATTTTCAATCCACACCCCCTGCTAAACAAAAGTACGTTTTTTAGGAGGAGAAAAAAAAAAAAAGGCAACTATCTGCTTCCCCCAATCTCCCTTTAGAAAGACGCTTTCCTGGCAGATGGATCTCAATATGCTGTCTCCCAAATCTTAAACAACTCTGAAAATATAAAGTTCACTTATACCAATGGGCCATATATATCTACACCTCTCGATTCCCTGTCTCTTTAACTGGCACTTTGAACTAGTGAGCACCTCTTTAATCTTGCCCCATTATCATCCTAATAGCACCTCCCGATATTCATAAATGTCTAGCAAGACTTTCAGCTATTTGCTATGAAGAAGAAATATCCAGCTAAATTGAGAAGATTACCACATCACCACATAAATCAGTGACAGGCCGCGTGTTATTACAGTTGATTTTTGTTGACAGTTGGCTGTAGGCAGTTGTGTTTCAAATGCCTTTTTTCTCTGGGAAATTAAACAAAATTCCATGCAAAATGCAGCCCTCCAGTTCAAAAACTGTAAATCCAAAATTAGCATTTCATACTTTAAAAGGTAGCACAGCACAATTTTCCATTGAAAGGTCTGTACAGTTGTCACAAATGGGTGCTTCACACATGACACTAATGCTACCGATGCCTTTTAAGAAAGCCACCTTTCTCTGATATTATTTTCTTCTCCTAATAATCTGCATACACTATAGTTCATCCCTACGGAAAAGAAAGAGAGCTCACTTACTTATCTCTCATATGGGAGCATTATGCTTTCAGCAATTCAGACAGATAGGCTGGGCAGGAGGGGGCCGCGCTGCCGAAGCCTCCGCGATAAGAGGGAAGGAATTGTGGCCAGCCAAAGGTTAATCTTCCCTCTCCAAGTCCCTCCTTCTGCCTCAGCATAACCTGGAAAGCAAAGAAAATGCCAGACTTACACAGTGAAGAGACACACCGGCGCTAAACTGCTCCTGCACAGGGCCACGTGTGACCTAATTAACAAAAAGCCGTCGCTGAAAGTCGGGGAAGCAGCTTGGGTGACACCAGAGAGGACCAGAACTTGTGAAGGAGTGTCTGCTTCCAGCAGCTGCTGATCTGCCACTCTTGGCTCAGACAGCTCCTGCTGCTGAGCCAATTTTTAGGGACTCTGGTGTCAGCAAGTTGATTGAGCAGCAGAGTTGAGATGGAGCCTTCCCCTTCTCCAGACAGATCCCGGGGGCATTGGCTTTGTCTTGGGCAAGAGCTTGGAGAAATCACCACCACAAGAAGTTCACATTCTTGGCTGTGTATATACATACATATATATATATATATATATATATATAACACAGGGAATTCAAGCAGAGAACTGCTCTGCCTACTCCTGGGCACGGGGACAGACGTGTAATGTGGTTTGTCAGCCAAAAGATGTTACGTGTGTCTTCACACAAGCACTTTGCTGGCAGCTCGCTGGCTTCTGGCCACTCAGCCCAACATCCCCTGGTCAGAAGTGCTGAAAACCAGCTCACCAGCCAATTGCATCTGGTTCATTTTCCTCCAGTGTTCAAGGGCAGAGGTGGGATGGCCTGTGCTAAGGATCATCCCTTCTCCCAGCCCTGTCCTCAGAGGGGAGCCAAGGATGGAGAGCCCACCTGGTGGCCTCTGAGCTGGCTAATCCACTGCTTGTCACTGAGAGGGAAGTGTGTGCACAGTAGCCAGTGCCAACAAAAGTAAGCATTTCAGTCAATATTGAAATGGTTTGATCTGAATTCACCATCAGGCATTTTAAACAGCTGCTTCACTCTCATTTACTCATGGCTGGATCAAGATTTAGTTTCTAAAGTCTGGGCCAAACCTTTCCCTGGTGTAAATCTGCTGACAGGACAGGACAAGATGTCCATGGGAGCCTGGCCCCAGTCACCCATGGTGTGTCACCCATATAAAACCTCTTGGCCCTCTGCTAGAGGTTGGATTTGCACCTGATTACAGACAAAGACTAAATCAGCAGAGTCAAATAATCACAGTGAGATACTGGTTGCTTACCAGTTGCCCTGCTGGGGAAAAAGTACTCAGCCAAGAAGGATGAAAAATGGCAGCAGCAGAGAACACAGTGAATATGATGGAATAATCCTGTGTTCCCTGTTGAGGAGAGGTTGGAAACAGGACAAAACTTTGCTGTTGAGTGAGCTGCAGCCTATAGAGAGTGATTGAATGATTTAAACTAGCACTTGTTCAGCATTGGAAATATTTATACTTAAGATCTGTAGGGAATATCATAAAAAGGGTTATGGCACTAATACTTTCTCTTCTAACTCTATTTGCACATTTAATATCTTAGTATCTGATTCCCAATGAATACTTCTCACAAATTTTTGAAACACACAAGAGGTGACTGAGGCTGATAAGAGGAGATTTGGGAGCCCAGGTGTCACCTCACCCCGACCAGAGGAAGGCATCAGGGTGCCAGGGGCTAAGGAAGGATACACAGGGCTCTGCTTGAGGAGGAGCCCAGTGACAAAGCTCAGCTGTGGAAAAGCTGATGTTGTGCCAAGGCATCAAGCAGCCTTGCAGCCCAAAGAACCTGTCAACAGCAGAAATTATCCTTCAGCAGAGAAGATGAGACAATTGGAAGCAAAGGAAGTGTGGGGAGCCTGACCCACAGCCATGGCAGAGCAGGTTGCTCCAGAGAGCTTGCACAGTGCTGGAAATAAAAAGCCTTCTTGTGCTGTCCCCTGACGTGAAGTTCTTTGAAATGCTTGCATCTCCAAAGCTTCTGGGTTTGGCAGCACTGCAGACATTGTGTAAAGGGGAGAGCTCTGGGTTTGCTGTTTCAGTGAATGTAAAGGGTGCAAGCCACCCCTCTGCTCCCCTGGCATCCTCTTCTGCACAGCCCAGGTGTTTGCATCTCAACAGCAATTTTTGTTTTAACCCAGCAAGATGTGATGAAATCCCAGTGCTTATTTCACAGAGACATCCGGCTTCGAGGGAAAGATCACACTCAGCTTTGGATTGTAAGTCCAGGAATGTCATAAGAACAAGTCAACTACTCCACAAATGAGGGGAAACACTCTACAAATTTGAGCTGATCTAAGTGGAGAAGAGACATGTATCTGTAAATCATCAAATGGTGTGTCTGTTTAAAATTATTATCGTGCAAGTAATATCATGTTAGTTGAGCAAGATAATTTTTGTGTGTTTTGGGATTTCCTAGTTTGCATCTTTCTGCCTACAGATCTAGACCTCCAGGGCAGGCAATTTTTGTTTTTCCTGATGTCTTATAAAGAGAAGGAAATGTTAAATACAAAACCTGACAGGAAGTTTTTCCTTTCAAAGTATAGTTCATGGGGTGGTTTAGAAAAATGCAGCTCAAATACTGTTCTTTGTTCTTACAAGTTGTAATATACATATTTGTTCACATGGCAAAGGCTGTGCTCATGGCAGTGGCCTTGGAACAATGTCAGGTGGCTGTTGCTTACAGGACAGGAGTACTGTGGTCTCTCCCAGCTCCAGCCCATCCATTCTAAGAGCTGAAGCTGGGCTGGCCAAATCACAGAAGTGTGCAGGCTTCATGCATTGCCTTGAGTTGGGGTGCTCAGAAAACTCTCCAGGAACAAATAAATTTATAAAATATCCTGGAGGATATATGAGAATTGGAGCTGAAATTTAGTATTTTCTAACTGCTCTCACCCTTCCTCCTGGGACTGCTGCTGATCTTTGATCACTTCCCTCATTTACAAATGCTGTCATCTCACCATTCTCCTTCTACTCCATATCATTAATACAAATCTGGAAACAATGGCTTTCTCCCTGCTAAAACATTGCAACATCCCACTATTTGTTTCCTCTTCTAAAACGGATCATTCATTATAACCCATATCCCCCAAAGAATTTTATCACTTGAAACCTGTTTGCAGTGAATCTAAAGTAGCCGGAAAATCATCTCCTCAGAAATTCCTGCGTCCGCTGGAGCCGACTTCTCCTGGAAGACCAATAAAGTGTTGAGTCCCTCTGCAGGCAATATCCATTTTTCTTCTTTCTGATACAGTCTCCAGCAGTAACCCCTGCAGCTGTGCTGCATCCTTTTTTTTTTTTTTTGCTGCTGAAATTCACTGCTCAGCTCTTGTACCCACTTCATCCCGGAGAGTTGGGATAATTGCCTCCTTGCTTCATCATTCCACCACCTCCATGCTTATCACAGAGGTCAGCTTTTCTTTTATCTCTCCTACAGCCAACTCGTTATTTGCTGCTTTCTCTTGCAAGGGACAGGCTGCTGCTCCCTGACTCCTGCCCCATTCCACTTTTCCTGGTGTTTGTGCACCCCGTTTGAATATTTCTCCCTAAAAGGACATCTCTACCTCACAGCATTTGAATTTAGTATTTTACTTTGTAATCCATGGTCCCCAGCAGCAGCAGAGGCTTAGGTGGACACTATGTGATGAGGTGTCACCAAAATACTTACATCTGCAGTTTGAAAGTTGTGTGAGCAGGGAATTTCTCCAAAAATCTGGCCAGCCATTACATCCATAGAAGGTTTTATTTAATAAATTAAACAGGAGTAACATGGTCACTGTTTTTTACCTGAGAAAGGTTATGCAACCTAGTAATGTTAAAATACAGTCAAGGTGAGGCTTGGGACTCACATTGCTAAAATGTTGGTGGAAAAGAAAGGAATGCTGAATATAAAACAAAATAATGCAGAAATTGTTCTAGACTGTTAAGGGTGAAGGCAGCTATTGCTATACAATATTTACCATCAGGGAGGCTTGAACCAAAGCTCCCTTTGAGCTACTCACAGTCAAGAATAAACCCTAATGTCAGTATGTGAAAATTTGAAGTGCAGAAAGGGCAATCATCCCTTACAAGTCCCCAGACTATCTAAATACTATTTGATACACTTTAAAACAGATGTAGATGATGAAGCTCTGAGCTAACCCACAGAACTTTTTTTGGGACATAGAGTTTTTTGAAATAACAGCAAATTCTGGACAACTGAGGAGTGGGTAATAAGGTCTGGAAAGCACAGGCAGAGCCAGGCTTACTAAAATCAGCCTTGAAAGTGTCGCTCACAAATTGTCACCAAAGCATTGTGAGAGGAGTGCAGACAGGGCAACTTTTGCAGAGATACTAATGACACTTCCAGGGGCTTTCAGAGGATATTATGTCTCCATTTCCCCATTTGAAAATGTGCCTCTTCACTTGAAACAAGAGGTCTTTGCATTTTTAAATAACGCATCCACTCATGTAAAATCTCTCCTCCGGTGCTCTGCCGGGCAGCAGTGGTGCTGTCTGAAAATACAGATGTTTTCTGGAATTATGGGTGTCTCTGTCAGCACAATGCAGATGAACTTCCTAATCAATGATAATTCATTGTAATATTGATTATGACACTCACAATGCATAGGGACATAAACCCCCAACTTTTTGGTGTTGCTTCTTGATGCCGTTGTGAAGTTCAGTCAGGCTGGGCTGTCACACACTCAGAACAAAGCCTGGCTTCATCTTGAGGCTACCAGAACAGCAAAGGAGTCCAGTCCTAAATCTGCCTCCAGCCAGCCCAGCAACCCTGAGTCACTTTACTTGCTTTCTTCCCCTCACAGCATTTTCTGTTTAAATCTGAAGCTCTGTGAGACAGCAAATGTTTTCCTTCAATGGGGTGTGCACAGTTCCTGCCATGGTGGGACTCATGTCTCAGCCAGGACCTCGAGGTAGTGGGGTAAGAAATCAAGCAGAAAGAGCTGTCAGGAGAGAAGCAGCATCACTTCACTCCTTTGCCTCAGCAGAAATCTGATTTCAGAGGGGGCTTGTTTTATTCCAAAAGAGCAGAAAGTGCTCGGGTAGTGTTCAGCTTTGAGCAATCCTTGGTACCTGTGCTGCCACAGCGGGGAATTCAGGTCTTAGACATTTCTGTTTCTTTGTCCAAGAGGCCAGGCTGGGGGCCATGTGTTCATGAAGGGTCTGTGAGCGTGGCAACTGCCTCTCACTTCTCCATTTTCTTACAGAAGCAAACCTTAGGGCACACAGTGCCACCAACACTCAGGCACAGAGCCTCCGGACCAGCCACGGCCACTTGAGCAGCAGTCAGACACCAGAAACCCCTGAGGAGCCACTGGGGCGTGCTGGCCACTCCACATCCCACACCTGCCAGGCAGGGGCTGCTGGAAAGCCCCCTGGCCACCTCAGGGGCACAGCCAGCAGCCTCAGCAGCAGCTCTGCTGCAGTGTCATGTCCCTGCTCATCCCCAGCACAGAGGGGTGTTCAGGGACAGCTCTCAGGGACAAAACACTCCATAGATCCCATAGGGCAACCTGTGAACTGCCTGGCAGCAGGGATGTGACATCCTTGGTTCTTGCAGGCAGAGCCACCAGCCACGTGCCCAGGTGCCCCCTCACATGGTTTGGGGCACCATCACTGCATCTGCAGGGCCCCACCACGGCTGAAATGATCTTTCACACTTCACACAAGTGAAGCACACTTTTTCTTCATGCACTGGTTCCTTCAGACCTGTTTGCCCCTCCTGTTCAGTGTGGCTGGCCCTGCGGATGTGAGCAGGGCGTGTGTTCAGATTCTCATCTGAAATATTTGCATGAGCCACTGGCTTCCTCTCTCCCCACTGGGGACAGGAGGCTTTCTCTCACTTCTCTATTTCATTGTGATCTATAGAAGCAAGTTCAAAAGGGCAGGAGCAAGGGGCTCACATCCTGATGCTTTACCTCACCCTCATGAAAAGTTATGGGTGTCAGTACAGCTACAGCTGCTCGCTTCCCCCCCAGCCTCTTTAATTTCTGTCCCTTTGCCACTTGATGACAAACAATAACGAGCTTTTACATTCCCTTGCTAACTACTTTATTTCTCACACTCACAGGAAAACATATACACATTGAAAAATACATATACACATACCCCTACATGCCACTTATTGGTTAACTCCAAAAAAAAAATATTTGCCTCCTCTGAAGATATGGGTGGGTTGTGGCCTTCAGCCTTACTGGCTTTTAAAAACCTACCAGTGATAATTTCTGTAATAGTTTTTACCAGATTAACATAAAAAGTTTGGTGTGAAAAGCCTTTTCTTTTTCCTTTGTGACAAAGACCATGGTTTGCACTCTGCATTTCTTAGCCCAATAAAAGTTGCTATGCATGGTACCTCAAATTCCCCATTCTCCATCCCAGAGCAATCTGTCTCTGTGTATCACACTCCCAGTCTCCACATCTGAGTACCTATAAAGGGACTGCCAAATAAAATGTTGTGAACGCTGCTCTCCATTCTCACTCACTAAAACTTTGTTGAATTTGCTTGGTTTGACACCTATTACAGCTCAAAGACTGTTTGCTTCTCCCCTGCAGGGTTGTAGAAGCAGCAAAACTAGTGGGGAAGGAAAAATCTTCAAACCAGCTTACTGTTTTCTCCCTTTAAACTGCTGAACAGAAGTGTTGAAGTCTCAAAGTTTTGCTTTTCTCGGAGTTTTGTTTTTCAGGTTTTTTTTAAATGACTGGCTGCCACAACTCAAAATGCCTCATTCTGTATCAGCAGAACTTAGTCACACTGATAATTCAGATTTCCAGGCAAGATTCTTGGAATGAGTTTTCCTTATGGTTTTCCTCTAATACCAAGAGTTCAGATAGTTTTAATCTAACAATTGACTTCATTCTCTCGTTTGAGTTTTCCTTTTCCCCAAAAGGCAGGAGAAAAAGGGGGCAGAAAAAGAAAAATAAAAGAAAAAAGAAACACAATTTTTATTGCATGGAAAATGCCTGAGGGGAACAAACTAAATTCAGCACTAACTTGCAAAGGCAGATTTTAAAGTTGCAAAATCAGAGCATAATTTGGCCCAATATTCTGTTTCAGTGCTTGGCTCAGTGGAGAAACCAGGACGTGTTTTTTCCTGCCTGGGAATTATTGTTAAAATGAAAAATGAGTTTTCATAGACAGGGAAGTATCATTGCTGCAAGCAAGCATGAACAATGCTGAATCTCAGTCATGTGTAAAACCCAAGAAGTGGCCAAAAAAGAGCTTTTCTGAGAAAGCTGGCAGCTCCTGCTTTGGAAAGTTGTGCCATACCCCACGCCAACTCGCTGCACCAGCGCCGGCTGTGGAAATTGCTCTCCTTGAAACAACATCTACCTAATTTGTAGCAGTTAATAACTAACAGCATATAATTTTAAAACCCAGCCACACTTTGCTGGTTCCTGCTTTTAATTAAGCCTCACTCATAGCAGTGAATGGAGTGGGGATTGGGTAGGTGGGATGCTGGAGCCACAGCCTGTGAGGAGCAGGGATGAGAAGGGGACCCCTTCCCCTAAATTCAGAGCCCTGTCAATCAGGGCTGGTTGCTATGGCAATGGTGGGCTTAAACTAATGAAGAACCACTCACCCCTCAAAGAAGCCCATGGTCAGAACCCAGCCACAGAGCTCCTCTGGATCCAGACATGTGATGGGAAGTTAATGGTGTATTAAAAATGCATGTTGATTATTGGGATTTTTTTAAATTGAAGCTTTTGCTCATGCCATAACTGGTATGAGAGTGGCAGGAGGGCTGGAGTGAGCAGCTGCCACCTCCTCATTGCCTGGCATGGCCACTACACCCCCCAGTCCTCCATGGAGGCCAGGGAGCAGAAAGGTGCCGTATGTTCCAGGGCACCCTGAATAAATCCTGTAACAGCAGCTTGGACACCACTCAAGCATTAAAGCAGAGCTTTTCCTGGGCCCAAATCAGTGCCCCTTGCTAGCACTTGAGCCTTTGTGCAGGGGAATCCAGGGTGGCTGGACTGAAGGTCCCTGGCCATGTAAGCTCTCGCGGGCGGAGTTTGGGCGTGCAGAGTCTGGAGGCAATTCTCTGTCTGTATCTGCTGCTGAATTTGTTTTGCAATTGCAGTATGTCTCTGTCCATGTGCCATTAAGAGCTCAATTCTTTTATTCACCCCCCCCTGCCTTTTTAAAACATCATGTTTATGCAAGTGGACAGGAGGCTCTCATATCTGGGTCACACGTTTGCTGGAGGTCATTGAAAGGCTACAAAATGGAGCATGCCTAATTCTGCTATTTCAGAAGTTTTCTCACATGTACTCAAGACAATTATGCCTATTAAATGAGTTCATTAAATTTCAGAAATCCTTTGAAATTCTGATATACCAAAAAAATATGCTGAACTTCTTCCATTTCTTCTGACACCTCCTACAAATGCTCTAATCCGAGGAGGTGCTGGGCACTGGAGCTTGGCTGCTCGTGATGTGGCCAACATATTCAGCATGTCCTGTCTCCATTGCAAGCCAAATAAACTAAGTAAATAAAACAGGGCATTGAGGTCCATCAAGTGACTTTTTGCAGCATCACTGTCACTGGCCCAAGCACCACTCTACCGAGAATAATTTAGAGACACAGGGTAAATGTCACCGATGCTCCTTAAGAGCTGTGGGGTTTGTGACAGGATGGGACACTCAAGGCTTTTCCAGAACCTGGCTTGATGCTGAGCTGCAAACTTCAGGGATGCAGGAGGAAAGCAAAGGCAGGCTCTGTGTCATCTCCTTTGTGCTGCCCTGGGGGCAGCTGTGAGGGACATCCTGGTCCCTGCCCTCCCAAAGGAGCACGGGGACTGCAGAAGGACATTTTTTAGGATAGGGCACACATGGAGAAAGAGGACAGAACCATCCTGCTGGGAAGCAGCTTTTCCCACAATGAAACATCCAGATGCTCAAAGGTGCTGGGCATCAGGAACTGTGAGTGAGCAGGAGCTGTGGGTGCCCAGTCACTGCAATCACATCCCACAAATGCTGAGGTGTCATGCACTAACCATGTATGAATACTTCTTGTTTTCCAATACATGGAAGCTGAGGTTAATAGCTCGTTGTTGCAATATTAGTCACACACAGACATCAGACCACGGGATTGACTTGGCATCAAAAAGTTCTCTGAGCCTACAAAGAAAGCAAAGTGTTGCTTAGGGGAGCATGGCTCTGAGCAGCACTGCCACTACTGGGGAACTGTGTGTGGACTCAATAGCAATTTGGAAATTAAAATGTACACAAGCTGATCGCTCATTAAGACGCGTTTCTTTTTGGTGTGTAAGAGAGCATTTATCATAGTTGGCCCACACCAACAATCAGCTTTGGACAGAAGCCACCTTTACTAATGAATGGGAGGGAACAGTTTTTAATCTCTCTGAGATCTCTTATCAATTGATTTTGGATGATGTATGGGAGGTTTTGTTCTCAAGAATTACGATACTCCTCGAGTGGCAGCAGAGACCCAATATTTTTGTTGTATGGCTTTGTCTCCTGACACGATGCCATTTGGTCTTGACACTGTAGCAGCCTCCCTGCAGACTCTTCCATTGTCTCACATTATCCTTGTCTCCCTTGCATTGTCCAGCCTTCCCTGTGATTGCACTAACACAGATCTACACAAACAAGGGAGGGGGGAATAAACCAGCTGGTACTTCTGATGAATTCTAGCCACAAAATATTAAAAAGATGGTTTTCAGCTCTGTCTTGCTGATGCAGTGAGAATGAACCTGCCTGGGAGTCACATCAAGCCCTTGAATGGTACCTGCAGACGAAGGTGGCCAGAAGGCACTAAACTGGCATTGAAGAGAGAGCCTTTGATCAGGTCCTCAGGAAACACTTCCTCTGTCTTCCTGAAGTGTAACTTTAGACCAGGCTCCACCAAGGCCACTTCACTCTTTTGTGCATCCCCTTGAGCTCAGTGGTGAATGAGCTGAAACCTGCTCTGTTTCCTTTGCTAGGTGCCACGTGTCAAGGATCCCTGGGATCACTTTTGTTCCTCGCCTCATCTAAAGAGCTCCTTGCAGGAGCCCGGGGTGTCAGTGGTCATGAAAAGAGCATAGCTGGAATATTGCAGTATTTTATCTCCTCTGGATGGACAGACAATTAACTGAGCCCCATTAGGGGCTGGAGTCTCAGGCCTGCATCCAAACAATAGCAAAGAGGTGTCAGATCTGCCTCAGGAAAGCAGGAACTCTCCCCATGGGAGATTCCAAAGCTGCTGGAAGCCTGGTGGCTCTGCCCCATGTGTTCAGAAGGACAGAAGTGTTCAGAAGGGTGTGGGTGGATGGAAGATCTCTGCAGCAGCTCTTAATTCCCCCAAATTGCTCACACAGCTCCAGTGGGGGGGTCAGTCTGGCTCCTTCCTAAGTCAAGAGAAATTTTGTGCTCAGTGCCACTAGGCAGATCCTTAATTCTATACCAGCTCTTACAGGATCATCCCTGAGGATGTAGTCCCAGGTGAAAGCAAGGAAAAAGGGGACAGCAGAAAAATGGGCAAGAATAAAAAACAAAACAGCTTCTTTTGGTCAGCTGCTATGGATTTCAGGCTCTCAGGCTGCTACAGGAGGAAGGACCACAGTGACCAACCCTTCTGAGAGAAATTCCCTCAGCTCCTCTGGATAAACACTCACATGGAGCAGAGTTTCTGCTCCCCTATGTGGATTCCCATGTCTCCTCATTACGATCAGCTCCAGGAGAATAATGTCATACAAGATGTCAAAAACAAGAAGCAACATGCTAGAAGAGTGCCACTTGGAAATAAAGCCCTGCTTTTATTGGATAGCTGATCTGCTAAAAGCAGTTATTTGAAATATCTGCAGATCGTTGGGATCCGTGAATAATTGCTATCTGCACATCTCAAATTCTTTACAGTTTTTGCTGTTACATAGCTCTGCATGTCTATAAATAGTAGAGCAATGTCGCTCACTGCATAATACAGTCTCTGTGTTTTTACAACTCATCATGAACTTCTATGTAATTTATTTTTTATTGAAGAATTCCAATTAATGGCTTCCTGGTGATTTTAAAGCCTCAAATTATCAGTCTCTGAAAACAAAGCAGAGAACATAATTATCATAAACCGAGAATTTTTCATTTTGAAGCTTATCTGTTTGTGCTAAGTATCTTGTCTGTAAGTAATTAGTGCCTTTATTTTTTTCAGTAAAAATAATGACCATTCTATGCTGCACATCCAAATTCCACTAACTGCTAGATGTACTGTATACATTATATTTGAAAATGCACCACCTTGGACCAGCTTTAAAGTATTTCATCAAATGATAATGGCAACAACAAAATACATCTGTTTGTTGGAATAAATTATGTGGCATATTAAAAAAAAAAAAAAAAACAAAAAAACCTATTATATCTTTTTCTCTTCTAAGAGTAGAAAGCCTTTAAAGAACATGCTCTTATTTATTACCATGGTGGCATAGGATGATGGTGAGCTGCTTTTAGGCTATTTATAATTCCCTAGTGCTGATCAGCAGTGATCAGGTGATGGTAGAGATGGACAGGGCACCCTTTAAGTGGATTTCTGTCTTTACTGATGCACCTCTGCACTGTGCTTAGTGCACCCAAGCCAAGGCTGGAAGCCAAGACAGGTAACAGGAGACACCTGCAGCAACTCTCCCAAGCACTCCTTGTGAAGAGGGAATTTAAACACAACAGTGAGATGCTGCTCCTGAAAACCCAGGGAAGCAGTGGGTTGGGATATTTTAAGTCACTCCAGAGCCAAGAGCAGATTTGTGGCACTGATATTTTCACAAGGGACAGAACTTAGCACGAGTTTCCTGCACAGTCTCCCTTAGATGCTCAGTGCCTGTCTGTGTTTGCAGGTGGGATGATCAAGCAAAGAAATCACATAGTCAATAATCCAGCAGCAAAGCATGGTGGATAAAGTGGGGAGGAATGAATTAGGAAGATGGTGAGGATGCTTCTCTATAAGAATATGTTCCTGGTGATCTGTGAACTCTCCTCAAGAGCAAGCTCATTTCCAAACTGCCCCAGACTTAAATAAATAACACTTCCAGCCTGAGATAGGCTGGTCTTTACTAGACACTGCACCCTCTGCAATGCCTGCAAACAGGTATGAAGCAACTCCCTCCTTTTACTTTTATAAGGGATTTTGCTGATTGCAGTAGAAACTTCCTAAAGAGAGTGAATTTTGAAATGAACCCGAGGTAAAATGCTAACACCATGATTTTAAACCATAAATAAACATGCCTTAAAAATCTAAAGTCAAATCAGAGTAGCATCAGCTCCCCTCTCTGGCTGGCTCCTCGCCCTGTAGGAAGGGGATGGTGCACATTGGTTGGACAGTGAATGACCCTCGACATCTGAAAGGGGGTCAAGGTCCCTTCCCAGCCTGACCATGGCACAGATCAGAGCTGGTGACTGTCCAGCCCCAGCTCACACCTCCTGCATCCTTCAACCAAGATCCTGGGCTCCACTTCTGAGTTCCCTCTCATTTTGGCAGACATCCAGGCCAGCTGCTAAAATAAATCTTATTTTTTTTTTCCCTCCCCGTGAGCCCCTGACGTTCTCCTGCTGCAGAAAGGTAGCAGTAGTGGTGGTGTTTCTTGGCTTTCATCCTGGCTGTGTGATCCACCCCAGCCACCTCTCCCCACATTCCACATTCCCAGGCTGCAGGATGAAGGAGAGCTCACCGTCTGCCTTGCAGTCTCTTTGCTCCCAGGCACTAAGTAAATGTCAGCTTTTTTCGCTGTGTTACATACATTGTTAATTTTAAAAAGAAATCCAATATCATTGTTTTTCATGCTAGCTGAGATGATTCTGAAATTTAATAAAAATAGTGGAATTTTTCATTAATGGCAGCCAGGGTTTAAGCCAGCACTAACTTTCCACAGCAGCACGAGCAGGTAAAAGGAGGTCATCCTCAGTCACAACTTCAATGGCAATGAATTCAAATGCAGCCCTTTTGCTTTACTGAATTAGCATAAATAAACTGGCACAAGGGAAAGGGACATCCCAAGCACCTAGAAACATTAGACCAAATAATGTTTTCTGTAAGATAAAAATGCAAGAGCAGGGAAATTATGCTAAATACTTTTTCCTGGTCAGGCATTTCTCCCACTCCAGGTCTGGCAGGGAGGGAAAAACTAGGGGTAATTAGGGTAGGAATGTGGCTAAAGCATCCTGCAGGCTCACCCAGCCTATTTTTAAGGAATTCCCTATTCAGTGGGTACCCATCTGAATTACAGAGCTGAGCAGGTAGGTGCACCACTCTTAGAGAAATTACTACAGCATTATCTGTAGTATCTGAATACCTTCACAGAAGATACCAGCATGGACTTTGCCTTCCCTGACTGCAGCTCTGTGGTCTGCCACCACCACATGAAGGATAAAAACTAAGGGGAAGAATGTGGAAGAAATATTTTGCTTGCAAAGTATATTTTCTTTATGGTTGTTAGTGGAAAAAAAAGAACCAAACCTACATTAAAACTGTGCTGAGAGGCATTTGTACTTTCAACTTTGTTGTTGTAAAAGGCTCCCCAGATCTCACCCGTATCTGAGGCCAAAGTAAGTAAGGCCCTTCCTCTTCCCCAACTCTTCCATTACTAAATCAGCAGTTTATCATCCCCTCTCCCAAGGCCACCATGGAGTGGCCACCTTAGAGCACGCTGACAGCCAGTGGAAAATTGGGAATGTCAGCCAGTGGCCATCCACACTGCACGTGGCACTCGGAGCAGGACCAGCAACATGCTCATCCCTGTCCCAGCCATCATCAAGGAAATCATCTCATCATCTCATCCACCAGTCAAGGAAATGCTTTACCTGAGCCTCTTCTTTGGCTATAACCAGATAAATGCAAAAAGCAAGAGCAATGTCTGCTCTCTCCACAATGGTGTTACCCCATTACAGATTCCTATAACTGCTCCTGATGTTGGTGGGAGGGAGGGTGGGATAGAAAACAGAGAGCAAATAACCCTCCCCAGTGAACTCCCAAAGATCCTGCCCAACTCCAGTGTCACACACACTTTTATTTTCACCTCTGTGTCTTCCCATCAGCAAGACCTTTGTTTAACAAGAAAAATGCAATTTTTTCCCCTCCTCTCCTTTGCTTCTGAGCCTGGCCTCTAGATGTTCAAAAGCCAAAGAGATCCCAGAATCCACTTCCTCTGAGCAAGAACACAGACTGAAGTTTAGCCCCAGGTTCTGCCTCTGCCAGCACTGCACTCTGATATTAGGAAATATCAGAGATTACAGGGAAACTGAGAGCAGCACTTCTGTGGGAAGACTGAAAAATATGAATGGCTCTTTGCAGAACAGCTCTTTCTTCCTGCAGACTTGCATTTCTAACTTAAATTTGTCACATATTTTCCTGACTTGTCACTGCAAGCAAGAAACTTACTGCAGCAAGAAATTTACTGGGTTTCAACAAATTTTCCCCAAATGGTCATTGCTTCACTCCCTGAGCATCACTGCCATGATTGAGGGCAGAGTTTCCAGGCTGGCACACGGCACTTTGTGCTGGAGTGCCCCAGCCAGAGCAGCAGCAGGAATCACTGCAAACTTTGGAACTGGAAATTGGCAGTAATATGTGATAATGAGGAAGATGGCTCCTGTCTGTGCTGCAGAAGCCTGACCTTTTAACAGAGCAAATGTCAGGCAGAGATACACAAATGTGTTTAGACCAGTATCAGTTGCTTCACTGTGGGGGTGCTCACGCAGGCACACGGACAGCCAGGGATCTGCAGAGGGACACAGTGCTGCAGGTCACTCCTGGAGGAAATATCCCTGGAAGCTGTGTCCTTGTGCCAAAGGGGCAGATCCTCACAACTGAAGGGGGGCCATGCATATCTGGGTTCGGTGTATCCATACATCCCAACCCCAGCTCACACAGAGCACATAATGCTCTGTCTTTCCATTGGTCTGGTTTTCCTTCTCATTCTGCTGCACCTCAAACACTTCTGGTTTCCAGGGTTGCCAAAAAGGACTGAACTTGTAGATGAGTCCAGTTGGGAGCCAGTCAAAACCCTGAAGGACAGCAGGCTTGGGTAGGGATTTAAATCCATTTTTGGGATTCAAGGACTAGTTTGTGGCCATCACCTGGAATGTCTGGGAGTCTCCATGTTACTCTTTTCAAGTGCTATCTGTCAATTCAGGAAGAGCTACCACTATTCCAAGACAAAAAAATAATAAAGACCTGCTTATTACTCTTCTCACACTCAGATGGCACAGTAACAACACAGAGCAGACCAGTGTGATCCCAAACACCCATCCACCTCTTCTCCTCAGTCCCAGGAGGTCCAGGACACATTTGTAAAATCCCAACAAGCTGCCAGCCCAGACCAGGGCACACCAGGCACCTTTGGCACCGTGCCTGTCTTATTTCTGAGGTGTAATTAGAATAGAGGTATGTGCTAAAGTGTTTAGGAGGTGCAGCACCCTTCAGCTCCTTATGAGCAGTGCCACAGCAAGGCAGGAATGTTCGTGCAGGATTCCAAATGCTGGGAAATGTGTGGCTCCAGTGCCCAAAAACCAGCATGCCTACCCCAGAGCTCCCATGGCTGCTTCTTGCTGCTGGGAGGAAAGCCAGGGTAGCAGAGATGCACATAATTGATCATTAGCTCTGCTTCAGCCTTGCAGCAGAGCTGCTCTCCTTGGGAGAGGCACAGCAGAGATCCATGGGGAGCATCCTGGTATCCCTGGGTGATGGTGTGTGGAGGACACTCTGAGGGGCCCAGCTGGTCCATGGGGGCCAGGGGGAGCAGCAGCAAGGGAAAAGTCCAAATTGTTGTGCTGCCTGAGTTAGCAATGCTGTTGGGGCATGGGAGAAGGTAATAAGCAGAATTTTCTAGGAAGCACGCTGAAAATAAGGTACTGAGAAAAGTCACTGAAAATGTCAGGCAAGCCAACAGGGAAAGGTCCAAGGAGCAAGCAAAAGCACAGCATATACTTTTTCATCTATTCAATCTGACCCTGGGCCCGGTGCCACAATCTTTTTAAGGTTAGTGGTGGGAAAGCTGCCTTTTGAATGTTTGCAGAGGCCTATTAACATCCTGTGCTGAGGAACCTTAAACCCCAGGTAGTATTTCAGAGGAAATGGACAGCACAAAACACAGACTGAAAATTAACCACAGCAGACCCCAGGCCTAAATAAGTTCCACTAGCCCTTTCTGAAATCACTTAAAGGCTTTCCTTCCAGTTGGACTCCTGCCCAACCACTTTAATAGGTGCAGCAGGCAGGGGGGAAGAAAAAAAAAAAAGAGGGGGGGGAAGAAAAAAGAGAAAAATAAAAAGGAAAAAGAAACCTATTTGGCCCAGTAATTTAAACATTCTTTGCAAAATAATAATAAAGTAAAAAAATAAAAAAGGCACTTTAACAAAAATTGCAAGTGTAGCAGGATCGGGAGGGTAACTTGGTGAAATTCTCTGTGGATGGCTGCAAACCTCTAATGGAAAGTTGTATAAGTGGCTGAGGCCAAAGTAGGCATTAATTACAATGAAAAATCAGTTTAGTGCAGGCCACAACTAAATTGGAAGCTGGTCCTCTAGGTAAAACAAAGAAAGTGAACAGAAGCTTTAGATTTGATTACATGGCAATACAAGAAAAATGTGCTGTATGTTGTCTATTATTAAAGCTGCTTTTGGGCCTTCTGTGTGTGCCTAAGGGATTTTAATAAAAAATTAGTAATAACCCTGCTGCCCTGGCTCGCTGCAGCTTTTGGCGTGTTTGTGGGTCCTGCAGTACAAATTAAGTCACTTTAGACAAGCAACCTTGAAAGCATTATGTGCTGAGTTCAAGCAGCACTTTGACTCCAAGAGGACACAGTCCCTTACTGGAGGCCAGCTCTGGGTTTAGAAGCTGCAGTAGGATTTCATCAGGAAAGAAACCCTGCAACTGCTGTATTTGTCTTTGATTATTCTTGGCAACGCTAGAAATACATACCCAGGTTCATAAACACTGCATAAAATACTGAAAAAAGAGTGAGTTAATGGCAAAAAGTCACCATTAACAGATTTTTTTTTTAAACAAATGCTAACTCTATAACCTTCTTTACATTGATGTAATGCTACTAATAACATTGTCTTTATTGCTAATATCAGCACTTGGTCCTTGGCATGGCTGGATACAGTTAAGCCAGGAAAGTTTACCTGGATTAATTTAAAAATGCAAAAAACCCCACTCTCCCAACTTTATAAAGGTAACTTTTCTAATCCCTATCCTAGAGATATTTATTTTAAAATAGTATGAATTACATTCTTTATACTCCAAAATATCCATGCCTCTGAATCCAAATCTGCTGCTGACTCCCTGTTTACAGTTTCCTATAAACTAAAGGCAAAATTTGCTGTATGCAGAATTTTCTAATATCCAGGGAAATAGGGGGAAAAGGAAAAAAATTATAGGGCTATAGGGACAAGGAAACATAGGAGAACAACCAGCTTTGTGTCTCTTTAGTGGTGGGTTGGTACTACAAATTTCTCCAGAGGGTCTCCATCCCTCCAGCACTTCATACTGGGGATGAAGGGTTGTACAGCTCCTGGATGGGTGAAAATTTGGAATTTTTTTATGCCACAGGCATTGGTCGTGTCCCAGAAGCAGTGCTCAGCCTCCAAACCCTGCATGTTGTCTGTACTCCTCTATTACCAATGTTTGCTATTTCACTATGAGTTGCATCAGGTTTCTGTGATCTCTACTAAAGAGCCTCCTGTCGGGTTATTTTCTTCCCCTTCAAACTCATGTTTACCACTCTTTTTCCTTGCAAAGAAAAGTATGGAGAAAGTATCCAATTCCTTTCTGAAGTTAGCAAATAAGGAGGATAGGAAAGAACAAAAACAAAAGGAAGAAAAGGAGAGAGAAGAAGGAAAAAAAAGAAACAGCAAAAGATCTGCCACCAGTTTAATTCCACAGTTTTTAAAGCCACCTCATTTGCTCATTTTTCAAATCTGATTCACAGCTGGGTGTGTTAGGTTGACAATCTGGCTTGTCTCACCCTAAGCCCTTGGCTCCATGAGCAGTGCCTGGGGTGGGCAGGGCTACCTGGGCTCCTCACACCCATCCAGGTGACAAGGACAGTGATGTCCCCAAGTGCTGTGACAAGGAAAAGGAGCTCCTCTCTGTGACATGACCTAGAAGAGCACTGGAAGAGAAACAACTTTGGCTCTCAGTGCTTTGTCACACGGATGAGTTGGGCTCCAGAATCCTTTTATCCCAGTCACATGTGGCCGCACGCCGGGATTCGTGTCGCCGTGTGCCGCGCGCTCCCGACTCGAACCCACTCCTCCCTCCTGCCAGCTGCACTTGCTGTGTTTTGTGGTGTCACAAAAAAGGACTATCCAGTTTACTGTTCTGATGGCCAGCAGAGCTGTTTTACAGCACAGAACCCAGTTAGTTAAAAGAAGTTGGACATGAGCACTGAAAGAAGGGTTCTTTCTGAAAACAAAGCAAAATCAACATCGTAAACCTCTAAGTTCCTCCAGAGCAGGGGAGCACTGGGGTGGGTGGCTCATCCCCATTATTCACAGACTGCCTCCATGAAAGGATGGAGAGGAGCAGAAGGGATTTCCTGGGGAAAATCAGCACTGCCAAGGCAGCTCGTGCCCCTGAGTGCTGAGGTTGTACAGCTCTAAGGGAGGAAAAACCAAACTGTGGTACCAAATATTTCCCAGCAGCTCTCCCTTGAACCCATCCTGAGTAATGGGCTCACTCAGACACCATCCCAACAGACAAATTCCATGGCTGGCAAGCAAGGAACAGGGACTGGCAGTGGGCATTGGTGAGGAATAGCCTGGTATAGCTGGAATGCTAAAAAACCCCAGGAACAAACAGTCCTCTCTGCATATGCATATAAACCTATAGATACACACAAATGTTTGCAATAAATGTGAGTTTGAAACGTGCTAGCACATCAGGGCTTCCAGACATGCCAGAAAGGTGCATCCAAGTCCCTTCTCTTTCTTTCCAAACATGTTTATTTTCCTCATGGAAAGCCGCAGCCTTGGAGGCCGCCTGGCACCACATCTGCTCAGCGAGTGCAGGAGTGGTCTCCAGAATCAAGTCTCTTTCTCCAGCATCCCTTATGCTAAGATCTGTGAAAAAACAATGTGGGAAAAAAAAAAAAAAAACACCCAAGAAAAAGGAAAAAAAAAAAAAGAGAAAAAACAACCAACTAAAAACTTTTGTCCGTGGATTCAAAAGAGCCCTCTTCATGCCAGATTCATCTACATTAAATTGGTCACGACCTTCCAGGTGTCTTTAAGGTTGAAGTGTTTGCTGGACCATTTAAAGCTCCTCTCTCGGGCTCCTGCGACCCTCCTGACATGGAGAGCTGGGCTTTTAAGAGTGTAGCCACCTTGTCAATGCTCAGAGGTCACTAATAGCCTGCCTTGGGCCTTCCAGCGGGTCGCGTTCGGCTTGCTAGCCCAACACAAAGGAAAAGGAGAGGAAAGCTGGGGAGGGGGGATAATTATCATTCTTCCTCTCCACCCCCCCTCTCCAGGCTGAGAGTTATGCTCCATGTCACTGTGTTAATGTGCTTGCATCCAGGGAGACACATAATGCTCCTCTCAGACCTGTTTATTAGTGAGATCCATTTGCGAAAGGCCCTTCTTTTGTACCACAATATGAATGTGCTTTGATGGCAAATAATTACGCTAGTCCTTTTGACATGAGGATCCACAGGCTGCCCTAGTTAAGCCAGTAATTAGCCTGTCCTCCTTTTTTTTTTTTTTTTTTTTTTTTTTTTTATTATTATTATTGAGAAACTACAAATTATCCTCATATGAGCACTGGCCATTGCTTTTTCTCTTTTCTATTCTGCCTCTCGCTCTCTCCCTCTCCCTTGTATCTCTCGGCACTTTGGATAAGGGGAATGCAGCTGCACTAGAGCAAGATAAAGCTCTGCCATCAAGATGATGAACAATTTGGATGAAGAGGCTTCGAGATGAACACAAAAGCTGAAGAAGTGCGGCTGATGCAGCCCCGGACAGCTGAAGAATGCTGCAGTCTGCAGATGAATAGCCCTCATTTGTGAATATACAGATTTTCCATGATGAATAAAAACTGAGTGTAGGTCACAATAAATAAACTTTTTTTTCCCCCCTTCTTCTCAAATAATAATTCAGGTTCCCGGCACCAAACAGCTGTAAATTGAAGGTTGTGCTTAGTTTTCTCAACTCTCAAAGGGGATAATTAAGCTAAGCTCATATTGTTTGATATATTAGCGTAATGATGAGCTACTATATTCTGGCTTGTTTCGAGTTATTTTAGGGGGTTTTTTTCCATTATCTTTTTTCTTAAATTACATTTCAAATACATTTTAAATCTAGAAACAGCATTTCTGAAACACAGTTGCCCTGTGTTTGGGTCTATCTGGAATGTATTCATATAACATTTAATTAAAGATGCTGAATCCCCCATTTTTGGGGGGAAAAAGCATGGAGGTAAAAAATACTGACATTATTTGACTAGTCCTGAGATAACCTCACTCAATTGCCAAACCTTTATCCTTATTGGTGCAAGACAGCTTGACTTGGCTGTACTCTTCATCAATGCAGGCAGTCACTACCCTTCTGGAACTTCAGGACTGGTAGTCCTTGGCAACCAAAAACCACTTCAGCCCTCCTAATTTGTTCATAATTTCATTTGAAGGTCATCAGAGGGCAAATATAATTTCTGATTTTACCTGTAAACTCAGGGCTCCGCACACAGACTGGTGGATTTTTCAGCTATTTTAGGATAGCTGACCAGATTTGGGGCCCCTAAGAAGTTTAAAATATCTGCAAGTTGAAGAGGTGCCTTGGGAAGCAGAGTAGAAGTGAAGGAAGTCCATGAACCTGAGTGCAGGTGCAGAGCAATGGTCCAAAACATGCTCATAAAAGTAGGATACACAGTAGTACTAGTAGTAATGAGTAGGACAACTCAATAAAATAATTTGTTATCTTGTCATTTTCCAGGCTAGAAGAACACACAAAGCTTTTTCTCCATAATCACAACCCACAAGAACTGAACAATGACTATATTAGAGAAGAAGGAAATCATAGAGCAGCACACTGATCTGGCTTTAGTTTCAGTGTGGACTAGAAAGTTCTGCTAACCTAAGTCAAACAGACTTTTCCTCTTACCCATGTTTTGAGAATTAAATCCCACAGCACACTCATTTGTTTATATTCTAAGGCTATGGCACAGCTTCATAACATGGAGAGAAGAGACAGTTCAAATATTTCAGGGAAAAAAATAAGATTATCCTACATCTTGACCTGTTTCTGGAACCAATGTCAAGCCACATGTTTTTTATGGTTCAAAAATGTGTGTGAATTGTTCCTTTCATCTCCAGTTTGGGATCAAAGGGAGAACAGCCCCTGTGATACTTACAGCATGCCTAGAAAGAAACCCCAGGAATCTTCCACCAAAGCCTGTTCCTAAGAGTTTCCTGAGTTGCTCTGCATGGCCAAGACTCTGACATGGGGTGGGTGAGCATAGAGGTGCCAGTGCCAAACTCTTCCAGCTCTCCCAGCCTCAGTGGTGATGCTTCATCCTGATTTCCCAATGAGGATCATAAGTCCCACTGTCACTTGCTTGACCTGTTGTCATATTGCCAGGAGGCAGCCCAAAGTTTGAGGATTGCAATGGGTTCAGGATCACATTCTCTGGTGGTCTCATCATGGTCTGCTCTAAAGCTTTGTCCTTGTGTTCATTCCATCAAACAGCAATGGGATGTCACCATGGATGGGGTGGGGCCCAACTTTCTCCTCCTGGGCACAATACACTACCCACAAGTGTGTTAGGAAGACCAATTAATCAGAAAAGCAAGGAGGGCAGCGGGGAAAGAAAAAGAAAAAAATAAATATTTTTTTTCCCCACACCTGGGAGAAAATTCCCACTGGCTGTTCACTTCAGGTCCAAAGGCCATTAGAGACTGCCAGTCTTCCTTATGGCTTCAAGGGAGTTTCAACCAGGTCATTGCTAAACCCAGAGAAAAATAAAACTGGGGCATTGCAGTGCTGTGCATCAGAGAAATGCAGGGAGCCAGCCCTAAGGATCACAGCTCCCAGGGCTTGGCAGGTTTCTTCCCAGTGGCACTGATGGTGGTCAAGCAGGCTTGGATTATCATCCAGAGCCCATCCAGTGCTTAAACTGATGATGGATTTCCATTCATGCTTGTAGTAATGGCTGGACATTTATTAACTCTTTTCTCATCATTATCTCCCTCCTTAAAAGGGTGCTCACAGCATAACTGGGATCAATAGTTAGGAAAAGGGATTTTACATTTGACAGATGTGTAAAAGCACACCTTTAATTTGTGTATAGCCCTCTATAAACTCTGCTTACCAATTAAAGATTTTATTTCATTTTTAACAGACGTGAAAATATAATTCCTATTTTTGTTAGGGCCCTGAATTCCTCATCAGAGCTGTGCTAGGGCCATATTTGTAATGAGAGAGAGGGAGGAGGCAGCTCCTGCTCCAAAGAGGTTGCAATTCTACCATGTAAGAGACAAAGAAGTGCAGATAAATCATGCAGGTGGCAGGAGGAGTTGAGGACAAGAAAAAGGTGAAAAAAACCAAACAAACACCCCTGTTGTGTTTAATAAGTTCAGCCTCAGTTTATGCTGTTATAGGATTTCAATATTTTTCAGATTATGCAATCTGATTTAATAATCAGTCAGTCAATACAAGTCTTGTTCTTCCTCTTCTCTGCTCTAAGAGCTGATGGAGGCAAAAGGCCCTCGTGCCCTGGTGGGAATTGCCACACTCACATCCAAAACTTAAGACTGACCCAAGGGATCATCAATCAGTACCTCACTTTAAAATTCTCTTTAAAATGTTTTACTAGCTCGCTTTACTTGGCATCTTTATCACTATCTATATCTCTAAAGCAGTGATATAATTAGTAAAGCTATTAATGTTTCTTATGTTTAGTCCTACAAAAGCTACAAATATCTATAAATCTGGCTTGCAGCAAAATAAATAATGACAATAATTCTGTCAAGCATCAATATAATTTGCTGGACAGCATTGTGTAAACCAAGCAAATATCTGAACCATTAATGAGCTTAATCTGTGCTATTTAACCACCCCCTCAGTAAATTGTTCTGCAGGCCAGGAGGGGTGTCCAGCTCAGTTACTCTGCAGATTTCCCAGTGTTTGCTTTCCCATAAAAGTGACCAGACAGACTTACTCCAATTCTGCCTCACACTCTCACAATTTGAGACAATCTCTTATCAAATGTGTAGAAAAGGGGTTTCCCCCCCCCCATCCTTGTAAATCTTTGGGTTTCCAGAGAAGCTGATGTTCTGCATGAATCCACATTCCTTTAGAGAAAAACCCAAATGAAACAAGCCAAAAAACCTGCCACCAGAAAACAACTCCCCTTTCTTGTTTTTCCTGATAATATTCACTTTTTAGTGGTGAGGGCATTCACTTAGGACAAGATGAAGCCAGTTATGAGACTCTGCTCTGTGTGGTTCAATCCAGTAACAGGAATCTGGGTGCCTGAATCTTTGCCTTAGGGTTAGGCTCTCTCATTCAAGCCAAAATTTATGCCTCAGGCAGGAGAAACTTTTCATCTCTAAAACATCAAACCAGGATGCTGCAGAGTCCTGCTTTTTGTCATATTGCCTGCTCCCAAAACAGGGATTTTTGTGAAAACTCCTGGACAGCTCACACCCCCAAGACTTTGAGCTGTGGCATGGGCCACCCTTTATTCTGCTGTCACTTGATTTTCTTTAAAATTGAGTGGGTTTCAACATATGCACAAAAAAAAAAAAACAACAAAAAAAAAACAAAAAAAAAAAAAAAAAAACAAAAAAAAAAAAAAACACACCACCCATGGCATCACCATTTCAGTAACAAAATAAATGTCTGCTCTCATGGGCCCCAAGTAAAAGGCCCTTTAAGTAAAAGTATTAGAAGAATACATCAGCTATAAGACATAATACCAGTGACTAATACTACAGGATGGGCATTTTTAACTTTCACTCTGAAATGACTGGATGATAAGAGAGTACAATATATATTTTGAATTCAGAGTGAGAAGATCTTTTTAATATAAGTGTTTTATGATGTAGTCATACATCATTTCTAACTAAATGCTAAACAAAACATCATCCCTTTCTGAAACATAGATAATGATGGATTTTTGTTATTCTATTTTATTCCATAAGATAATTTTTCAACTCAAACTTTTATTTTATTGATGGCACAAGAAGGCTCCACTACATCTTCTTTCATATATGAGACAATATCATGAAAACTGTGAGCTAAAACTCAAATGTCATTACAGAGAAAGAATTTTTGGATACATGATCATTTATTGGGAGTCCCACAAGATGGGATTAAAGGAGATTAAAAGGAGCAGGTATGTTTTGTTGATTGCTTTGGCACTTGAAAACCCCTCTGATCTCAGAGCAGGAGTTTTGTGGGTATTATTATAATAATAATGGGGATCTTGGAGGACAGGAGGTGGATAAGCAGAAGGGAACTAAATCCAATAATGTTTGTACTGTCACAAAGCCAGGATGGTTTGGGATATGATTTAATCCTGTGGAGCAGACCTACCCAACACTCCTAAGCAAGAGATAGACAAATAAATACACCCAGTAAAATAGAAGCATATCTGCAAAGTGAAATCCCTCACCCTTCCCTGGGCAAAATATTTTACTCCCTCAACTCCAAAACTCGCCAATAATTTGGCTCTGTGTGTGCTGAGCAAGAATCCCAACAAATCTCTGCCTCCTCCACTTCATAGCCTCAGCAAAACACAACATCCAAGGATTTGCCTGTGCTTTCTGTCTCCTTCCTTGTTTGTTTTCATGTGTACCACCAACACAGACTGTGTCACTACCTATAAGGAACCAAAATATTTCAAGTACTGACTACTGCAAAAATATGAAACACCTTTTTTAGTACTTGGTTCAAACACAGGGATCAAGGGGGAAGGAAAATGGCATTTCCACCACTCTGGTGTTGAGGATGGATGGCTGCTCACTGCACTACTGCCTTTCCACATACCTTACTGTGTCTATCACAAGATAATTTCTCCCCCAGTCTCTTGTCCCAGGGACTCCCAAGTTTAAAAAAGAACTTTCCTGCAAAGGCTGATGTTAGAATGGTGGTGTGAAGTTGCACAATTTTTATCACTTCTGTGTCTCAAGAAAATCTGAATTAAACCCTCAATTTGTAACACTTTAATCCGTTCTTCTCATGAAGTCAATGGAACAACACTGAGCTGGACCAAGCAATGAGCCAGCCCATGGCAGACACATCTGCAGCAGAGACATGGGCCTTGCTTTTACAGCAGTTAAATAATAAATTAAAAAAACTCCAGGCCTGTAGTTCTAATTTTGAGTTCTTACAGTGAGTACTTTGCCCATATACCCCCTGAAGATTTTGGCCATGGTGCCTAATCAGAACAATAGCTCAGAAGAAGCCAGCAGTCCTGGTTACAATTAGTTGAGACTATTTTAACTACCTGTTGGGTTGTTACAGATTTAAGAAGGACTGGCTGGTGAGAAGGTTCTGGCAAAAACATCTCTGCTGAGTTAGGAAGACTTAGGGATTTTTTATTTTTAAATTTTCATTGTTTAAGTTAAGCAGCATGGTTTGGAAAGACTGTGTAATAACCTGAGATATATCCTTCCCTGTTTTGCATATCCATTCCTGACTCTTAGCTCTCCAGGGAATTCCATATTCCATATTCCTTATTTACACACAGTGGCCAGCACAGCACCCTCCTGTCCCCAGCTGGCCTCGGAGCTCAGTCAGAACAGAAATAAAAATAATCTGAAGAACAAGTGAATCACACAATCAGTGTGATCTTCCCCTAAATCCTGGATGAAAAACCTCATGGAACCCACAAGGGAAAGCCTGAATGCATTAACCAGAAGAAGAAAAAAAAAATTAAGAGATCTGTGAAAGAAGTTCCACTTAAAATAAAAGGCAGCAGAGACCAAACTCTAAGAGTCCAGATTTTGAATGAGCTTTCATTATTCATTGACCCAGGTTTCTTCTTTGTGCTATGCAGAAAGCAAAAGATTAAACCAGTGCCAATGGGAGCAGGGATAGGAGGGTGGGTGCTGTGGACAGCTTGGCCCCATGGAGCTGGGGAGGGGGTGCTTTGACTGTGCACTCAGAATTTCCCAGCTCAAGGGTGCAGCAACTCAGCTAATTGGGGAAGATAAAAGGCAGGTTTTTTATGAGACAGACACCATCATTATCAGAAATGAAGGATAAAAACTTGAGCAGCTACGTCTTATTTTATCGCTGGGAAGTCTCAGAAGGAAAAAAGAATTATCAAAGTTTCTGATAGTTCCATTTAACCACGAGAAAACTATGTTAATGTAACCTTAAAGGTTTGAGTAAAACCTGTGAAATCAAGGCAACTCACAGTCCAGGTCTCAGCTTCTTCCCTAAGCCACCCATAGTGCTGGGACCCTGTGTGACACAAACGGGGCCTGTTTGGGGACAGAGTCATTTATAGGGGCAGAGCAACTGCTGCCTCCTGTCACCCCAAAACCAGCACCCAGCACAGCCCCAGAGCTGCAAAGAGGGCTTCTGTTTTCTGTGCTTTTCCTTTGTTTCTCACAGGGACAACAGAAAGACAACAAGCAGTCTCATCACAAAATTTCCCTCTCCAAAGTGCAGCCAGGCAGGGAGAAACAAATGCTTTAATGGCCAGGCTGAAAAAGCCCTGAAAGTCTGGGTTTCTAATGAAAATTCTGACAGACCCTTAACCAGCCAGCAGCAGGAGCAGGCGCCACCATAATAACCATTTAAACCCTCTTTTCTGAGAAAGGCTTGGCCCAGCAGCCAGGGAGGAGTAAACAGGGCTGGTAACTTAATGACCTTTGAGCATTAGCAGATGGCCTTTTTATGAGCACAGATTAGCAGAACATGGGAGTTTTTAATGGCCACTAGCAGGTGCCAAGGCTGCTTTTCCCTTCTCCACCTACCCACAGCCAGTAAAGCACCAATCTGCTCCCACCCCAGCCTTTATTCATCTTTACACCCCAACATCTTGAATGACACAGCAAGATGTGTCCTGCACCACCCTGGCTAATCTGTAGGTCACCCAAAAACACACCACCTTTGGGTGATGGCATTGTCAGCTGAGTCCTCATCATGATACCACTTCTGAGATACAGCCAGTTCAATGGGGATGGTCAAAATGGTTGCCTCCTTCTTTCTGGTTCAAGAGAGATTTAGGAAACCCCAAAAGCAGGTTCCAGAGCTGTTTGAAAGCAAGAGGAAGTCTAAGCAGAGCCAAGGCAGGGGATTCCTCTCCCTTATTTATAACATCATGGTGTTCACCTCTGACTCTGCCCCATTAGAGACACCCTGGTATCTTTACAAGCTGGGGCCACAGTAAGTGCTCCATTCATGTCTCTGCAAATATTCCCTCACCCAGTCTTATCCTGGCCCAGAAACAACTCAGAAGCACACCAGGACTCAAGGCAATTACCAAATTGGCTCCTCTGCATTTATCTCTGTGGGTGGGTGGAGGAAAGCCCTCACAATTAATCTCAGATGCTGCCTGATTAGACACAACTCAGGGGCTATGATCCTCTCGGAGCCAAGGGGGATGCCTGGAGTCTGGAGCTGCACTGAGAGGGCTGAGGCAGCTCCTGGCCTGGCCTCGGGTGTGGGGCATCACACACAAGTGCAGCGTGGGGGAAACTGAGGAAATGTAGGGAAGCAAACAGCAGGAGCACAGCCAGGGAGCAGATATGGTGTCCTTCATCCTCCATTCTTTGGACTTCCTACTTTTGGCATCTCTTTCCTCAGCTCCCATTAGACCTCCAAATCTCTTACCCTCCACTTTCTTGGCCTCCCACTCTCAGCCTCCACTCTCTTGAGAGATCCCATATGCCAGGGTCTTATTTTTCCATGGAAAAAGATAACACGGTGCAAACTCCAGATTTTGTAATGTGTGGTGGCAGTGCCAATCTTACAACTGTCAGGTTGGAATCCCTTATTAGAAGGAACATATTATGGCTGGGATTTGAGGCAAAACACCAGGGAAAGAGATTGGAAAACTCGGGGAAAAAAAAGAAAATTCCTTGATAAAACAATTAAAATTTGCCACGCAGAGGAATTCATCATGTCCAGAACAGAATTCCTGGAAAGCAGCACTGTGAGAAGCTTCATACAAAGTACTGCAAGAAAATTACCCCAGCCAGGGCAGCATGAGGAGTGACACTGGGAATATGCAAAAAATGGTGCATTAAAGTGTTCAGTGTGGGAAATGACACAGGAGAGTGGACAAGAAGTGTGGGGGATGCAAAATGCTGGCAGCAGCAGCAATTGTGCTGGCTCTGGGCTCTCTGGTTATGGGTGGACACATCCCTGAGAAGAAAAGGAGAGTTTGTGTCTATGAGTCCAGCAATGGTACACAAGTCAACGTGGGGCCAGTGGTATTGAGGAAAAAATATCCCAGGTACAATAAGGAAGTGGAAGCTCCCAGCAAGAAGCAGGGACGAAGCAGCCAATGCAGACCTCACCCTGTCTTACAGGTGTTTATGTAGATAGGAAATAAGAGAACATTTTCCACTACCTAGCAGAGAAGAGCACTTGGAAGCTGGGTAATGCCCAGTGTGTTGATATGTCCACAGGATCCCTTTCCTTCATGCTCATGGTTCACTTTGGGGACTCTCTTGCAGTGCCATTGGGATTGTGCAGCATTTCACAGGAAAGGAAAAGGCATGATGGTCCAGTGACACCAAATTTCAGAAGAAACAGGAAGCACTGATGTCTACAGACCTCCTCAACGAGAGAATTAAGCCACACTCTTGAAACTACCTTGTCTAAAGAGAGACCTGGGCTTTACGTGACAGATGTGGGGACCCTCACCCCTGCAAGCAAGCAGGCAAGAAGTGAACTCACACAGCCCTGCAGAGCCCTGCTAAATGCATTACAGGAGCCAGTCTTTCATCAGCTTCCAGCAGGAAAAGGGAGAAAGTCCTGTGAAGTGGGTGTTCTTCCTAGGAGCACCAGGCCAGAGGCAGAGCGTGCGGACAAGACACAACCAGAACTCATTAACTCACCGCTGTGGTGCTGCTGGTGCCTCCAGGGAGACCACACAGCAGCACAGAAAACCCCCGAGACTAATTGAACACGGTTAATTATTAGGTGGTTTGAGATGTATTTGAATTTCTTTATTGTGCTCATGTTGTTTGTTGTAGTTGTTTTCGGCTGGGGAAATGGTGCCTTGCAGGAGCTTTGAAAAGAGCCATTTGGAAGGGACTGGTGTCCCTTGGGGTTGGGGTGACACGTGGCTGAGCTCCTCAGCCTCCTCCCAAGCCCATCAGATGCCAGCCTGCTCCTGTAAAAGCAAACAAAGCAAACACCTTGGCCAAGGGAAGGCAGATTTCTGCTGGAAACTGAAACATTTGAAAAATAATTTGTTTCATTAGTGAAAACCAGCAGTGGGATCACAACCCTCCCAAATACCACGATGTAGCGATGCACTTGGAGGTCTAGGCTTTAGCTGGCCTAAGACTTTATGATCTGGAGATCTGCACAGAAATACCACCTTGGTAAACGTGGATCGATTTAGGTCCCTGCATCAAGGCCTGGTTAAGGCTGTGGGTTTCTGTCCATGAGCTGAAGGGCAAGGCTGACTTAGAGCAATGGCACAACCAGTGTAACCACATCAAAGGCAGCAGAGAGACACTTTTCCAGAGGAGGGTATGCTCATGGGACTGCTCCTTGCTGGAGATCATGAGATTATATGAATACTGAAATTTAAAGCAAAATCAGGTGTGAATTAAGCTGGCTGAAGTGAAGGGAAATGCGTGCAGGAGTCTCTGCACACAGAAGAGTTTTGTTCCAAACTATGTTGAGCCTTTAACCCATTTCTGCTGAGTGTTCAACCCACGTTTCAGCTCGCCTGGCTCGAGCTCTGGACACTGAGACCCAAGGATCTGCTCTGTGGAGAGTTAATTCCTGGCAGCCAAATTCAAGTCTCCAGACACAAGGGGTGTTACCCCCAGGGACAAATTTGGGCACAGGCATCTGTATTTAGCCCTGGATGAGCAGGAACGGCTTCCTGGACTTGCAGAGCTGATTTGTGCCAGCTCCGAATTTGGCCCCGTGTCTTTGTCTTTGTTCCATGTATAGTTAAATAGACAAGATGAAAAAACCATGACTAATTATACTGTTAAATTAAACTGCTTTAAATTTATTTTATGTGATGCATAAAGTTCATAAAAAGAGGTATCCAGAGTAGTATCAGTGACCTTTCTCTAGGAGCTGCAGTCCACCCGGATGCTTTTTTGAACCAATTGGCTGAAAACTCCTGGATTTCTTAACACCTTTTATTCCCTCTCTGCCACTTTCAAACCTGAAGGATTTATTTTTATCAGTCCCTCACCCACATAATGACTTTAAAATTCCTTAGGTTCATACCTTAAAATATAGCTGGGAATTAGAAGTAATGCCAATTAACAAGTCAAGGCTCAAAGGCACTGATGGAGTTAGCTTGCACTTCTCCCTGGAAAACTGTCATAAGTATATATAAGGATCTGCACACCTCAGGATTTCTGTTCAGTGCACTCTGTTGGAAAGCACCTTTTCCATGGAATTTGCAGTCCAGTGGACTAGACTGCCCTGAGCCAAAAGGAGCAGTGGCAAACAAGCCCTGCCCCACAAGTGCCTCCCCAGGCAGTTTCTTCCCTCCAGGCTCTGGACTCACAGCAAATCCCAGCGCCTCTGTTTGGACAGGCTTGGCTGGCACGTCTGTGTTTGGACCTGTGGGTCTGTCCTCACCACACCAAAAAGGCAGTTCATGTGCTCCAGGTGTCAGTTGGTTCCTGGATCTGAAAACCTGGAATTTCGAGACGGACAAAACCCCCTGATTTGATATGCAGACATTCCTCCCACTCCCATTCACCAGGCACACAGATAAAAGGCAATCTGGTTAGACCTCGTGAGCCTCTGCTCCAGGATTTGGCACATGAAGGAGGCCAGAGTTTAGTTCCCAGGTCTGTCAGTGGCTTCAGGCAAGTTATTTCCCCAGTTCAGTTTCCTCCTCAGTAGCAAAGTGGTGCCTGTTCTATCAAATAATATGCTTTCCCTCTGGCCAGTGCACATGCTTTGTTTTTCTGGAAAAGCTGCTTTGGCCCTTCAGGGTCCTTCACTGGGTGGGTGTGGCTGCAGAGACACATCCAGGCACTGTGGGAGAGGGGCTCACTTGGGAAATTCGGGAAGTAAGCAAGTTTTTTTCTTTTGTTACCAAGAGCTCCTTGCACCCTCTTACTGCTGCCACCAATTTTGCTGTTAAAATAACCATTCCTATTTCACATTTCATTGGGAGTCATATTGGTCATAATTCCAGGTTCAATCTTTCTTCCTATGTTTTGTCACCCCCCCCCCCCCCCCATAAGCTCAGAGGCTGACCCAACGCAGGTCAAATTCTGTCTGCATGAGCTGCTGGAAGCAAAGTTCAGTCCCCTCTGAAAGAAAAAGACCATGAGACCTCCTTGTACCCTCCACACCCATGAGCTGGGCAGGACAGCACTGCACTGGGACGAAGCACTTTGCCTTTCCACGCCCAAGGAAGACAACTGGAGAGAGCAGATGGCTTTTGGGAAGCCTGAAATTGTGTATTGTGGCTGTGGCATCCCCTGCTCCTGCTGATGCTGCACTTCCCTGCCTGGTGCTGCTTTATTTGGGAAGGTGTGAATGTCGCTCCCCTCGCAGCTAATCCCCATCCCAGTGGCCCACAAGCACGATGGATGCATTGCTAAGCAACACTTGGCAAAACCCATGCCAGGTTGTGTCGGCCCCCTTTTGATGTTTCACAGAAGCATTGTCATTTCCATCTCTGGCATTGTTTCCAGCATTTTGGGTGTCAGTGTTCCTGAAAACCATCACAGAAAGGATGTTTATTGAACTGTCAGAGGGTGAATGATTGACACTAGGCACAAGTACTTTTCATGTTCAGGTTTTGGCATGCCACAATTGGATTATTTCCTGATAAATGCCATCCAATTCTACCAGATGGACCACTGAGAGATATGCCAACCTGTGTGAGAAATGGAGTAGATGCTCAGTGCCACTTATTGGTAGATGTGTGCTTCTCCAGTCTATCCTTTTGTGTAGCTGCAGGGTATTTCACTGAAGCAGTGACTTTTGTGATGCTCATAATTAGAAGAGCAAGGCAATTTTCATTGTAGAGAAGGGTAGGTTTCTAAGCCCAAATCTGATTTCATTCACCTCAGTGTGGAAGAGCAATACCTGTTCCTCTTCTCTTAGGTTTAATGTGTTCTCTGTGACTTGAGCATTAAAGAGCCATGAATTTTGAAAGTCAGGTATTTCTCATATATAAATAATTTCAATAAACCGATCCTCTGCCTTCCCCTTCATCTTTTCCTAATGGCTCATTTACAGATCTGAATGCAATACAAGGATTGTGAGGCAGGTAAAACATCTAAGGCAGAATGTATTGTATGTACTACCCAAAGTTTATTAAACAGCTGAATTAATTTCATTGACACTCAGCTGGAGAGATGTCTGTGGTCTCGGGGTGGCAGAGGAACCAGGGGCAGCACAGTGTGACCCAGGTATGCATGTCAGCTGTGAAGAAGGTTAGGGACTGTCAAATTGCCCCTGGAGCTTTGTGGGGAAGAAGGATTAAGCAGGAAGAGCTTTTTCATGGACACTGGTGCCTACACTGAGCAGAGGGGAGAAGGTAGGAACCATCCCACACACCCTCACACAGGCACTGGGTGAGGAATTGTCACAGGGAACAGGAGAATGGCTTGCAGGGTTTCAAGAGGGAGGGGAGTTGTCTTTTTCTATTTGCTAGAGGTGATGCAGGAGGAAATCCCTAATTCTGCTGGATGGAAAGTTGCATGGCTGTGAAAACACAATTTTTTTCTGTCTGGACTGACCCACTAGAGAGACAAAAGAAACATGAAGTTATCTATTCCTGTAGTCCTCAGCACTTTAATATATACATAAAAAGCAGGGCCTTTGTACTACACCTAATGAGCAGAAGTGAATAATGTGGTATAATTAGCTTCCCTTTCTCAGCCTGCTCTCTCCGATATCTCAACACACTTCTGACAACAGCATGGTACAAGTGGTGACTGGTGCCTACATCTCAGATTTACCATCACTTCATTGTTCTGTGCTAACACATTTTTCATCTCTGCCATTATGAGGGCCTCTCTCTGCCGCTCTTATTTCTGCATTTCAGCCGTTGGCTCAGTCCCTGCCAGCTAAAATGAAACACAGAGCTCAGGCAGAGGCTTCGGGGAGCAGCGGCTGTTATTGCACCGTCCCCTCTCCAGAGACCTGTGGTCAAACCCTTGGGTGCACACGTGCACCCATCAGAAACGTGTCTGACTGGCAGCCCAGCCCTGCCACCACCTAAAAATAACTACTAGAAAAACGTACTGTGCCCTTTTTTTTTTTTTTTTTTTTTAGTTTTTTCAGACGGCCTTGATTAACTAAGGCCTCGGATTTGCGATGGTTTGTGTATCAGCCGATTTCTGTGTCTCACCAGGACTCGGGGATCTCAGAGCTGTGAATTTCCAAAGTTCACAAAGCACTGAGAAAAAGAAATTTACGCAAAATAACATAGCTCTATGCAACCTCCTACTATTCCAGAGGAAAATGCAGAATAATAGCCTTTTTTGTTTTGCTGTCCTTACAAAAGGGAGCTGAGAGGCAAACTGATGATGCAGGACTTGCAAAAACCAGAAAGATCAAAAAATCCTGCTCCCAAAACAACCCCCTGTGAAATTATGTTACTGGGGTTACTTCCAGGAAAGTAGCTACAATTTTGATTGCAGGTTTGTGAGTAAGCTTATAAATCAATTCAAAACCAACCCTGTTTAAAAACCTGTTATGCACAGATGCAGTAAAATGAAACGCACGCGGGTAATACCGCTGGTCTTGAGAACTTCAAAATTTCCTCAAAGTAATAACTTTAATTCAGTTCTTTCTGGCATAAACTTTTTCATCCCATTATGTCAAAAACTGTATTATCCATCCATTTGTCTGTCAGAATGATTCCCCCTGGGCCCATATACCACTGGTTCTTCTATTCTAAACCTCCCCATTACATCCTGCTATCAAGAGTCACAATTTTCAGCGAAAGTCTCTTGTGACTTTTGACAATGTTTTACAGTGAACTAGACCAGGAAGCTCAGAGTTAAAGGAAATCTTCCATTCTGGCAATGAATATGTAATAGGCATTACACTGTGCAGTATACCAAAAATGTAAGGTTCATTAAGTCTTTCAAAGGCAAGAACTTCCATGTAGCTTTGAATGAACCTGTCTCCGTGATGGCATTAGCAAATGATATTTTGGGGCAGGAGATATTAATACTGCACATTAAGGAACAAATTTGTTTAAATGCTATATAGCTCTGCGTGGATGCAGATGATCCAGGAATAAATAAAAAGTGAATAGTCGTCCAACTTTATATGTAAATTGTCTTTGGCTTATATACATAAGAATGCTCTTTGCTACTAAATTCCTTCATATTAACAAGCAGGAGTGTAACTAATATATAAAATAAAGTCATTCTCTTTAATGAGAATGCTAAATATTTTAAAGAAATGCACAGCTATGAAATATTGTCAAGGGCATTTTTATACTTAAGTTTAAGAACACTTATGACTTAACTGTTGAATAATTTAACACATTCAGCCTTGAAGTACTATTTATGTATGTTTTTTAATGTTCATACTTATGTAGGCTTTTCTTTGCTCAGGATTTAGGACCTTTGATTTCTGTTTATAAAATTTACATCTTTAATCTCCCAGCTCTGTGCATTTCCCCATTTGACTCCTGCAACAATATAGGCAAAAAATGCTGAGAGGAAAAAAGGAGCTAAAAGCCTTGCGCAGCTTGGAACAGGGATTTTAGCAAACATAAGGACAGATTTTAAGGAAATGAGCTCCAAGTAGAAAACCTCGATAAACATGAGCCACCTGTACAGCTCAAACGGAGGATTTGCAAATGGGTTTATGAGTTTTCTCTGAGAGGCAAAGAAAGCCCCACGAAGGTTCCCGGCACGCCGTGGGAACCCCGCATTATCCCAAACGGCTCCTTTCGGGGAGCCCCGTGCCTGGCCACACGTCTGCTGGGAGATGGGGGGGAATTCCCCCTGCAGCACCTGCATGGGACGCAGCTGGGGCTGGGGGAAATGCTGCCCCAGCACTCCTGGCCCCTCAGGGGTCCCTGGGGTCGGCGAGCACATACCCACCACCACGTGTGCTGGGGCAGGGGCGGTGATCCCAAAAGCGCTCGGCTCCAAGGGTGACCCGCCTCCAAACCCAAAATGTTCAGGGTCAGTCAACAGAGCACCACAGGCAAAAGTTTTGCTGAGTGATGGAACAGAAGCTGAATTCTCCCTGCGATCGTGATATTGCATGAAATTTGCTCTGGGATAAATAAAAACATCGACCGAAACTGTTTACAGCGTGTCTTGTCACCTTTCATTACGGTCTTCTGCAACACGCTGATGTTTCGTGACACAGCAGATGTAACTTGACATGTCACACACTGAGCAGCGACTTTCAGGAATTTCTAAGACGTGTTTCTTTCAAAAAGCAGCATCTCGACCAGACAGTTGGTCCATGAGTGCATTTAAAACCGAGGCTAGAGGAGCCAGGCTGAGATGAGACAAACATCACAGGCAGAATATTTGGTCTGACTTTTCCTCTGTATTTTATGTGCTACAAGCCATAGGCAGGGAGATGGACAGATCATGCAGCACGATGGATGAGCTGCTGCCAGGCTGATGTTACTGTATAACTATGGGCCCCTCAGTACCCATTCTGCCTTTGATAGTCATCACTTGCCAGTGTCCAAATGGATTATATATATCTGGCATGTTTATGGTATAAAGGAAGATGAATCTGAATATCTGTGAACCTTGGGCTTGCAGGATGATGCATTTGGAAGGGAAAGCAAGTTTTTTCAAGGGCAAAAAAAAGTTAGTAGAGTTTTATCAAAGGGAATTAACCTAACACCTCCTCGCATCAGGCTGCACTACCACACATTGAGAGATCACTTACCCAGGGAGGCAGAAGGATAGCATTAGGATTAAAAGCAAGAACTACCACATATTTTAGCTAAGGGTTGTCTTTCTAGCAGGAAATTCTGTGTGGCGGTCACTGGCATATCGAGCTGAGTAATTTCGTTAGTGCTGATGTTTATTCAGACCAACAAGTCAGCAGAAGGAGTCACAAGGACCTGGTTCTGTGAGGTTCATCCGGTCGGATCGTAGCTGAGCAGGAGACCCTGGAGGGAGGAGAACTGGGGACCCTGGCCTGCCCTGCAGAGACACCCTGCTGCATCAAGCCACCGAGCAAAAGCTGGGCTGCATCAGCCTTCCCTGGTGAGTACTCTGGGAAGTGGCTGCTTTCTAGGTCACAGGCACTGTTTTCTCCGGAGAGGCAAAACAGAGAAGCATTGGAAGACTGGAAGAGCTGTGAGATAGAGAAAGATGTAGAATTAAGACATGAAAACGACTCCCTTGCTGCAGTGGACCAGATCCTCTGGCAGTGGTGATGGGCTCTGAGCATTGAGCCCATTTGCACTGACTCAGCATCACTGAAATGTAAGTACCACCCCCACTGGGGTCTTTAACTCCACAGCACTGTCAGCACGGGCTGTGCATCCCAGGGAGGAGACACCTAATTTGCTCAGAATAACTGCTTGCACTCACTCTGCCTCTGCTTTCCAACAGACCTGAACAAGGAGGCAATTTGGTTCCACAAAAGCAGCCTTAAATAAAAACATGTAAATAAAGAGAGAACTGGAGAGTGAAAACACTCATCATCTTCCCAAAACTAAAGCGACTCGATGTATGTCCTTGGGATATCGGCAAAGGGACCCAGAAATCTCAACAGGAAGTCAAAGTTTACCACTTAATGAATGTTGCAGCTGTAATACACAAACTCACAGCCTTGCCCAGCCTTACTCCCTTAAAAAATACTGAAACCTCTGTATCTCATAGCTTCAAGGACCTCTTTTCCAAGAGTGCCTCCTGTAAAGCTTTATTTCCTTTTGAAGTCTGCTTTCTACTTTGCTCTATTTTTTTTGCTAGGAATATATTTGGGTAGGAGCTGGCCTTTACATCCACAGGCAGCTGTGGCTATCAGTCAATCTATCAGCAAACCACTCATGAAGTTCACTAGACAAAGGGTTAGTGCAGCTAGTACCACAATAATGTAGAAACAGAAATATTACAAAGTAAAGGCTTATAAAATAATAAAAATTCTACTTATTTCAGATACCTCCCAGTGCCTTTGGCAAAATACCTTAAGCATTCCACATAAGGCGGGCATTGTCTTTATAAGATGGCACCTCATAAAATGGTATTAAATATCACCAACGGGGCTTCATATTTCATCCAGCAGGGTTTAGGCCAGACATGTTCTATATCACACATTATTAGAATGACATCTGCTTTGCAAGTTGTGTACCCAGGAGCATACCTTGATAACTCATTTCAGCACTCATTCTCGAGGCTTCTGTGGCTTCGTAATACCTAATATGTTTAACTCATTTTGAACAGAAGTCTAAAGCCTGTCGTGGCCCTCTGGCCAAAACTGTAGCTGTCAGGCAACGGAGCCAGCTATCAAACATTACTCATTTATCATTAGTGGTGATGCAGCTGTACAGAGAAATGTACCCACTGAAGTGAAGGGCTGTCAATTGTTCCCTGTGTAATCCTCCTCTCCTCAACAGGGCATTTCTCCATGGAGGTACAGCTAGAGCACTCTGCTACTTCCCCACAGCACGGAATTTATAGTAGCAAGGGAATGGGGAACGTATTTTCATTTAAATGGGTCTGCCATGAGATGAATAAAGCAGTCATCAATGGGATCCATAAGCAGAGAGGGGTGGGGCTCTGTTTATAAACATCACACACAGGAGTGTATCCGTACCAGCGCCTGTGTGCCCATACACACATGGGGTGTTTAGAAATAAATTCCCTGGGTCTCTATTGGTATTTAAAAACTGGCACATGATCAGTACCAAAGGCTCTGCTTCCTCTTTGCTCGCCATTTCCATAAGAAGACTGGAATGTGCAATTTAGGCTTCAAATTTCCATGTCTATTCTGCTTGCAAAACTCAAACACACGCTACCTTGAACTTCTCTATCCTCAACTCTGCTCCCTAGGGAGGAAAAGAGCCAGATTAAATCTATATGAGAGATCTCCTGACTGCAGACACTACTGCCTTTATTCACAAAGGCAAAGCACAGCAATGGTCTGGGAAAGCACCACAGTTAAGATACTATCTCCAGGCTCCTTTGAACCGCTGCTGCATGCAAATATTTGTACACATGCATTATGAAGAGAGTGTGGCACAAGTCCCTGAATTTTGATTTCTCTCTGTGCAAGTCAGATACAGGGGACTGAGACAGGCTCTGGTGGTGAAGAGCAGAGATCTGACTCCCACATCTGCCTTTCCACTATCTCAGTGTGATTTCTCCTCTGGAGCCCACTGAGGCCAAAGGGAATTTGTTCATTGCTTTCAAGGCAGTCACACAACTACAAAAATGTCAAAAATGGATACTTGAAATCAGGAATCCAAATCCATCCCTAGCAAGCAACTGGAATAGAACTGTTGCACCCATATTAAATTCTGACCTTGGTCCATCTGTGCCCAAGTTCCTGGACAATGGAGATGGTCTGTGCCTAGAAGATGGTTTCAGCTCTTTTGGTGAGCAGCAAGCATGGCCATGATATAAGCACGTTTCGCAAAACCTCAATTTTATACCTGCATTTCCAGCCATCCCAGATTCTCCCCAAACAAGCTGGCTGAAAAATCAGCCTTCTCCAAAGAACTTCAAGAAAGCTTTTTGTCAAACATGGGCTAACTAAGAGATTGTAGCAAAACCATGGTCAAAAGGACTTTTGTCCCCTGTTTTGCCTTTGTACAAAATATTAATGTATTCTGCCATGGATACTTCTGCCTCCTTGTCAACAGAACAGCAATTAAACATCTTTATACGTATTATTACACATTTCTGGTACACTTCCACTGTGGCTATAGAAATCCAGTGACCAAAATACAGCTGTGCTTCAGTTCTGTCCCAAGTGTAACACAGTGGCTCACACCAATGCAGTTCTTATCCATAAAAAGACAAACAACAGGGAAAGAGTGGAAAAGGCAGCTCCAAAAGTCTCAAATATGGAATTTCTTCTGGGGAAAAGCTCCTCTCCACCAGAATGAGCCAGGACTGAACACAGGTAAACCTGGAGGTGCCTGGGGCAGCCATCTCTTGAGGGGATGTCACTGAGAAGGGGAGTGGAAGTCCCACAGCCTATTTTGTGTGTGCTGATGATTTTCTTTTTTCCTCCTCTTCCCCACTTCTGAACTGTGCTTATATGTGGTGTAAGGACTATTCTCCCTCTATCCCTTCTGCTCTGACCACTGAGCCAGGAGGCTTTGCTTTACTTCAGAAACACAAGGGCATTTTGGGCCCAGCTGAACATGGCAGAGAGGAGGATGATGAATGACAAAGCTTTCCTGGCAGATGTAGGCTATAAAAAGAGATCATGATGTGGTGAAACAAGTCTAACCAAAGGGGTTTGCCAGAAACACAGTGAAACAGGCTTCCAGTGTGGAAATCACACTGCCAGATTCAGAAAAGAGAAAACCAAACAGCCCTGAAGCTTAGCAAGCACGCAGCAACTTGAGGGTACTGAGGAAAGTGGAAATCATTTCACTTCTTCACTTTTGTGTGTGATTTCCCTCCCCTACAGCCCATGGTCTCCCAGGGAAAGGACCCAGCCCCTCCCTGGCAGAGTGCAGATCTGAAGAGAGGCCAGTGGCACCTGCTCCTGGCAAGCAGGTTGACCACATTCCACAGAGCAGGACCAGGGCTGGCAGGCTCCCTCTTTGACCTGATCTGATCTTATCTGCATTTCCAGGTGCCTCTGGAGCCCAGTGCTCTCTTATTACCATCGGTCTGCCCACAACAAACATGGATACATTTGCATTCATTCCTTATTTTCCTTATTTAACGTAGGTATGGGCAGAGGAGCACTTCAAGGAGGGTGGTGAATGGTGGTTTCATTAGCCACATTTTATTTCTAAACCAGCAAAACTCAGCCTTTGAAGGGGCCCCTCCCTTTTTTTTTTTTTTTTTTTTTTTTTTTTTTTTTTTTTTTTTTTTTTTTGCCAAAGTCTGGACAGAAGCCATCTTTCCGAGTCAGGAGGGATGTACATGACTCTGTAAAATCCCAGGAGCCTCTCCTCAAAACAGCCACAGGGGTTTGCAAACAAGTTACAGAAACACCCTCTTCACCCATTCCCCCAGGGCAAAGCAAGCTCCCTCTGAAACACTCCCAGCTGCTTTCTGCTCAGAGTCGCAAGGCCTGAGCACTGGCTTTAAAACTGTGTTGCAACTAGACCATGCATGGAAATTCTTGTCTTTTTAAACATCCTTTTTGTAATAGTACATGTTAGGAGAAACAATGGGATCGGTTATGACTATGAAGTTAAGCAGTGGCTGGAGAAGCAAGTTGTCAGCTTTCCTCATAGGAAACAGCCACAGCTGAGCTCTGTGTTAGATATGTCTGGACAGGGAAGAGCTTAATTCAAACTGCTTTGGGTGACTAAAATGAGCTTGATATTATCATTGCACCATGACTTTTGGGGCTTACTTTATCTTCTGCAGGAGACTCACCCCTCCTCCTGCTGCTCTATCTCCTTGTAACACATTTACACCCCTTTTCCTAAGCGAGGTATCTTCCTCTCTTTAGACTGAGCTCACCATCACCTGCTCCCATTCCCTGCTGTACCACCACCATGAGGTTTCCTCAAAATCCCTGCAACTCTGCTTTGGGCTGAGCTGCTGGGAAAGCAGCAACAGTGATGGTTTGGTAGCTGGCAGCCTCTGGGGCTGGAGGAGGGGGGCAGCAGGAGGGCTGGGGACCACGCTGTGCCCCAGCTCTGCAGAAACCACCTCGTGCCCCGAGTTTCTGTGTGAGTCCTGCTGGCTGCTGAGAGGGGTCAGCGTTCCTCTCAAACATGCCTCAGTGCACCGTGGTTTCCCACAGCTCCTCGAGCTCTGTGCTGTGATGCTGTTGGTGAGTCATGCACAGATTAGTCATGGAGGGGATTTATTCTTGTCTGCAGAAAGTCCGGCCTGAGTAAAGACAATGTAAGTTTGGCAGCGGCTTGTTTCGGTTCTGGCCGGTGCCAAACCCGAGCTGTCTCATCCCCAGGTGTGTGGCTCAGACAGGGCCACACATCCTTTTTCATGCCTTGCTGCCCACAGCACAGCTTTGAGTCAGTGCAGGCACTGCAGAGTGGGACCAGCTCATCTCATGAGCTCCTCTTCAGGCAAAAGACACTTCCACTGATTACTGACCTTCACCAGGCCAAGCTCCCAGGAAAGGCTCCAAGTCCTCATGAATCCTCCAGGTCTCCCACCAAAGCTTACCTGTCACTCGAATGAGATCTTGGCTTCATTCAACCTGGTAGCAAAACACTCTCACAAGCCTAGCTTTTTACTCCTTAGTGATCAAATTATGCAGGAATCTTATTTCCCTGTATATCTTCCAGTCCCAGAGCACCAACTCCCTAAACTACTCCTGGAGATTTTTTGACTGTAAAAAACACTTTTTTTTTTTTTTTTTTTTTTTTTTCATTTCTCAGGAACAATAGTATATCCAGCAATAACAACACATTTCTGACCAGGAAGCTGTCTGGCATGGTGCTGGCACAATGTTAAGTGCCAGGTAATTTTTCTTGGATGAGTTTATGCAGTGAGTGTGCAATCGTACCTGCTGACTGTGGCAGGAGTCACGGGTCTGCGGGACACTCCTTCAGAACTCTGAAACTCTGAACTCAGGCTTCTGAAACGAGAAAATGTTTTCATTCATATTTTAAAATTCCATTCATTAACAGGTGTATAAGGTTTGACTTCTTCAAAGTATGCTGCAGACACAGCCTAATAAATCTCCATGACACCTCACTGCATCTCCATTTTATAGATGTGGTGATTCGAATATATCCAAGTGAAATGACTTGCCCAAGGCTAATGAAGGAATCAATGTCAGAGACAGGATTAAAAGTAGAAAAATTCCTAGCCCCCAGTCTCATAACCTAACTGTGGTCTGCATTTCCCTCATATGAAAACAGAAAAGGGAAACACATCTATTTTGAATATTGTGAAAAGTAGTTCAGAGCAGATGGGCAGCCTGATGTTTTAAAATTGCTTTACTTTGTCATAAAATATCAATAAAACACGGGATGTGGTTCTTGTCCAAGAGTATAGAGTATACCAAGGTGTGAACAGCACAATATGTGTCACTGGTAGCTTTCAGAGCAGCTGAGATGGCACTATAGAATAAAATAAGGACAGTCTTTGAGATGTCTCTCCTGCCCTGTTCCTTAAAACAGATTTCTTCCTGTGTGCTACAGCCAGTAAAAGCAGCTTTGAAGCTGATGAATACCTGTTGGGTAATGAATCTGTAGCAAGACACTTATTGTCACGTCTCAGAGGCAGCACAAGAGGTGTGTGATGCCCGTTGCTCAAAATTTTGGGTGGCTCTACCCACCTCTTTCTTAGATGCTAACAGGGAGCGAGGCAGCATTTCCTCTGTCACCAGAACATAATGGGAAGACAATGCACCTGTCTAGCTGTGTAGAAGAATAATTTAAAAGGGGGAAAAAAAGGAAGGTACACTTGGGTCATTAAATATTGATGAGTAAGATTCATTGACTGAGTGGGAGACAGTAGGATATGGCTTGAAATAAAACCCCATGAGGGCCACACCCCCTAGTATGCCCAGGGCCATCCCTTTAAAGGTAGGACAATTATAATTAATTGAGCAATCTGACAGAAAGCATACATCCATACACTGGAGCAGAAAGTGACACTGTGCACGGAGCCATCATGGACACTTGAAGGGTTAATACTGGTTCACTAGACCAAGGACAGTAAATTCTGCCTGTGGCTACCACCAGTCTATTGTATTATTATTGCAGGCTTTAGAAATAGCTTTTAATTTTAACCCTTTCCAGCCCTTTCTTCTATTTTTTCTTTATAAATAATTGCCATTGAATAAAATGGCATTAAATCTTCCTAGTCCTACCTTCCAATAATTCCTTTTCACTTTCAGCATTCAGAACAAAAATAAAAAAGAATCCAAAGAACATGGGCTTCCTTTACCTACAACTTTTAAGGTTGCCACAAAACTGGGGTCCTTTCATTTTGTGGCAATCAGTCCCCACTCTTCGCTGCAAGGATGAAGAATCCCATCCACCACTGACTGGAAACCAGGATGTGAGTGTTCAGAGTTGTGACAAACACACAGACTGAATACAGATTGCCCTGTACCCCCTTCAGTGTTGCCAACACCTGCATTCCTCCACCTGACTACGTTGTTCAGATGACGCGCTGGGAATTGCTCACGCCTGCGAGAGCTGACAAATCAAACGGGCAGGAGCCATTGGCTACCTGGAATGCAGAAATCTCATTCTGGATAACAATTCCTGCAATATGCTGAGCACATCCTCAGCCTTAGGCAGGCTAAAGAGAAACAACCAATGGAGAAGGGATTATACAAACGAGTGCAGGGGACAGCAGAGGACTGACTCAGTGACCCAGGAGGTCCTTTCCAATCCTATATTTCTGTGTTCATCTGTTCATATTGAAGTTGATGGGAGACATTTCCACCGACTTCAAAGGGCTTTCATCTGGCCCCAGTTTCATTTCTTTTCAATATACAGATGCAAGAGTAATGTCACGCATGATTTTCACGAGACATGCTAATATACAATCAGTTCTGGGAGCAGCAGAATGAACCCAGGTAGATAAATTGTTCATCCCAAAATGCTAAACATGTCAAGACCTGAAAAATATATCTCCTCATATCTGACTTGCAGACAAGTCCAGCAGTGTCACAGCTGGATTTCCAGTCATCATTAACCGCAATCAATTATGCCAAGTAAACTGTGGTGTTATCTAGTTGTACTTTTTGTGAAATACAAAGAATAAGGTGAACAAACATTTTTGATCGGGGATCAGCTCACTACAAGGCTGGCTCAGGTTCCCAGCAGCAGGAAAGAGTGTCCCACCATGATACCTGTAGCTTCCTGTGGAAGGTTATTTACTGTAAATGGGACTCCACTTGTCAGAGAGACAAGCCACAAAATACTCTGGAAAGGAAAGAGGTGTGGAAGCCTAATGTTGATGGAGACAGAACAAAAGGAGAAGACAGAAATGGGATGGCTGTAAAATTACACAGTGTTTTCTCTTCCTCTCTTTTTTCACTGAGCAGGCACTCAGCCTGCTCAGCAGAGTCACTCCAATATGTTATCTAATGGCTTCCTTGTTACTTGTGAGATTCCCCATCTGTGGCCAGACTGTGCCACTGCCTCGTTCAGCTGAGCAAGAGAACATTCACTCGCTCACTCTGATCTGGGGGACAGGTCTTGCTCTGGAGCAACAAAAAACGAGCTGCTCCTTAGTCAGGTCTGAACCTCTGCACTTAAGCTAGCCTTTGATGAAAGTTTCCTCTGGATTTCAATGCTGCTCTTTATAGCTGGACAATCTGCTGGCTCTCTCTGGCTCTGTCTTTTTTTTGTTCTTTACGCTGGCATTGTTCTGATCTATGTGGTGGTCTCATATTTTCCTCCAGAGCTTTCTGCATCGGCCTTGTTTTCAAAGCCATATAACACAAGCAATGATTTCTAACCTGCAGTTGCTTCAGAAGGATGGATGTTCAGACATAATCAGTCCATTTTGCTATTTTTTCACCTGTTATACAGTAGCTGCTCCTGCTGCTTGGATGCTTCTTTACTCACTTTCCTTTTCAATCCCTTTTGTACTCATAATTTACTGTAATACTCCAAGTGATTTATAAAACATGGAAAAGTGTATCACATTCAGTTTAGTTCTCCTCAAAGCAGAGTAATTTCTTCCTGTTGGGTTCATGGTGCCTATAATGAGGATGCTGTAGGGAAGGATTCAGCCTTCCAGGGGCACACTCAGTTTGCCTCCTCAGATTTGGCAGGTCTTCCATGACCAGGACAGAAAAATGACACCACACCATGAGAAAAGAGATGCTCAGGATGCTGAGACAACCCTGATGTGCATTCAGAGGTCCGAGTGCTTTGGGGCTGTATCTGGACCTCAAAACTACATCAGGAATAACACATAGGATCCATAAGTGGCACAGGTCTGATGGAAGCACAGGTAGCCCATGTTTGAGAGCCCATCAGTTCATACAGAGCTGCAGAATTGCTCTGGTTGACTTCATTATTATCTCATCAGTGGCCAAGTATCACAAAGGAGAAGTTGTGGTTTGCTGTCATTTACAAGTGTCACCCCCTGCAAACGGGAAGAGGAGCACGAGAATGGCAAAGCTGAACTGATTTGTTCAGGCACCAGTATTCCAACGTGGCAAGATATTTTACCTATGACTGTCACATCCAAATTTAGTAGATAGTATGCTTGCTTTTTATTTGATTTTTAGTAGGTCTCCCCACAATAAATATAAGAGCAGAATGCATAAACAAAGCGCCTGGCACTTACAGTTTATCTTGGTGACAGAAAATTTGATTGATGATAAGTTCAGAAAGTGGCAAATTTTCAACATAGGGCTAAACAACCTTTCATTGTTGATTTTAATTTTTATTTTTTTTAGCTTGGTTACTCTTAGCTGCCTTGTTCCAGTGCTCCATCAGCTGCTGGGTAGGGAAAAAAAAAGCCTGCCCTATTTGTTCCTTATGGATTTTCACTGATCAAGTTCCATATCACCAGGTTAAGAATTAAATGGGGAACTTCTGCACATCACATTCCTCCTCCTTGTCTCCTTCCAGCACAGAGACCGTGAGACAGACCTTTCTGCTTGTAAAATGCTAATTTTTAACTTATCCTTGTTACTGCAATACCAAAAGAGTGGAGGGGTGGGGGCACACAAGCAGAATGAGGTAGCTCAGAGGAGATGCCACTCAGAGAAACTCCACTCATAGAGCAAAGAAGGAAAAAAATATTTTACAGAGGGGGAAATTAAGACACAATCTTATGGTGATTTGTGTCCAGGAGCTTCTAGGAGGAGCGTGGACAAAGGGCAGGCACAAGCCAGACCCCATGGCTGCTAATCTTGTGCCTTAGCAACAAGACCACTCTGCACGCAGGCTCGGAGGGAAGAGGGGCAACCTTCTAGGAGGGAAATCCTTGGATTCAGCACTTTGCTTGCTTTCCTCTTCTCACCCCTTTCCTCCTCCAGAGCTTGGAGGATGGGGAGGGGGCCAGGCAGTGGAAGGGTGCCTGCCCCCCCTCACTCCCCAGCCCACCCCACATCCAGCAGGATCCTGGGGCTCTCCAGCAGCCCCCGGATGCCCGCGCCCCTCGGCCGGGGAGGAGGGATATGATTTGTAATTGCAATATTTTCATTACCGTCTCTTAGTTCTTTGCACACTAATGTCAAGAGCTTTGTCTTTGTAGTGTTATTGGCATTTTTCATCATATTCATGAAGTGTGGGTCAATTTTCTTCAAAAGGCTCACTTCGCCAACTTGCCACAAAGACAGACAGTAATAAATTCTACTAGTGCACAGCGAAGGCTTCGTAGCTGCAAGCAACAATAAAAAGCAATGAGCTGGGTGTCACTAAGTAACTCCAGTTTACACTGCATTTTCTTCTTTTATTGAAAACTCAGAATATGAATTTATTAATGAACACACAGGCCTACTTTGAAGGGGTGTGGGGGGGGCCCGAGTCAATTTATTTGGTATTCACACAGTGTGTGCCTACATTGTATTGTTTCATCATTTTATGGCCAGGCACAGCTTGTTAGGCTGTGGCCCTCCAGAAAAAAGCAGGCTCATATAGCAACACCTTGACGTAGATGTACAGCTGCTTTCACTGTGGCTGTCTCACCTTTAGCCCCGTCTGTCTACTGCCGGCTTTCATTTTCCGCATTCATACATCAATAAGCTTTGCATGCTGACACCTAATTTTGCAGGCTACTTTGGTTATGGAGGCCATGTTTTGCATATCACTACCCACCCCCTTCTGACATCTACTGCCTTTAAAGAGGGAGAGAATAGAGAGAGCACGAAAGAGGGATTCTTTTCTTCTCAGCCTAATCAGAGATTTCTTTATATTTGTCAAAAGCAGATCTGCCAAATCAACTTTAATTGATTCTTCCACAGTTCTCATGTATGATTTTTGAAGGACTGGGCTTGTGTTCCAAGACACAGTGTTGTGTTTCAAACAAATATGAGGTTTCTACAGTAAATCAAATTTGGATGCCAATTAGTTAGCATTTTCCATTCCAATTAAATTTGAGACCTTTCTGATTTTGAAAGACTTGTGTGTCTATGCCTGTGTGCATGAACTGATGTGTGTGTGCCTATCTCGATCTATTTTGGAGAGGCAGAAAGATATATCTGTATAAAATATTTAATGTGCTCTCAGTGGTCTAATAAGCAGGGAGGGGCTAGAGCCACCCATTTAAATACACATTTTGGAGGATTTTTCTTTTTTTTTTTTACCCTGTTTATTTCACAAGGGCTTACCAGCCCATTCTAACCTGTTATGTGACACCACAAAGGTTTTTACTTTCTCAGTCAGGTGGCTAATGTCATTATATCGTTGACAACTCATAAAATGTTATAATCTAATAGGGCTTTCCCTCCCCACACACACATAGTGAAAGCTCATTGTAGCAAAGAAAGGATTAGGGGCAAAAAGCAAGATTAATGTTTAAAAGAATGGAAGGAGGCTGAGTCCAGATAGAATACTGTAGCTTAAAAACAAATATAATTTGTATATTAAAATGTGTCTTGATCTTCCTAGATTTACTCTAAATAAACTCAGCATACAATACAGGGGATTTCCTACTGGATATTGAATATTTCAAGCAAAGTATATATATTTGTGTTGAATCAATTTTTAAATGAATTCATCGCTTTATGACTAAAAATCATTTTTTAGGCAGACTTGGAATACAGAGACTAAGACTGAATCCCACACTACCAAGATGAGAAGGAAACAAAAGCTTGCTTAGATTAGCTGGAGCTCTCATGTGCAGTCACAGGCAACTATCAAACTATCCTGGACAATATTTATGCTATGGAAAAGGAATCTTCCCAGTACCCATAGGTCTGATTGGCAACACCAGAAACAAACCTCTCACCAGTAGGTTTTACCCTCTTGGGTCCCCAAAAGGACCTCAGGCCAGCCAGCCAGCCCAGCTCCAGCAGACATCAGGAGCAGGCAAATCCATTTCCATTTGTTTCCAAGGACTCCAAACCGCAGCAGCAGTGAGGAATTCACCCTCAGCAAAATTCAGGTGGGAACAAGCACACGCCTGCATTTCTTCAGGAAAGAGATTAATTAGTTTCTTCCTCTTATAAAACATAAATTAAGGAACAAAGACCTGAGCTTGAAAAGGTGAGAAAATCCGGGCGCACTTGGCCGGCAGGGAAAAGCAATAATCTTCAGGTAGTTTGGCGCTAGAACGGCGTGTTTTGTATTCTCTCCTACTACACACAGCTACTGGCCTACGCCACCAAAAGCAGTAAAATGAGGAATTATGATGGCTATTGAGCACCATTCACACATTCACAGTGTCGCATCCGATGTCAATTAGCGAGCCTGTTTCCATAATTGTTATACAAGGGGAAAATCTACGGTGTTAAACAGCTCTTGAGTTCACGTTTCTGGATGGGCTTTGTTTGCTGGAGTGTTTAGAGCACATGAAGTAAAATCCATGGGAAATCTGCCTGGCAGAGACCTTTCACGAATTTGTATTGGGCAACTTTTTATATTCAGTCTAATATGCGTGTTTTAGGCTACATTTTTCAAGCCAGCATCTCTTTCTACCTGGCCTTTTGGGTGGGGAAGATGCTGATTTGCTGAGATTTTTAGTGGACTGAATGGGCAGGCTGAGGAGGAAAATTGCAAAGGACTATGCAAGCATTTTGTAACTCTCAAACCAAAAATGTCTCAAGCCTTTTTTATAAAATCTCTTGAACTCTGACATTTAGTTGTCAGTTTGCATAAAGACAAAAGTATTCAATGTTCAGCTGGAACTAATGTTGAACATCAAACTGGTCTTTTAAAGGTTTGGGGTTTTTTAACTCTTTTTTTTTAATAAAAAGTCTAAAATTTAATGTTTTGTTGAGCTGATGATCAATTTTTCTTCTTCATTTCAAGGTCTGCAATAACCCACCAAATCCTCTACTTATCTCCCATTGTGCTGACTTCTGTAAAAAATGTGGCCCTTCAAGCTACAAAATGATAGAGGAAAACCAGACAACACACAATAAAGTCTATAAAATCATGAAGAGTATAGGGAAAGCAAACAGAAAAGAATTAGTCGTTATTTCTCACATCTTAAGAAGCAGGGCTCACCCAATTATGAGGCAGCAGGGTTAAAACAGCCCATAAGGAACACTTTTACAAAGAATAACTAAATTATGCAACTTAGCGCACAGCAGGTAGCAGAGACCAGGAATATAAATGGATTGTAAACACGATTAGACAAATTTACAGCAGAGTTCCACAGAGGAATGCTGAGCACGATGATCCTGCACAGGGTGTGGATTGGGAAGTCCCTAATCCTACCTGGATAGGATTTGGGAAGGGAGAGGTCCTTGTCCAAGTATCTCCATCCTGACAGGACAGTGATGCTGAGGGCTGTAACCTCACCCTCACAATGTCAACTGCTCATGGCATGTCCTTCCCTGCCTGGAGATGATAAAGGAAGTGGCCAAAAGAAGGCTCCTGGTCCGAGTTTGGAGCCTCCAAACCCTAAGGGAATCACTGCACTGCCAAGTGCATGCAGAGCCCTCGATCCAGACCACACGTGCAGCAGAAACAATGGCCCTGATGAGCGATTATGTGCCTTTGTCTGGAAAGTCTCCCATCAAGGTGCCCTCGTGTGTCTGGTGTGCAACAGGGCTGTAGATTAAGCTCTTTGTGTGTTCCTCACTTTAGGGGTATTTAATTGCCGGGTACATAGAAAAAGGGAAAATTAAAAGAGGGCCACAGGCTGGTTTGGCAATGGTGGTGAGAAGTGCCCTGTTCAGCAATAGGAATAGGCACAGGGATTCAAGATGGGCACATGAATGTGGCTGACGTGAGCTGTCTTTAACTGCTGGCAAACACCAGAGCAGAAGTTCTCAACCATTTCTAGATTTATGGACCCTTACACTTCCAACGGAGAGGTGATCACCTGTAACACTGAATTAAAGCCTTCTGACAATAGGGTTTTTGTCAACTGCCTTTCAGGCACCCTTTAGGGAGGTGGCTCAGAGACCCTCTGGGACATCCAGCCCCATTGGAAACCTACTGGCACAGGAATGAGCAAAGGGACAGGGATAGGCAGTGTCCAAGCTGGGGGTTAGATTTGCCATCCCATCTCCATTTCCTGTCTAGCTGTGAAAAAAGAGTAATTTTTAAAAGCCTTCATTCTCCTTCATAGTTTTAAGGCTAAAAAGGACTATTAGATCATTTGTTCTGACCTTTACATCTACAGGCCATCACACTTCCTCCAGTTTATGAGCACCTCCATAAAATAAGAGCCCATATTAATTTCAATCACCACTGAGGGAAATAAACCTGTTCCAGTCAGAAAAGGGTCTCTCTGAGGTTCGCCACTGTTCACACTCTCACCATTCACATCCTTTCTAATTACTGTACTATTTTCCATCTGTATATCCATGAATGCATTGTTAAAATACCAGGAACGGGAGTTTAAATTACAGTGGCACCCCATTTTGGTCACATTTTACATAGTAAAAAGCATCCCCAATGGAAAGACTTGGACAGCCTAGCCAGAGAAATAAAAACACCCGCCAAAAAAATTTAAAAGGGAGAAATTCCTTTTCTCCCCAGATCTCATAAACCCAAGGAGATTAAACAACTGGTCAAAAGTCACCCGAAAGTTGGTGGCAGAGATGGAGCTGAAACCTACTTTCTGAAGTCAAATCCAGAGTTTTAATCACCAGGACACCCTTCCTCTCCCTTCATTGCTTTCATTTATCATTCCAAGCCAGGCAGACTACATCGAAATGATGGCTTTGTGAAGCATAGAAACACAGTTTTACGGGCAATAAACAATAAATATGAACCTGAGAGACACCTCCGGGAAACCTCCACACCAAAAAGGAGTTTTTCCCGTTTTTAATTCCCTACAGAAGGTGCAGACCCCTTTCCCTCGCAGCCCTTGGCCGGCGGAGCGCGGTGCCAGCGCGGCGGCCGCGCCAGGTCCCCCGCGGGATGGCAGCGAGCTCCCTGCTCCCTGCCAGGATGACAAAGTCCTGGCTGCCTCAGCCGCCGCCTCTGCCAGCGGACCAGGGAATCGGCTGTGCCGTTCCATTGAGGCGCTGCTCGCTAATTATTAACCGTGGGCTCAGCATTCAGGGCGCAGACAATGGGATCAGCCAGGCACCGCTCCACGGGCGGGGGGGCACCGCAGTCGGCACGGGTTTCTTTTTAATTATTGTGCAGTGGAATCAGTCCTGGAGAAGAGAATTGAAAAGTATACAAAATTCTGATTCATAACCATAACGGCTTTCTCTTTTTTTTGTTGTTGTTTTTTGGTGGTGCTCTGGGCTCCCTCCCACAGGAACACAAATGTTCTTCCTGTAACACCAAAATCTGCACACACTTTAAAAAACCCCAAGAGAACATATTTTGGTTTACAGGACAATAATAATGAATTATGCAGAGTTGAGCCCAAAACCTATTTCTGTATCCAGATACAGACTTTGAGGGATGATGGATGATCCTATTTTATAGCACCCCTGAGAAAGATATAAACCTCTCCCCGGGTTGGAAGGGCTCTGTTGTGGACTGATGTCCAGGCTTTAAAGTTTCAGGCCTTTGCTTGGTACTACACAGTGCTTTGTGTAAAGGCTGAACTCCTGTGGTATCTGTGTTGCCTCCTCTCCCAGGGGATTTGTGCAAGGAAGGGCTGTCTTTATCTCCTCTGGCATTTGTGTCTCGCTGGCTCTGTTGCTTTAGAACTGCAGGACTACCCACTGGAATGAGGATTGTAGTGAAAGTGGCTCCGTGCTCATTCAGAAATTAGGTGCATCTTAGCAGCACTTAAGGTGATTTTCCAAGATGTTTCCTTTTTTTCTAACAGCTTATTGATTAATGTATTTCTATTTCAGAGAGACATTGTGACAATTTTGTTCAAAATAGTAAGAGGAGAGGAAAAAATTAATCTGGGTCCTCTGAAAATAATGTTTCATCCTGGAAAAGCTTTTTTTCCACATAACAGAATCCTTCATTAGGCTCTCTGACTGCTCCTATCAGAGGACAAACCTCAGACAGAAGCTGGAGCTTCTCTTCCTGTAGTTTTCCCAGCAGTGGAAACACTTGATTTGCATTAGGGACAGGGGACAGTATCCTGTGGCCTCAGCCCAGGGGTTCAGCATTGAGGGAGCAGCTCCTCTGTAATACAGAGCATGTGAGCAGGGGCTATCAGGAGCAGGGATAAGGAAAAACACATGCTGGAGCAGGTGCCAGGGCAAGGATTAGAGGAAACGTGCTGCTGGATCTCCCAGAGCAAGCGGGGCAGGGTCTGAAAGCGAGCGCAGCCCTTTGGTGTGGGAGCCTCGTGCTGCACCTGCAATGAAGCCTTTCCTGCAAATGGAGACATCAGAAGGAGATGACATTCCCCAGGGGATGGCAAAATGTTATATAAATCACACCTGACTCCACTCAGAAACATCTCTCTTAGGTCTGAGCAGAATTCCATACCAAAGGCATGTATTTTTACATTAGGATTTCTTTTTCTTTTGCTTTCAGTACCTTGGAAGTGCTTTTTCACTAAGCAGTTATTAAAAATAATAATAAAAAAAAAAAGATGATGTAGTCTTGTACCCAAGTAAGATTCTTCCCTGATATTTCTCAATTTAACCAGATGACAATCCCTCCTCTTCTTCCTCAAGCCTTCCAGTTATGAGCCTTGACACATTCTGACCAAGTTTCCAGTGCTTCTGACATTCCACTTAGCTCCCACATGGACCTGTGTGCAGCAGAGACCCCCCAGTTCACACAGGCTCCCTGCTGACTTCTCTGCCAAGGCTCTGCTGGGAGGAGGAAAGAGCCCCCTAAAATGACAGTAGGAATTGTTGATTCCTTTTCAGGCTGTACCAGGCTCTTGCAGCCACGATTCCTCACATCCATCTGTGGCAAGGCATTGTGGGGTATTGTGTTTGACTCTCAACAAACTGTGTTGCTAGGACGACGTTTATTATGATACATAATGTGAATAAAGGATGAAACTGTACACAGCGTGCTGATTTGCTATAACTGTCATCTGTGATGATAGTCTCTAGTTTATACCTCAAATGAATTTTGCATGGATGGTACCGATGCTACCGAGTGCTGCAGAGGTGTATTTTACAAAGCTGCCTGGGCCTGGCATGAAGATCATGCCACTTTAAACAGCGAATCTGTTATTGTGATGTTTGTGAGAGGAGAACAAGTGGGAAAGTCACTTTCAAGTGCAGCTCAGTGCTCTTTTAATGAGGAATGGGGTCTTCTTCAGAGTCAGCCAACTACTGAGGAGGAGCTGACACCCTTAGTAGTCAACATCCTCAAAACAGCTGACAGCTCCAGATAAATCAGTTTGTGTACTTCCTCCCCTTCTCATATCACCTGCGGTGACAGGAAAGCACTAATTTCCTTTGAGAGGGAGAGAGATGGATGCACGCGTGCATCCTGGGCATGTTGATCCTTCAGTGTAAAATTAACAAAAACAGAGGCCAGGGAGAGCTGGGAATAGGCACAGCACTTTGTCAAGAGGAAGACTCTGCTGTGGCACGGCCCCATATTCATCATATGGTAATTTATAAATGTCCATACGGCAGAGCCACGTTGCATCAGCCCCTGGAAGGAGCAGCTGTGACAAACAGGGTGTGTTTGGTCACACGACTGCCCAGTCCACAGCCACAATTCTCCTCCACACAGCACAAGGCGGCATGCCCGGGGCCAGCACGCAGTGTGTGACATTGGCCACGTGCAGGAGTGGCACTTGGGCACAATGCTGGGTCCTGCAGCTGGACACAGCCCAGCCCTGCATGCACAGGAGCTCTCTGACACTGCTACCCTTGAAGAGAACCATCCCAGCAAGAGCAAAGCAACCTCTGCTCACTGATTATCACAGAGAAAAGGTGCTGGAATGCTGCTGCTGCTGCAGATAGTCCCAGTGCCACACCTGAAGAGCCATGAGCCCAGGGCCTGCAGCACCCTTTGGGGTTGATCAGGAGGCACTCACTTGTTTATCAGTCACTGGCAATCGATGGGGAGTTAAGTACTGCCTGCACCCTCTTGCACAGACAATCCTCGCCGCACACTTCCTGAATTCATTACTCTGACGCTGCCACAAGGCTGAATGATGTTGTAAAAATCACACACTCCGGGCAGTCAGAAGCACTGCACTCTCCTTGGGAAGGAACACAGCCCGAAAACCCCTCAGATAAAGCCACGGAGGGATTTCTCCCGTAGGCAGCGCAGCTCACAGCTTTCCCTGGGCCCAGAAGCCTCTCGTGGCCATGTGAGCAGGGCTGGCTGCCATTTGTTTAGTGCCATTGCTTCTGAGAGTCAGCTCATCCCACCCTCTCCACTGAACTGCCACGTTTCCAGAGACAGGCTGTGACACGAGCTGAAACAAAAGACACCCAACCTATTTACGGGAATGAACCACTCACTGTGACCCTGTTCCAGGGAGGATCTGCCCCAAAAACCAGACGTGCACTCTCCAGGCCTGAAGAGAGCCTGTCTCCCCTGCCTGTGCTCAATGCACACAGTATTTCAGCTGAATTTAAGAACCCCTCTCCTGCACAAGGACCTTTCAATGAAAAGAAAAAAATAAGAAGGAAAAAACAAATACACCAGACTCTAAAAATATAGATGAGGATCTGAGTTTCTAAGGTCTCAATGTCTCCCTTCCTAAGCTGACAGTAACCTCAGTGTTGCCTTGATGCATCAGGTTACCTTAGTTAAATCACTGACCATCCCATCATTTATGTAATGGGACACGACTGGCGTGCTCAGATGAGACAAGTCACAGCAAAAATGTCTAAAAGGGGGGATTTGCCTGACAACCATTTTAAAAACACTTGTAGGTTTAGATTTTAAAATAAATACTATCACTATATATGCAAACACAGAACTATAAATACATCTATACATGCATGCATGTGTGCACACACATATGTATAATCACATACATATGCTCCAGTGGTTTTCCAGCTAAACTGCTGCCATGTGTTGTGCATTATCCCAGGGCACCAAGCAGAAAGGCTGAAACACACCTCTGGGGGCAGGGGATTTTGAAGCCAATTTCTCCTGGACCAGAAGTCCACAAAGTCACTCTGTGCACGGACCCTGCTGCCCACAGCCCAAGAACAGGCAAGTTCAGCAGCACAGAGCCCCACAAAATGAGCAAGGACATTTTTGTCACCCCTGAGGCTGCTCAGTAAGTGCCAATTCCTGTTTGGGTGATGCAGAAATGCACCCCTCTGAGCAGAAGGACTTGCTTCCATTCCAATCTCATAGAATCTGGGTTGTTTCTCTCTTGCACTGCTGAGTGTTTCAGTGGAAAAGTTCTTTTGTGTGTAAATAACTATTAGGTGCTATTTTTTTATAAGCAAAGAAAATTCATAAAATAAAGCAGACAGAATTCATTTCTATGAAAAATAGAGGGATTAAACATAGCCAATAAATTACAATAAACTGTCCACAGTGAACAATGCTACCAGATGACCATAATGGAGATCCACTGCTCTTGTGCTTTTATTAAAAGAACAAAGCACTGCAATTAAATGTAAAATCCGGTAATATGTCATCGTACCTTAAGCATCCTTTTCTCATTCATTGAACACCGTCCTCTGATTTAATTGAAGCCCCTGGTCCCTTTGAGACAGCAATAGTCCTTACTCTAGGCCAAGTTTAGCATTTCATTATTTAGTAATCTGAGATGGAGTCATGCTATTGACTCTCAAGCAATCCTCTTTGCTTCTTATAACAAAAAGGATGCCCACAGAAATAATTGATACCACATTCTACTCTCTAGTAAATCGTCCCTTAGTGGATTGTGAAAAGAGGTTTTTGATTTAGACTTAAGAATAACAAAAGTTGGGTATATTTTTCACTGATGACCCCCATATGACATGTCCATAACCCCTTTCACAGCAGGAATGTTGGCCTAAAGGCATTTTAGCAGCTAAAATGAGTGACTAGAGGCTTTCCAGGTTTTGCTATATATATTCGGTATATAAGTGATGCCTTCGTAGAGGAAAGTCATTTTTTTCTATAGAACAACTCACTGTAGACCTGATCCGGGCAAGAGCTGACACTTCTCTCCCTGGCATCAGGCAGCCATCGGTGCTTAGCACCTCGTAAAGGCAATCAGCAACTTGCAGATTCATTACAGCTCCGCAGGCTGGGAATGGGCTGGAGCAGCATGGGCTGTTTCATTTGGGAGGTGAAACAACCCAGGTGAGTCAGAGACCAGATCCAAAATAACCCAGGTGAGTCAGGGACCGGGTCTGAGATGAGGTCCCCGTGTTCTCCCGAGGTAGGAACAGCATTAAAGAATTTCACAGCTCTGAAGCACCCTTCTCTCCTGGAAATCTCTGTTTTGCTCTGGCCTTTGGGATTTTCATCCCTCCCTGCTGGATGTGGAGCTCGGATCCCTGCAGTTTCCCATGAAGGGGTGGTACTGCAGCCGCTGCCCCAGCTCCTCAGCTGGCCCAGAACGGGCCATGCAGGAGCTCCCTTGGTGACAGGGGTGGTGGCCACTCCTCTGTCACCTCCCCATCAGCAGAGAAACAGCCCCACAGCCACCAGCTCGGACTGCAGGAAAGCCACAGGTATCCTGCACACCCTTCCTGCAGAACACTGCTCGGGGATCCCAAGGCACAGTGACCCCAGAGGGCTCCCCGTCAGAGTCCACTCTCCTTTTCCATTGGCAGCAAAACATTCTGCTTGCACAGCTGCACAGGATGATAAGGGATCTAAGGATCTCCTGACTTCAGTCAATTTGCTGGGACCCCAGGCCATCCCTCCCTCCCTCTCCTGGCTAATTCCTGCCAGTATTTTGTGGTCCTGGAAGGACCCAGTGCATGGACCCCACTGCCAACTCCTCTTCACCATCCTACAAAGGTTGTCCTCATCTTAAAGCTGGTTATCCCAGAGGGGTGCTGTATGGACTATGGGGTGCAGCCAGGATTAGGATACCAGCCCTCCCACCAGCCAACTCACAAGTCAAACAGAAAAGATTACCCCAACACCTCCTTGCTTTTGTGCTCTGGCACCTCCTGCTCCCTGAAGAATCAAAAACATAACTTTGCACTAACTTTGAAATGGTCAAAAATGGCTGTTTTTCATCTGGGGATCTGCACTATCATTACCAGGCAATGCAAACACAAAGCCAAGCTGGGGAGACCAAGCTCCCCCCAATAAACTCACACGGTTCCATTAATATTAATGGGAATTACACAGGTGTATTGGGAAATAGCCCCCTTGCAGGGCTGCAAGTCTCACAGCCCTGACCTACACCCATAAGCCTGCCCTCCAACTCCTCTGCCTATAATTCTGTAATCTACTTGGCATGTTAAGCATTTCAAATTAAAAAGTGTCAGGGTCAGAGCCAAAACAATGCATTATATGGGATAAGATTTTAATTCAGCCGGTCCTGGGAGAGACATGGGGAAGGAGGAGAAATTCATGCCAATTATTTTGCATTTTGGGAGAGTTATTTGACTCTAGGACCAACACATAGCAGGGCACTGTTCAGCGAGTTTTGTTTTGTTTGTTTGCTTCTCTTCTCCCAGTACTCAAATTATCTCCAGGTCCTAAGATCCATTAGACTAATTAATATTAAGAACATATGCATATGCAAATTAGGCCATGGTGCCCATATATTTCACTTTACGTGACAGCTTGAAGTGTAGTTGTGTGAGTCAATCAAATGCCATAAATTTGCTATGCACAAAAGATCATTAATATTAATTGGGGCATGGGCACTGTGCAGTAGCCCATGCCACCATTAGAAATGGACTCCTCTCTTTAATTGTTCAGCAAATTCCTTTTTTCTTTTATTTATTTTTCTGATTTTAAATCAGTACCTATAGCCTGATTAAAATATGTATTTTTCCCCCAGGTAGTCTTCAGAACAGCATCAGAATTGTATTAAAAAATACTGAGCAGACCTTTTCTAAGACAGATGGCACACAATGAGGTTAAAAAAAGTATCTTGAGATCCAACCAGCAAGAACAAAAAAAAAAAATTGCTTGCATTGTTGTTTTCATTATCTTGCTTCTGTCATTTCATGAGCTTTGTATCTTGCAAGGAAAGAAAGAAGGGAGAAAAACTGTGAAATTAATCTTTTGTGCATGGCCTGATAAAGAAGAGACATGCTCAGACAAAAGATAGACTGAGAGAAGGTACCGTGATTGATGACTAAAGTAAAGGTGTCAGAAGAGTATTATGTAAATTACTGGAGGCACAGACCATTTCAGAGAGAATGAGAGGGAGAGGGGAAGCCAGGGAGAGAGAGAAAAAAAGGACTGCAGAGTCGATGTCACCAAGACACTGGTCCCCAAGCGCCAATTTCTTGCCATCTTTCATCTGCTCAGACAAGCTCACCTCACTTTCTATTTGGTTTGCACGATGTAACAAAGGAGGAAAAAAACCTGTCAACATTAGCATGAATGCAGCCCAAAAGCAGGGCTGGAGCTCGCAGTGTCTGAAGTGAGGCAGCAAACAGGAACTCTGAGGCAGCCTGGCGCTCGAACGTGAGCCTTGAGGCGGCGGCTCCGAGTGGATTCCCTCTGCTGTTGGGTGCCAGAGCAGGGATGCAGACAGGCAGGGCCAGGCTGTTTCTTGTGTTTGATCCCCCTTGCACGTCCCTGTTCTGACACAGGCTCATCCCTGCCCCTATTGCTCCTGTGCCAAGGCACATTTGTAATCCAACCCATGTACACGCCCGCACGCTGGACAGAAGAGAAGGCATGGACAGATCTCACCCCTATCAAACTCTTCTCACTGTTGACACAGCCACACACCCCCATCTCTGGACAGAACTTAACCAATGCCTCCCACAAAATTCCACAAGGGTTCAATGAAAACACAGTCCAAATCAACTCATACTGAGCAAAAATATGTTTGGTCTCCCATTCCCTGTACCTCTGGCACAGAACAACCCCTGGGTATCACAACCCGAAAGAATGATGTAGTTAATACCATGGACAGTAAGAAACCAATTTTATACTTCTACTTTTTGAAAAAAAAAAAAACTGAACAAAAACTCCAAGGGAAAAAGCAATACACTCTCAGGAATTTTTCCCTTCATTCCTGACTATATGATTAATCTGGCTCCTGTTTGAATTTCACCTCCGGCAGATCTTTGCCCCTATTTAATTTGATCACTGGCTTTTATTCAAAAACTTCATTTTCCAAGGAATAAACAACTACAAATGGTCACCTATCACCTCCATGGTAACAAGTGAAAGGAGCATTCAAGGGGAAGAAAACACTAAATTGGCATTTGATGAAATGCACGGCTCCATGCCGCAGGTACTCGTGGTACGCCAGGCTTAAGGTGCACGGTGCCCTTATACATTGACTAATTACCCTGATCCCTGCCCTACAGAGTGAATCCCTGGCTTTAAAGAGGGATAGCAGAGAGAAACAGGAGTGGAGAGGCTGGAAATGCTCATCTGCCCTGTCTCTGAGCATCCCTCAGTCTCATCTTTCCCTGACACAGCCTGGCTGCTCTGATTCCCTCTGCAATCCCACAGCAGCAGGGATTGGGATCTGGTGTGTGAGTTGCACCCTCCCTGCTCCCCTTGCTGCTCCTGCTGCCCAGCACTGGGATCCTGAAGGGCATGTCTGGATCTGGGGCAAAGATGGCAATCCTGGCATGGTTCCTGGCAGGAATCACTTCAGTACATAGAGTGAGTGTGCAAATAAAGCTGCTTTCCAACTTCCTTCCTTCAGATTCAATCAGCTGTCACATGGCTTTCATTTCGAGTGTTGAGAGACATTAAAATGAGATTTAATAACAAATTGCTTCAATTCTCCATGCCTTCTAAATTCTGTTGGCCAGGCAGGATAGCCCATGCAAAAAGCATTCAGTCCTTCTCATCAAATTTTTCATTTTTCCACCCTTTTTTTTTTTTTTCTTTTGTACCATAAGTGCAACAGTTGGAAAAAATTTAGACTCCAAAGAAGCAGCTATTCCTACACCATCAATTTGCCCCTTAAAGAGTGAAATGATAAAATGAGGGGGAAAAAATAGATGTTCTGGGCACCAAGCTCTGTACAAATCAGTTCTTAAAGTATCGGTGAATTTATATTTTAAAGAATACTTTAGTTTGCAAGATTGAAATTCTTTTAAGGAAGAAACTCTCAAAGGAAGTTGTCATTTTAGGCTGCACAAACCAAAACCCTTCCAAAATCAGGTGCTTAGAAAAAAAATTGAAGCACTTTAATAATTTAAATTGCTCCCCTTTGCACATGCCCAGAACCCAAATCCCTTTTCTAACTGAAGTGCTTATATAAAAATTTGACAGCTCTTATAATTTTAAATTGCTCTACACTGAGTATGCCCAGAACCTCGATCACTTCCAAATTCAAGGGCTTATAAAAATTTGAAGCACTCCAATAATTTTAAATTGCAATGCACAGTGCAGAGTGATTTAAAATTATTGGACTGCTTCAATTTTTTTAAAAGGTCTTCAATTTGGGAGTGAGTCAAGCAGCATTCTAATACAGTAGTTTAAGACATACTGTATTGATGTAAAATTTAACATCTAAAAATAATGAAAATTAAACCGAATACACTGTTTAAAAAGTGAGGACGAGTTTCCCAAACAGACCTTGGAAATCCAGGAAACCACAACTTTGGGCTGCTTGGTCCTGCTTGGTGGAAGAGTCAGGAGTAAAGAGTCAAGGAGGAGATGCTTGGGACAAAACCACAGCTGTAAAGTCAGCTTCCATCCTTGGGTTGGACACCAGGAAAGCCCTCCTGGGAGTGCCCAGAGAAAGGCCTGGAGCAGAGTGGGGCTGGGTGGGAATCCTAGGAATCCTGGGAATCCTAGCCATGGCAGCCTGGCATGGGAGGGCACGGCCAACAGGGATCTCTGCACATCTCTGGACATTTGCCCCTCCAAGCCATCCCTTTCTGCTTTGGGAGGTGCAGAGGAGTCATCTCAGAGGGATGGCTGACTTCCCTGAGAGGGAAGAGCCATGGCACACACTGGATGGGGCCCGTGGGTCCCCTCCTGCAGGGGAATGGGTTTGGACTCTTTTCAGATCCTCTGGTTGGAGAGCAGCACGTTTCTGGATGGGGTTTCTGTTTCCTCTCAAACCATATGCTCTCTACTGGGGGCTCACAGCAAGTGTCCCACGCGGGGTTCAAAGCACTGGCTCCCCACTGCTTGGCTTCCTGAGGAGTGGAAATACATGATTTCCACTAGGTTTAGTGCTAGGCACTGGCTCTGTGTGTAAGGCTTTTTGGCAGCTATTCGCTTCCCTTTAAAATCGTTCCCTTTTTTGGAGGTGATTTATATTAATAAACTGTTTTGGATCAGAATTGGCATGATATGTAAAACCCATGCCTGTTTGGTATTTCTGTTGTGTATGCTTAATTTGAATGGGGGGAGGGAAGAAGACAACACTGTTCAGCTGGCTGGGAGTCTTTTTTTTTGTTCCAGACATGTAAGTTCTTCTCAGGAGTCAACTGTAACTGGTAGAGAGTTTATCTTTAAAAATCAGTTTTGACATCCTGAAGATAGGGAAAGAAAAGAGACTTGAAGTCACCACATTTTCTATGCATTCATGAACATCTGCAATGTAAAATTGTTTCTCAACAGGGAACCATTTCATCTTATAACAAGTTGGGGATCTTGTCTATTTGCAGCTTGTTTGATTGCAGGGACACTGTGTCTTTGGCTGGGAGCTTTGTTTTGAAGTTGGGGTCTTGTGACCTTCCCTGTTGCCTTTTGTTTTCTGTTAGGTTAAAACTCACAGGAAATGGAAGGAAGAGCCCTTATGCCTAGCTTCAGGCTGATAAAATTTGGATTATTTTCTATTTCAATGGAGCATCCTTAGACAACAAGAGAGATGGCACCTAGGGCAGGACAGGTTCTAATGTGAATCCCTGGAAGAGAGAAACTGTTCAAGCATGGATCAGCTGGAGTGAGTCACACAAGCACAGGAAGTTTGGGTGGGAAAGCCATGCAGAGATGTTTTCAAAATAGAGGAATCCCTTAAAAAAATTGGAGCAGCCAAGGAAAAAGGAAAATGACTCTGCAAGAATGATCTCCCTGATAATTTACTGCAGGCCAGTAAACAAATGCTGTAAGTTTTCCTTTCAGGTTCATGAAGCTTTTTTCTCACTTTTTTCAATCTGCATCCCTCTGGTCAGAATAATTCTTTCCATAGGGCAGGGTGAGAACATTTTCCCACTGCAGTGGGTTACAGATAAATGGTGTCCTCTTACAGCCCTGCATGATGAACTTGTACTTTTACACGATAGACTCACAATTCGCCACATAAAAAGTATCTGCTTTGAAAAAAAAAAAATAGTGCAAAGAGGTTTTATTCAATAGGCTGTAATGGTGAGCTGTCATGGTCTATCAGGTGGATAATGTGCATCTTAAAATACTGTGTAAATACATATTTCTATAATAGCCTGTTACATTTCCAAAGGAGCCATTGCAGGCTGCATTTGAAGTGAGAAGGAGCTTATAGGAGATGGGCTCTGGCACTCTTTTGCCTCAGCAGGAGGTGGGCAATGACAATTTTTCCTGAATTAGAGAGGGAAAAATATTATTTTTTGATTCAAATGAATAATAAAAAACAATGGAGAGAAGCAGCTCAGAGAACTTTGACTGGAAGGAAGGAAGGAAGGTAAGTGTTAATGTGATGAGAGTGCTGAGAGAGCTTTGCTCTCTCCTACAGTCAATGTATTTCCTTGCTCCCCAGCTGAGACAGCAGCATTACATGAATGTTCTCAGTATTTTCTTCCCAAGAGCTGGCACAATTATTTGTTGTGAATAACATTCATAGGAGCTTTGATCCTGAAAATGCTTATGTATGAGAGCAGCCAGGCACCTGAAAGCAGCAGCTTTTTGTATGGCACCAGCATATCTCAGAGTCCTACATATATACTTGTTACTGAAAAATAATTATCAATATGGTGCCTGGTTAGACAGTTTTGCTGGCTTGCAAAGAGCTGGGTTGGATTACTGACCATTTATGATGCATGACTTGTGATAAAAGTCAGGAATAAACTCTTGATTTCAGCTCCTTCACTGGAAAGCTGGGTGTTTCAAAGCAATGGGTGAAGATCCAAAACTGATAGAACACACAGGGAAAGAGGAGTGGAACTCCTGGAACTGGCACTGAAGAGAAAAAAAGCCCTGGCTATGGTGGCCACATAAATAGAACCAAGAAATGTCACAAGATTCTGCTTAAAAAATACAAGTGACTCAATTTGATTCACCCAAATCTGTTTCTACCCCAGAAGACTAAAAGACCCTGCCCAGGTTTTCCTAAACAGGGACTGGCATGAGCTAAACTGCAAAAATTGCCCTTGTTTTTCCCTTCCTCCTCCTCCACCACCAGGTGTGACCCTGTGCCATGGGCTGTGCCCTGGACACAAAGACCCCTGATCCAGACAGCAACAGTGAGAGCCAGCCAACATCCTTCCCTTCTCTGCCTATTTGCCCATATTTTGGTATTTACACTCTGTGCCATCCCTCACACACAGCACATATATAATCCTCTACTGTAGAGCTGGAAAAGGATTCTCTATTATTTGCAATTATTTCCTAATTTGGCCAATATGAGAGGTTATTGCTGCTGAAAAGAATGAATAAAAGCATATCTGAGGCAAAAAAAGTGCTAGTAGTAAAGTTTAAAAAGAGCACAGATGAAGATTAATAACCTCAGCAGTCGGGGCCTGGAGTACTTAAAACAAGTAAAAAGACATTACAGAGCAGGAAAATGGAGCCAGCAGGAACTTTTGTTATGACACCCAGTGCCACATGCAACTTCTCAGGTCACTCAGAGCTCACTCTGTGAGCACTCCCAGCAAACCTGCCCTGATGTCAAGGAAACAGGGTTGATTTATAACTATTTTTCCCCTTGCAAAGCTTTAGGTGAATGTGTTCACTGACTTATCTGAAAGTCACAGGGAAATTTAGGCAGTATGAGTTCACAAATAATGGAAGCCTGCAGGGGTAAAAAAAAAAAAATAGGGCTCACCATTTAAGGTGAAAAAAAACCACTTTGGGTGCAGACTGCATTTGTGGAGGACCACCAAGTTGATTGAGCCTTTCAGCTGAGTTCAGCACTCTTTGGCCTGTGGCCCAAGCAGGTGAACAGCAGCTACCCCACCAAAACCAATCCAGGACCACCCATCCAGACAAGGGTGGAGAGGGGAGGCCACACTCATGGAAACCAGGGGTCTGTATGTCAGTGCTGATCACTGTAACCAACAATTCTTCACCTGTTGGGGTAAAAAAGCAGAAGATTGAGCAGAGGGATGCAGAGCTACTGTACCTGCTCACATGAGTACCAGGAAGGGCACAGACCCCTTAAATCCAGATTCTCTCCTCAGAAAAGGGGTGGGCACACCCATTTGCACGCCCAGAACAGCTGCCAATACTTCACAGTAAAGCAATTAGGACTCAGAAGAACCGAGATAATAAAGGCAATGGAGAGATGATTAAAAATACTTTGCTAAGGAGAAAACAGTTTTAGTCACATGCATACTGAGATGTCACCATTTAATAAAATGACAAAAACTATCTATCACATATGCATGAACACAGAACAATATAAAGAGGTTAACAGAAATTGATGGCATCCCAGCTTTAATTTTACACTGAATCGGAGTCTTTGGTGATTGAAATAGACAAAGATGTATAGGGTTATCTTGGTGAAGAGGCTTTGCTAATTACTGGCACTTGTCATTTCTCCATAGCTTTATCTAAGTCAGGAAGGCTAACTAGCTCCTTTTCCCCAGTGTGCATTGTTTGTTCAGTAGGCTTTGTGCTGAGAAAGCCTTTTCCATAACTGCACCTCATTATTAACGGGTTCATAAATAAATGAGTCCTAATATTTTCCTCGGTTAGCATTTATGATAGGGACATTTGGACTACAAAAGATTACACTTGTCTTTAATAAAAATAGGCACTTATACATGAAGCCTATTAGGGTCCTTGTTACGTTGGAGAGGAGGAGGAGGTGGCAGGAAAAGGGGAGGAGCAGGATTATAAAAACACGCTTTATAGCCCTATCATATTTTTCATGTGATTTTAGTAGCTATTTATTATCTCACATTAGCTAATTATGGCTCTAACCTGAAATGGATTTCTGGATTCCTCTCTCTGTCCTGAGGTTTGTCATACTGCAAGTCCTCAGACCAGTTGAGAACTAGGCAAACACTTGGAAAACTTCAATCTTCTGGAAAGGCATGAGACAAAACAGAGCACTAATGTACAGCTAATAGTCAGGTGTGGAGTTGCCCATTCTCAGATTTGACAGATTTTTCTCAGGATGCAGCAAAACTCACTGCAGACAGCAGTCACCAAAGCTGGAAATCAGCTGCAAGGCTGAGGAGGGTCAGGACATGAGATACCAGAGATCCCAAAGCTCACAAGATCTCCTGGCATAAGAGCAGGAGCAGACCCAAACCTCCCCCAGCCCACAGCAGTGTTCCAGCCACAGTGTGTGCTGTCAGCTCTGGGAACAGTGCCTCCTGCCCCACCTGCATGTGCTGCACACTGCAAGTCCACAACTAGTGAGGAAGAAGCCAGAAGAGCAAGCAAATATTTGCTAGGAGACTGTATCGTGGGATTGGTTTTGCAACTCCTCATGGCCAAATCTGCCTTTTCCCTTCCAGTATAAACACTAAAATGCTGCCATCTCCCCATTATTTCTCCCAGAGGCTTCTGCTAGGATCAGGCCTGATGTTAAGCTTCAGAGTTAGTTTGGTTTTTTTATTAGTGCTACAAAAAAAAAAGCCTTAAAATAATTACATCAGTTCTTTTCAGAGGCATCCACAGCATTGTCAGACAGCTTTGGAGCGTTCCAGGTCTCAAACAATGCTCTCTCTTCTATAGTTACTGCAACACACCTTTTGTCAGCTATTTATAAAATGCTCTGTAGTCTTCTTTAAACTTCATCTTTTTTAAAATAACTTCAGACCAAACAAGCTGTAATGGACTATTCAAGACGTCAGAAATGTATCTGCCTGAGACCACAGAACTTTTCAGCTTTCTCTTAGGAAAGAATAATCTGAAAGCAAATGCATCAGAAAGCTTGTGCCCCACTGTACTAAAGAATCAGATAATTTGGCTTACTGAAACAAGTTTGAAGACCCAAAAGCATTTATAATATTTGTGTTGTGTTTTTCTACTTAGATGTGGCTCTCATTTTTTCTGTTTCACTTGATGCTACAGTCATTGAAATAATCTGGCAATGGGGTTTTTGAGGGGTTTCTTTTAGGGTTTTTTGTGGGTTTTTTGTAAATCAAAGTGAAATACACAAAACCAATTTAATCACAAAAGTACCACTTCCTCCAGGATGTCAGTAATTCTCAAAATTGCTTTATATATTTGCTGGATATCAGAAATGGGTAATGCAGCATTTTAAGTGGCAGAAATGCATTAGTACTATGTAAGTACATGATCCTTAATGTACTAATCTCAGCAATATGTGTAATGAGAACTTTCAGTAACACTTTATTTTAAGTGTCCTCTGAGAAATGCTAATTTACAATGAAACACCTATGGAAGTACATGTGACATTTACATGAATACCAAATGAATTCATTTTGATCAATGCTATTACAATGAATATGATATGAATTCACAATGATAGGGGGTTTAAAGAATTACTGCGTTTTCCTTGAACATTTCATGTTTTGAAGACCAGTATGTGTTAAAAACCATCATCAGGAGGTCTATGTGTTGGGATGTGAAGGAGACATATGTTTGAATAATTTAAAAAACTAACAGAGAGCACCTGTTAGGAGTGGCACAGGTTGTCCCTTCAGTACCAGCAATGAACCGAGCACTGCTGAGCTCCATGGATTCCTTGACTTGCTTTTGAGGACAGTGTATGGAATAACGGGCTGGACTTTGTATCCACTGCTCACCCAGGCACATAACTACTCACCCAGCCAAGAAACAGCAGTGCAATCTAGTGCAGAGCAGTTTCACACCTAAGGATAATGTGCCTTGTGCATTAAAGAAAACTAACTGAGGAACCCCTCTACAATCTGAGCATGAGTGTCAGGAAAAGACTGGCCAGGATTTGCAGCCTTTGTAAAGACAACATTTACTTTGAGTGCCAGAGGAGGGGCTGAGGTTACAAAAATCTGAGCCCCACTGTTGTCCTCTCTAACCGAGAAGCCTTGGAACAACCCCAAGATGTAGAGAAAATGTTTTGAAAGCCCTTAACAAGCTAACTGGAGGAGAAAAAAACATGGTCAAAAGCTACCAACAAACTGAAAGAGCTGATTGAGCCTCTGTAGGTTTGCTGCTAGCTCTCCCAAACCTGTGAATGCTGGTTGCCCTGGCTGCCATTCCTTTCAAATCTGTGAAATTTCAGAGTATGTTCTGGTGACAATGCAGGCATTCCTGATAGGTTACAGCTCTCCAGGCAGGCAGGGAGGGCAGTCCACCACCAAGTCCAGAAACTGCTGTGAGTCCATCTGCAAACTCTGGCCTTTGCACAGCCAGCTACAGCTGCATTAAAATGATCAACATTTGAGTAATGAATAAATGGAAGAAAGACAGACAGGAAGAGCTGGTCTGAGCTATGGCAGAGCTTTACGTTCCTTGGAAATAGCAACAAGGAATGATCACACAATAAACTTGAGTTGGAAGAGACCCGCAAGAATTATCAAGCCCTGCACAGCACCATCCCCAAAAATCATGCAACATGCCTGAGAGTATTGTCCAAACACTTCTTGAGCTCTGTCAGGCCTCAGCAACAAATCCTAATAAAAAGCAGTGATCCCTGACTAATTTTATTTCACTTGAAAAACCTTCATACAAACTTTTTCTACACATATTATGTGTCTATATGGCAACAGTGGTGTTCTTTAAACCTGACTCTGATTTCTCCTCTTTTTCTTACTGCGAACCAACCTCAGGTTTATTTAGGGCTGTTTCCTCTCACATCCACTGGTTGATGCCAATGAGCAATTGGGCTGATCAAGGTGTGACACCCAGCAGAGCAGAGGCTGAAGGGGCTCTGTGTGTGCTGGCAGATTGCTGAAAGGTCCCACTGATTGCCAGTGCCCGGCCCCTGCCTGGGCTACCAGGCATCGGGAGCTCTCAAGGCTTGGAAAGGACACAGGAATCCTCTGGCTGCACTGAAGGTCCCTCCTCACACAGTGCCAAGTATCTCCTGTGAGACACTTCACAGACACATCTCTAACACCAGAACTCAGGCTTCTTCATTTCTATGGGGTTCATGTGATGCCACAGAAATTCCCACCTGCCATAAAGAAATCCAATCCCCTCATGACCCCACTGCCAAAATTACCCCAGAAGTTGCAGTGTGAGGTGCATGTGCCTGTGCAGATGGATGTCTACACACTCCTACAAGCACACACATGCACACATAATTACTCAGGGATAAAGCAGGCTTGTAAACTTCCCCTGTTTAGGCATCAAAGAAGGGGCTGTTGATTTGACTGGAAATTAGAAAAGAGTTTAATAAAAGCATGAGAGAGATCCTGAACTATTGTGACTGTGTTGGCATGAGCTGCAGAAGTGCTGCAAAACACTTCATTCTGTCATTAAAAAAAAAAAAAAAATTAATTGTTTGATGTTTACATTTAATTCAGTCTTTTCATTTAGCCAAAAAGCCAGAAGAATGGTAAAAGAAAACATGGTGTTTAATTTGTCTGTCGCCGGGAGAAGTAACCTAAACAAGGAACAGACTACAGATAACAAGTTTAAAACATGATGCAGAATAATAAGAATACCATTAATATAGTTTCTCACTCTCCTTTTGCTCATCTGGACCACATGGTTTTTGGGATGAAGTCGGTGCTGTGAGATATACATTAAGATTCACATTTTGTTTTCTCACTAGAAGCCCAGAATTCAGATACCAAAAAAGAATGGGGGAAGAGAGAGGTGAAAAATTGCAAAAAAAAATTCTCATAAAATTGCCTCAGAATGAAATTCTGCCCTTTTCTTCTACTCCAAAAAGTCATTACCATCTGACAGCTGTTTAGTGGCATATGTGTGTTGGTGGTACCAGTCCAATTCCTAGTGGGCAGGTGTCTGCATCACAAAAGCCACCATCACAATTGGCACTAATTGGCACCCTTGCCGGCAGTCTCCATAAAGAAAATAAGGATTAGATGGCACTGAGATCAAATTATCCTGTCACTATAAAGGTGATCCCCCCTCTAGGTCAGAAAGGCCTGTTGGCAGGACAGTTTGGGGAAGTTTGCACTTCCTGGGCTCTTGTTCCAACAGACACACACGAAATGTTGGGTGTCTGATGCTGGAAATGAGGCTCCTTTCACAGGCTCTTCCACTTCGCCTTTTTAGCTGAATTTCAAAACAAAAAAAAACCACCAAACCAACACCCAAACTCAAAACTCAAACAACAAACCAGAAAATTCCCTCTTAATTTGGACATTTCCCACACAAACTTGCTATTTTATGCAGATAGTCACCACATTGCTGTGCTGGGGTATCAGTATATCTGATGCCTTTGTTTGTATGATTTATTTCCTTTTTTTTTTTTTTTTTTGAACAGCATGCAAATTCTGTGATTTTTCTAAGTATAGGGTGCAAAATACCCTGGAAAGTGGGGGGGGGAGGGGGGATGTCTTACAGCTCAGCAAGCTTTATGAGGATATTCTCTTAGTTATTGAGATGAGTTGAATAATTCTCCTCTAATTTATACACCAGTGAAACTGGCCTGTTGGCAAGTCCACAATTAATGCGAATGCCAAGTGGGATTGCAGCTTTGTTTCATCTAGGAAAACACTTAGCTGAACAGCAGCTTTCCCAGCTGAAAATGTGTGTCTGTCTTTAAACTTGCAACAGAAGCTGGCATTTCTTCGTTTCCATTCACTCTATCATTATGATGCATTATACAAAGTAATGATGTAATACTCTGGAAAGCTGAAACGCTAGCTCTTTGCCAAAAATAATAATACAAAAAGTGTACAATTATTTTCATCTATGAAAGCCACTCTCACTACCATCTCCAGCTCCCCAGTCAAAGAGAAATCTTGCCTAATAGTAGATCATTTCTTTCTGTTTGTGAATCAAACATGAATGTGGAAGGGGGGGATGCCAGCTCATCCGTGCTGAATTACAACTTTTAAAAGATGTAAACATATTCATCACTCCAGCACAGTGGCTCCTCACCACACATCCCTCACACCTGCATTTCAGCAGTGGTTTTCCCCTTACCTGTGGGACATGTTTCCCTCTGTCAGTGGGGCTAAGTGTGAAGGGATTACTGGAGGCAAGAAAAGACAGCAGGATTTGGATCTTGCTCAAAGGATCACAATGCCAGGAATTTTTCAGGTCCTTTCATACCAATCCAGTCACAAAAATGATGTATGCACAATGATGCTGCTTGGGCAGGGATGCAGCCTGCTCCAGAGCACAAAAAAGGTTGGGAGGGAGCAGAAATGAGATGTCCTCTGCTTTGGGTCAAGCATCTGCTCTGCTGCTTTATCTGCCAGTCCCTACAGCCCCAGTGCCACACGTGCCTCGATAGCAAAGCCATGAAAATAAATCAGTGTGTGGTGGCCTAGGGACAAGGACCAAAATGCATCCCCACATTTCCCAGCCAGGGATGGCCAGGGGAATGGCAGCTCCATGACAAACAGTGCCACGAGCAGGTGAGGAAGGTGAAGCTCCACAGCAAGCTCACCACCAGCGTGGTTTGTATTTTGATCACAGGACAGGGTTTGCCACTGTTGTGAGAGGAGAGGAAAGGCCTGGATGTGCCACAGAGCTCAAGATGGCTTTTCAGGAGGGAAACTAAACAGCAGGATAAAAGGGAAATGTGAGGGATGGCAGAGTGTGAGTGGTGGGGTTTGGGTGCAGGAGGCAGGAGCTGTGCATCAGCCAGGAGCAGGTTTGCCAGGCACAGGAAACTCTGCTCCCACAATGATATACAACCCCACAGTAAGTGTATCTTAATAATACAATAAAGTGCTAGCTCTGATTAGAAAAGAAAGATGAATTCTTCTGCTAAACCAGGGTAACCCTAAAAGCGTGTTAACATGAAATACTAAATAAAATGCTACTCATCTATAATAAATCTTATTACACATTTTGGCAATTTTACTACTAACATACCGAAGGTTTCAAGCAATGTTTGAAAATAGAAATCTTAAATTGAATCATTGTTGCATGAATATATGCAAAATATTCATTTCTAGCACTGTGAGGGTTGAGTGCTTTTAAATTGGAGAAATCACTCATGACTTCACCTTTTCATGCAAGATAAAGTTGTATGTGGTAACATCATTACAATGTCATGAAAGAAGTGGAAATCATACAACAGTTCTGCCTAAAGCTAATATACAAAAAAGTACTTCTATATTTTTCAATATTGTCCAATATTTAAAGGTGCAGTACGAGGCTTTAAATATATTAAAAAAATCATTAGACTTCAGATGTCAGTGCGGCCTTCACTGAGTACTGAGACTAATAAAATCATTGATGAGATCTCTTTAATATTTAACAGAATTCATGTCTTAGGTACTAGCCTATTTTCAACTCCAGTATCTTCAGAGGGGCCTAAATATAGAAATAAAAACAGCAAACGTTTTATGTGACGGTCATTATGGATTTTTTTTAACTAGGCCACTAAAATTAAACTATTTACTCAATAATACTGTCATAACAACAGAGAAAACGCTGCAACATTTAAATAGCCTTTCCTATAAATCCTTTAGCAGGAGATTACTTCAAAAGTACATACACTTTTATACACATTAACAATCAGTAAATTCAATCAGTGAAAACGAACGAGCAGATTTTGCAGTGAGTTGCCGCACCATGAATCGCCAATGTAGAGCTCAGAAGACTTCTGCAGTCTTAAAGGTGTTTTAAAAGAGTGAGAAGGGGATAATTTGAGTTTATATACTTCTTTTCCTTTTCTTCCCTCTGATTAAAAATTAGACCTGAAAGTTCAGCCTCAGAAGTAGAAGTTACATTAAGGAAGCCCACTCCATAGTTTAATTAGATTATTTTTTATAGCATGTGAGGGGGAAAAAAAGGATGAAAATCAGGGTAAGGCAATCGCCCAGTGTCAGGTTCAACTTTAAACCCTGCTACAAATGACACAGATAGCTCCATCTCCTCGTGGCAGCCCCACTCCAGAGCCTGGAGTCACAGGGACGCAAACCAAAAACGTCTCCAGCTTCCAATTCCAGCCCCGTCGCCCCAAATATTCACGTTTGCTAAAAGAGAAGGGCAGGTTTCTAACTCGCTGCCTTATTTTGATGCTAAAATCTCCCTTTTTGGAGTCCCACCTGCCGTGGCCGGGCGTTGCTAGGTGACGGTGCCGCACGGACCGTGGCCGCTGATGGATGGCTCCGGTCCCGCGCCGCCACCGCCGCCCCTGCCCCGCTGCCACCAGCCACCGCTGAGGCTGCAAAGGCCACGGGCAGATTTTGGCAACAAGGGTTGGGCTGCCCTGCACCAGCCCTGCCAGGGGGGTGTCAGTGTGTCACCGCTCTCTTTTGGCTCCGGCAGCAGAGGCGTGAAAATGGCCCAAAGAGGTCATGAGAGCCTGTCTGAAAAGTGATGATGGCAGTGTGGGGTTCAGGAGAGCCCACAGCAGGCATGGCTGCTCAGAGCTGATGCTACACAGTCTGCTGTGGCCACCACCAGATCCTGGCCAGCACTGTCACCAAGCCTGTCCATATCTGAATGCTCACAAAACAGGTTGTGGGTTCCTCCTGCATCGGTGCTGCAAGTGCTGCACCTGCCTGTCAATGCTCTGCTCAGCCACCGTGTCTCCACCTTTACACATCTCATGGGATGCAGGAAGTGAGGGAAAGAGCCTTTTTGACAGGACCCAGTGCGTTTGAGCAGTGGGAAAGGTCGAGTCCTCCTGCAGGCTGGCTGGGAATGAAAGCCCCAGGCACAGGGAGGGCTGTTCCCTCGCAGATAAACACAGACAAGCTGCCCTGGTGACCACAGGATTCCCATCTCTGTCCTGACTGCACTACCAAAACAGGAACCATCATGAGATGCCCAGGAGCTGGGCACAACTGGGAAGTTCTTTGTTTCCCAGTTGAAACCAGTACAGTTCCAACCTCCATCAGACCTCATCTTACTGGGGCTTCCACATGCTCATTTTGTTTCAAAATATACAGTGAGGACATGCCAGTGAAACAAACAATTTGGTGGTGTTAATCCACAGATTATTGACAAGATGAATGAGATTCCTTGGGTCTAATGCTCTCTGCTACTCAAGGGCTAGCTAAGCTCTCTTTTTTCAAATATGTGGATTTTGAAATGATGGATCATAATAACAGAGCTGGTGCCTATGAATGGGGATTGCAAACACTTAATATTTCAATAGAAGTGTGTGCAACATGATCCAATCACTCTGAAAAATGTACAAAATGGAAATATATAAAGAAAGCAGCTGGCATGAAAGAGAATAAACAAAGAAATATTGATAAAACTCTGTGTGGATTAGGCAAAATATATTCAAGCTGCATTTGAATAATCTCATCTATATTTATATGTGTGTACATATATATATTCAAAATACAGAAAGATTTCTTACCTCATAATTTCCCTGCTTTGAAGGACAGATCTCTGAATTAACACCCCGCCCTGCAAATCAGAGGGCTGTGCTCGAGCACGAGAACCAGAACTCCCCAGATGCTGCTCATGCCTTGAGAGTGTGCTCACAGCTCTGAGAGGAGCTCAGCACCCCTGCCCCGATTCAGGGAAAGCACGTTTCATGTTCAGCTCATGAGGGACCCCTTGGAAGATCCATCTTGTCGTTCATTAGACTAATTTCTCTGGTGTTTTTATACAGCACACCCCCAGTGGTTTCAGGATCAGGCCAGGAGAAATCATTTGCATTGCACTTCCACTGGAGTATTTACTTCCCTGCAATAAAACCAATCTGACCACTGAGAGCTGGTGTTATATAAGAGCTGAGTTCATTCCAAGGCAGAAGATGCACCATGCAGCTCCCTGAGCCACAGCACGTCCCTGCAGCTGTCTGGGATAACTGCTGGGGACCATGCACACCCACTGAACCCACACCAAAGTTCCACAAGCTGGTTCAGGCCTCTAATTAAAAAAATAAAATTAAGTTAAATGATGCTACTTTACAGCTGTTGCAGGCTAAGAGGGTGCACACAAGTGGTGAGTGCAGCTCAGCTGATGGGTGGGAGCTTGTTATGCTGAAGGAACTTCCTATTGAACCTGAGCCCCAAGCTATGCTGCAGCTTGGGGCAGGAAGTGCTGGTAAAATCCTCCTCTCATCATTTTCTGTTTGCTTGCCCTCCCTGCACTTCTCCCACCAGATCATTGCCAGTTTTCTCCAGGCCACTCTAAGTAATAAGGAGAACCAGCTCAGCATCCCTCAGCTCTCTACCATCACTCAGTACCAATTACCACTTTGGGCTTATGTTGTGGGGTTTACTTTTAGCTGCCCTAAAAGCCACTTTCCTTCTCCCCACCACAGCAGCCACTCTCTGCAGAGATGGGCATCACAGTCAGCTTTGCAAACGTGTTTTCCAAGGCAGTGTTCCATACCCTGAGGCTCTCCACCAGCCATGTCACCCCAAGAACCAGGAGAAGCATGCAGCAGAGTGCCAGGCTGTCAGCTCTTCTCATGGCATGCTGCATGGTTGGTTGTTGGGTCCCCAGCACTGCTCACACCCCTCCCTGATTTCACCAAGTACTAGATGTTTTGGAGTGGAAAACAAAGCAAGAGCTGAGCCCCTTTAGTTTCTTGAGTCTGTGTGGCTGTATGTGATGGCTATGACTAATTCTGCCAGCAAAACCCTTGGTCACAGCAGGACTATCAGACACACACTACTTAAAATAGAATAGAAAGGAGAATAGTCTCAATCACTTAAAGCAGAAGCCCCATGGCCAGGAAGGGAGTGTGGGGCAGCAGCCCAGACTCTGCTGGTCTCCTCCCTCAGCTCAATAATGTCATTTATTACATTATAAACCCTAAACCCAAGTTCAATCCCTGCAGGTTAAGAGGCAACACTTCCCAACACGTGCAGCTCCTGTCCACCCAGCACAATTTAGCTGACTCCAGAGACCAAACTCTGTATCTCTGCACACCACAGCACAGCTCTGCCTGCACTCCCCAAGCACAGGTTCTCCAGCACTGACTTCAACAAGCAGAAGTTTGAACACTTCATCTTAATCTACCTACAGTGGGTTTACTGGTAGGTCAGCAGCTCTGTTTGTGCATTCCCCCGGCAGAATTGCTGCTGCTTGACTGTGTGACCCAGCAGACCTGTAAGTGGAACATATTGGGATCACCTTGCCTGGAAGCAATGTCCCCATGGCAGCATTAAAATCTAGAAGGATGGAGGAGATTCAGACATCTTCTGGCAACGTGCTGCCATTTCCAGCTGAGCCCTGAGAGAAGGAAAGAGGGTTGTGGGCCAGGTGTGAATTTCCAAGGACTTCACAAACCAGGAGAGGATTTCTGAAACCTAACCCAGCTACAACCAGAAGTTTAATTCTGCCTTTTTACATGCCTGTTTTTTCCCTGTCTTACTTTGCCAGCCTGTGTCTGAGCACTTACAAATTCCAAGCAGGCTGCATTTCCCCCAGATTTACACGCAACTCTGGTCAAAATCTGTCACTGAATACCAGACTTGTATAATGAGCCTGAGATACTCTCTCGCATTTCTTACTCACATGATGGGAAGCAGCACAATGAGACACTCACACACACACACACCACAGAGCAGAGGTTTGAAACAGCAGCAGCTTTTCTCCTGACACAGGGCAGGGAGAAAAGAACAGGTGGACTACCTGACAAGCAGCGAGTCCCCTTACTTTTGACTACCACGCTTTGAATCAGGGCCGTTTGGCAATTCATTAGTGCCTGCTAACTGTTAAACACAGGAAAGTTCAAAAACATGCATATGTTTCCCTCCCTGCCTCCCAGGTGGTATCTGTTTCAAGCAGCAACCTTTTCACTTGTGCATCAAGACTTGTAAACTTTCCGTGGCTATGGCAGCGGCTCCTAACCAGGTCTCTGAAGAGCAGGAAACTCCATATGCTGATCTCCGCCTATGTAGATGCCATTCGTTTCTCCTTGAAAGTTTATTGTCAGAATTACTGAAATGTACACAAATGTCTGTATTTGAAGGTGAAATTTGGTGGAAAAATAAAGATATAATAGGATCCTTTCTTATATAATTTCCTGGTGTGATGTCTGTCTGAAAAATGAAGTGAAATTATATGATGTCAAAAAATCATGTTTCAAAATGATTGACAATATGTGAGTGTTTTGCATTGTGAAATGAGGTGGAAAATTTTAATTGCATGATGGAAGGACATAATATTTATTAGAACCTTGTAACCACACTGGATTTCGGTGGAAAGGACACAATTTTAAATTTTATATTAATACTTCGGGCTAAATCCTAAATGAACACACAGAAGCAAAATTCCGCCCCTGAATCTGCGAGTAAGTTTTTAATTTCTAATAATAAAATAGCATCTATAGGGTTGGCACATCACCATAGTGACAAAAAGACCCCCTCATTCATGCACTGCTGTTCTGATGTGAATAATGTTTAGTGCCCAGCTCCCAGAGAAATGGTGCTCTGGACTCATGGGGTTTTGATAAAGCTCTGCTAAAGAACTGGGGAGGAAATTCTAGAAGACCAAAACTAGCTGATAATTCCAAGCCCACTTTCACCTTTACCATATAAACATGGGCTCACATCCACACCTGAGCCCCCATCCTTGCAGACAGGAGTGGGGAATAAATCCCAGAATCAAAGTTGCACCTGAGAAAATCCCAAGTAAACAGCAAGGAGTTTAGGGAGAGTCCTAGATAACTGTGTGATAAGTTTATTATCAGGCTGGCCAGTGCAGCACCAGACAGTCTGGAGCTCTCAAAGAAAGCTGTCTAGAGAAGAAAAAAAGTGAGGAAAATTTTAAAACAGAGATATGTATTTACATGGAGCTAACTCAAAGCAATCAATCTTAGCTTTAGGATGTGCCCTAAATAAGTCTTATGTCAGAAAAGAATCTAGATCAGGAATCTACTTAAGATTCAGCAGTTTTAGTTATATTTCCTCTCCCTTCCTCCTGCCTGGTGCAAAAGGGGCTTGAGAGATGGCAAAGAAACTTTGCCTCCTGAATTCTGAGCCTATTGATAACATCGGGGGCTGAGGGGAAAGGCAAAGGAAGTAGGAAACCCTGAATTGGAACCAAGATTTGTGAAGCAGCAGCCTCTGACCAGACCAGCCCTGAGAGGTGCAGGAGTGTGGATGTTTTGCCACCAGTGCCTTCAGCAATGGGCTGGATTACCCAGAGGCTTTTTCCCAGAGATCTCTTTCCACATGAGATTTCCTGACCAGGAAATGATCAGAGCACAGGGGAACTCCTGGTACTTTAATACATCTCCTCTCACTCATTTGTGCAGCTTTGTATTTGCAGATTTGTGTTTAATCTGAGGATATAAGATTGAACAGTCAGTCCATACTCAAATTGGATTCCACTCTTTCCACTCTCCCCAACCTGCCCAGGACCCTGAACCACCCATGGCAAGGCAAAGAAAGCCTTAATGCCAAAGTGGAATACAAAGGCTAGAAAAGCATAATTCTCTGTGTAGGCAGAGTAAGTCATGATGACTGTGGAAGGACAACTTTTAAATATGCTGTCATGGCTCTCACACAAAAAAAAAATCTATGTAACCAAAAGAAAAAGCATGGACAATCTACAAGTCCAAAGGAAATTTTGAGAGAAATGCAGCAAACTCAATTGAGCTGAGTCCCTTTCTGTTCATGTCTGCATTATACATGTCTGTGTGGAGTTGAAGAGAATGATTAAAATTATATCCATCAAGCCTACATGAAGCACTAGGAAGGGAGAAGTATGGAAAGCTGCATAGGGGAAACAAAAAGACTAGCTTCAGATTCTGTCAGAGGCTCAGTATAACAGTAATTCACATAAATTTGGGCTAGGACATAAATCTCAGCGTTGGAATCCTAAAGGGTCATGGAATGGTCTGCAGCTAGTCAAGCAGAAGAGGTCAGAAATTAAAATGCTTAGCAATGAGTAATAAGAAACCTTAGGTCCTTAAAGAATTGTTTGAAATGGATATTTATGCTCCTTGCACAGGAAGGAAGAGATTTTTCTCTTCTCCATCAAATTAGCTTTGACTGAGTACTGGGAACAAAATATGCTCCTGAATATTCTCACCAGGTTTTGAAAGGTTTTTCTTTAATCTGTGCACCTCTGCCAAGCAAACCATCCTGCAGAAAAGTTTTGCCAGGTATGCTCCCAGAGAGAGGGATTTGCTCATCTCTGCATGAGAAGTGCTTGTACCTTTTTCCATACATACTAGGGCAGGAGGGAGGGTTCATCCCACTGAGCCATGGGTTTCCCAGAGCTCCAGTCCTGGGAAGGTTTGCAGCACCCTGTGGCTAACCTGTGACAGATTAACCTGATCTACCTGACACGTGTGCAGAAGGTCCTGTCCCACCCTCAGCAGCCCTGCTGGTGTCCCAGGGAGGAGGGGACCATCCTGCACATTGCCAAGCAGTGCAACAAGCCCAGCCTCCAACACTTGACTCGTGCTGCCCAAAGTCCAAACTGTCTGAGCCAAACCCAAATGCCTGCGAAATCTAAGCGATGGAATGAGGAAAAAAGAAAATTGTAAAAATGTATTGGATATTCCTGAATGACTAGGAGTGGAGGAAATCACAGTCTGCTCACCATTATTCCATGAGGAGGAGAAAGAAAGCCAGATCAATTATTAATTTCAAGTCACTCAGGCAGCACTCCATCAGGCTCTTTTATAGGTCAGAAATGTTACTGGGTAAACATGGCTCGGAAACAAATTCCTGCTCTGCCCTCAAACGAGGAGCAATTATGGATGTACCTGGGAAGCCTCACAGTGCACACTCACGCCCTGCACTGCTCAGTCCTGCCCCTGGTATCTGCCAGCGTTTGCACTTCCCCACATTCTTGGGTCGGCTCCTTCCTCCCTCCCCTCCATACATTTTTTTGCAATCTGGGATCCTCATAAGAGCATTGAGTCCACCACTTAATCAGAGAGAGATTTTTGGAAGGAACCTGGAGCAATTCAGCAGTAAAGACTGTGCTTTCTGCAGATTACTACTCCCCAAATTGCTCTTTGCTCCAGTCATTGTAAAGGGGATATAAAGCGTTTGCATCCTACACTTGAATATTAATTAAACATTTTTTTTAATAATACCACATAAAACACCTGTGTCCTTGCATACACCAGAGAAAATTATTGCAATAGGATGAAATAAAATATCGGGGTCCTTCAAACCTTAAACCACCAAAGACCGATCTCCTTCCTCCCACCTGTTTGTATTGTTCAGTTTTTCAGCTCAGAAAATAAATAACCATCTCTGTACAAGCAACTACGGAGTACATAAGAGCATCACAAAGTAATTATGAGTTTATGACATCATCTTAATATTACAAGGGAGAGACTGAAAGACCCAAGAGAAACTCCAGATTTCCCTTTTGGGAAAATGTTAATGGATGCTTACAATCTGTTTTCCTTTGTTTGGATGTTACAACCAATAATACACTTTTATGTCTATAAATAAAGACTAAAGTTGAATAAATCCAACAAGCTCCTGAGCCTGCGGCTCTGAAACTTGATTCACATTCACGGTAAAGATTTATGAGTCACTTGCAGAGAATAAGTTGAAGCTGCAATATTTGGAGTGAAATTATTCAAAAGGGTGATTATTTTGGGAATGATTATGCATGCACACCTGATCAGGGTGTCACCTGGGCCCCCTTGTCCTACATGATGAAATGTGGCAATTTTTCTGCATTTCTCTTTGCTTGCACAAAAGAAGAGCATGTAAGAGCAATCAAGCTGTTTATTTTTACACACACTTGATCATCTTGTGGATATATTTTCCCTTTCACTTAGATCACAGGACGTGTTCTTTAAACCATTCACATGAATATACTAAATTTACTGATGACTGCAAAGCAAAGGAATAAAACTGATTGCTGTTCTTCATGTGTGGGTGTATATATATATACTTTTATATATATGCATGTATGCATGTATATGTGAACCAAAATACTTTTGTATTTGGGATACCAAGTTAAGCACTCAAACTTTGGGAGAAGCAGGCAGCAGTAGCTGTCCCTGCTGTGTGCACAGAAGGAAGAGGGACCTGCTTTTTTTCCTCACTCTTACAAGAATTTATCCTTCACCTTCACTCAGTGGGTGCAGCCAAGAGCTGTGGAGAACCACAAGCACCACCAAATGAGGCCAGGGACCATGAGGATGACAGAAAGTATCCCTGCCTAAGGTCTTTGGCATGAATCCTTGTCCTGCAATGTGGGTTTTGACATCTAGATAATTGAAGGGGTTTAAATTATTTTGTCCAAATGAAATAAGCTTTGCAAAGTATAAATGGGGAAAAAAAAAAGTTGGAAAATATACCCTCGTTTATAATCTTTCTCTGCTTGGAGAATGAGATCACTCTACAGCCATCTGAAAGATTTTCAGGAGCCTCCTTTTATAAAATTTTTGTGGCAAAGTCTCAGAAACCTCATCGTTAGTCATTTCACTCTCTCCATATTCTTCCTGATAAGATGTTTTTCTCATGTGTAACATATGTTTCTCCCTTTTTAGTCCTAAAAAGTTTTTGCTTTGTTCAGGCAATTCAAAATTGATATAAACTTTCTCCTTGATCTCATAGTGATTTGGCCTGAAACAAACTCCCCAAATGTCTCCAAAACGTGAACAGGTTCAGGTCAAGCTCCAGATTTGGTGCTGGGTGCTTTTCCCTGTGCACACATTCCAGTGGTTTCCCCCTTCTCTGCCCAGACTCCCAAACCAAAAGGGACATCATTCTCCTCCCAGCTCTGTGTGCTTTCCAGAGAGCTGCTATACAGGACCAAATTTAGAAACTTTATAACTGCACTCCCAAAACCCTGGTGAGGAGGGAGCCAGGCAGGTAATTGCCCTTTTCCAGATGCCTTCTGTTCTGAAAAAGGCAGGCTATGCTCTGCAGGTACGTGGGTAGCCCTGCCAAGCACCTCTGGAAGTTCAGCCCACTCTTTCTTTTGCATAAAAGATCCTCCTACTCTTTCCATTACATCCTCACCCATTCCTTTATTACCACTAATCCAGTACAAACTTATTCTTGAAAAAAAAAAAAAAAAAAAAAAAAAAAAAAAAAAAAAAAAAAAAAAGAATTAATCCAAATTCAACTGCAACTGCCTTTAATCCAGAGCTTGTCTGCAACAAGAACACAAATGCAGGTGTAAATTTTGCAGAAGACTCTTGTCTTTATTGCTGTTCTGGATTGGGATTGTTCTGTTCTGGGATCAGTCATGGTCACTCTGCTCAGCAGTGACCACAGAGCTCCAAGGCCCTTGGACTCCCTGTGATGTGCAGATGACTGCACTGTTCAAGTCATTGCTCTTTCATTTCAGAAGAAATTTCAAGGAACCAAAAATACCTGCAATTTCAAGTAAAGTTTATTAAGCAATTTAGAAAACAACTCTGAAGCATTCAGATAGCTCAAAGTATTTCTTGAAAACACTTTCAAGAAGAAGTGGTTTAACTTTGTGTTTTGAAATAATCTTTTTTGTCTAGAAATTTGGCTGTATTAAATAATAAGAGATTTAAAAATGAAACCAAACTCTTTCATTCAGGTGAATACAAATCTTTCATCCTGTTTCACTGAGAAAACAGAGGTGTGGTTGGGTTTTGCCACAATGGTTATTCTAAGCCTGAATTGCACTCCCCCAGTTTGGCCAGTGAACAAACCCTTGTGCTCTTTGCCCTTTGCTGGGCACAGTGGCATTTCCTTTTTGTATGTAAATACCTCCAGAGAGAGCAAAGATCTCCTACTGATCTCTCCTCCCGCTCCCAGCACCATCACTAATTTAGTGTCAAGTCCCTACAGGAAATTAAAGCAAGTACAGAGTCCAACCAAAATCTTCTCTGCTGGTCCCCATGCTGCCTCTGTACCCCTACACCCTGATCCTGAGTGGTTCTGCAGCTCTCCCCGTGGCTCTGAGCTGGCTCCTGTTGCTCCTGCAGGGAAGCAGGCTCCTTGTGCCCTGTCTTTATGGAGCAGGAATGGATGGACAGTTATAATTTAGCCCCAGGGTGGCATCGTGCAGCAAAGCACACTACAGTAATTATTAGCTTCTGCAGCGTTATTTAGGGGATTACCATCCCAGGGTTATTTTATAACATTGTTACAGATTAATGGTGATACTGCTGCCTTCAGTGGACAGACCTTGCCACGGGTTCAGACCCATGGCAGCCCTCTCTGCTCAGGAGACTGGCGCAATAAAAATAAAAGAATCATTTCTAGTAAGTTCTGACTCTGATTAAAAAACAATCTTTATGAAATAGATGCTAATAAAATTGCTTTCCTAATTACCCAGAGCTCGTTCATTTCCCAGCAAATATAATAAAACAGAGTTACTTGGCTCTGATTCACAAAACCTGAACCCAAGCTCATTATTAAGGCATTTAGCAGTGAAAAAGCATGTGTGCATAAGATGCTGTCCCGTCAAGCAGAATGCAAGAAATCTTTTGAAGTTAGACCTTTGAAGTCTCAAGTTATTGCTGCTTTTTTTTTTTTTTTTCTTAACGCAGGTATTTCAACAAGAGAAAATCTCTCTGTGTTATTTACACAGATGGAACAGGGCACCCTATTATACCACTGTATTCAGCAGAGATTTCAGTTAGAAGCAGAAAGTCTTAATTTGAAGAAATATTTAGAGCTGGTGCATAGCACTTCTTAATCTGTGGAACCATTACAAGGCTGTGAGACTTTTACATAATAGAATAGACCAGCCAATGTCCCAGGGCTATTATTGCTATGACTTGTAACACGCTGAAATCTCTTTCATCTGCCTAACCTGGGATTTTGGTGATTGTAAATGCATGAGTATGTTTCAGTTTAGGGGGTTATGTTTATGTTTTATTTATTTTTGTTTATGTTTCTGCTCTCTTCAAAACTTCCTCCAGTTTCTGGATGCACAAAGGTTCTTCCCAGCTCTCCAGCTTTCCTTCTGCCAGAAGTCCCCTTGACACTGAGGGAGTCTGACTCCCACAGGCCCCTATTTTTATGAATCAAAGAATTGGGACAGGACAGAATGGGACACCAGTTTCCTCACTGCAGGAAGCACATGGAAAAGAGACTGCTGACACACCAGCTGCACTGCTGGTGGTGCAGACACAGGATCAGGGTTCCCAAATCACACACGGGCTGGGGTCTCTTGTGTGCAAATCCATCCCATCATCTTGCACACCAAGGCAATGGTGCCTTTATTTGAGTTCACCTTTTTTACCCATTTATAAATACCTGTTTTCCTCACAAAATATGTATGACAGACCTGGATAGGGCAGGTATACTCTAGGTCAAACCTGGATAAAATCTAATACTAGTGAAAGCATTTTAAAAATAGGATGAGACTTTATGAAGTTTTTCTGAGCTTCTCTCAGAAACCATGACATCCAAACCCTTCCCAGCAGCTTTCTATGAAGGCACCTTTGTATTTCCCACTTGGAATGAGCTGGATAAGGTGGCCCATGTAGTTGAGGGATACCCAGCAGCCCACAATCTCATCCCACCTGATCCCTCCATGCCTTGGTTTCCTCACAACAAAGTGGAAATACTTCCCTCCTGTGCAAGCCAGCTGGGAAGCTCAAAAAGCAAACAGGCATAACTCTGATAGGCAGTGCTCCTGTGGGATGAAAAATGCTGTGGGAAGGAGTTCCACAAGGAACCAAGAGGACCACGGGGAGGTCAGTAGGAGCAGAGCTGACCCAGCCTGAGGGGTCGCTGCTGCTGCTCCCATGCATGGTGCTGGAGCCAGGGACGGGTCACCTTCATCCCCTCCTGCACTTGGAGGATGACTTTGCACCTTCTGGGCTCTGACAGTGACAACTCAGAGAAATGGATCCTAAAGGTACCACAAAATATTTGGGATTTTCACACGTAATGAAGCATTTGCTTCCTCTCCAGCAGGTGCACTGAGGAGGAGCCTGTGTCTGCCTGGTGAGGACATAAACCTCCTGCAGACCAGCTGCCCACCCTGGCAGTCAGACTCGTTTCACTGAGGAAGGGAAAGCAGAGCAAAATTATTTTCCATAGACCAGAATAACCCTGAATCCACTCAGCACTCCCCTATAGCCATAACTGCATAAAATTAGCCATCCTGAATACACTTGTATGCCATAAAACTAACATATTAACATTCTTCTGGTTTCTTTCAGATTTTCACACTCTTCAGCTGTAAAACAAAAAATCCTTTTGGAAAGAGCTCTCAGCCTACAGAAAGGAAGTCCCACTGCTGAGCTGAACTGCTTCTCCTTGAAAGGAGTGAGTCTCCACACCCTGGGAAGTGACTGCTAGACCAGAGCTTTCATCAGCTAATCTCCTGGTGGTGCATGAGCCACAAAATAATCCAGCTGCCTCTCCATGGCTCTACAGGTTCCACTAAGCTAGCCGGGGGAAAAGAAAGCACTAAAAACTTCTTTCAGTCAGTGGATTAAGCAGCTATGACTCAGAATTCACATTGCAGATGATATGTGAAGTGAGAAGGTTCCATTTTTACATCGTCTCTTTCTTAATCTTAACCACCCCAGGGCTCAGCTCAAACACCTCCCGTCCCTCCCTCCTTCCTGGGGGCAGTGCCATAATTCCACCCAGGAGGATGCGCCACGGAGAAAGTTTCTGTAGCTCCACTTCAGACTGCTTTGTTTGGGTTTTTTTTGTGGTGGCAAGTTAGATCCTTAACATTATCTTAATGCACTCTTTATGGTTTAATTTCCCCTTTTGTGGTGCTGTTTTCCTCAATAAGACTCTTAAATTGAAATCAGATTTCCTCTGAAGGAGCCAGCCTGATTTTCTTCGAAAGCCCAGTACAATACAGTCATTCCGCTGAGACTGACAATTTTATTATGGCTGCATTTCCTTTTTGCCTACAAAATGTTTGTTTTATAAATAGGCCTTTTTAATTTAATGTAATTTTTTTTTTGTGCAACAGCAGAAACAGTCAAAAAACACACAATGCAGCTACAAAATTTTGGTTTTGTTATACACGCCTTCCTTAATTTACTCTCTGTTGGCTGGGGAGGAGAAATCAACTTTTTACCCAAGGCAGAATATATGTAAAATATCAACCTGAAGTAAAGCTCAGCTCTCCTGCATTCAAGTTATATAGTTCTGAAGATGTGGTCTTGTAATTAAAAATGGGAGAGGGGGGAGGTGGAAACAACTACAAACAAAAAAACTGCAATGCATTTTAATGAATGAGACAACTACAAGCAGAAACACGATGAGGACTGTGGAGAACAATCAACCGACAATCACTTTGACGATTTTTACATCACTCAGGATTTAACAAGGAGGGGTTTGTCATGCTTGATTTTAGGCCAGATGCTGGTCCCTTCATAAACCAGGGTGGAAAGGGCAAGGAGGAGAGGGAAAGGTTTATACCCTGGGTGCAGCCCAAAACAGCCTTGGGATGCAGCTGAGTGTGTCCTTGGCCTCAGGGGCTGAAACTGTTGGTTAAATCAGGAACTTTCAGGATCTGCAGCATGGACCACACCTCCATCAGATTTTTTATTTCCCCTACATCCTTAAGCAATTGAATGGCACATCCACCCCAACAGAACTCAAACAAGAAATTTTAAATTTTTTCCTGATACACAGAGGTAGATTACTTTTTATATTTTTGTAGTTGTCAATGACTGGTCTGAACTGCTCCACAATGCCTTAAATTCCAGTAACAGGTTTCATATGGTCGCTATAACATCTCAGTGCATTAATTAGTTTTCAAGACCCCCAAGCAATAAAAATGTAGCCATTCAAGGTCACAGTTTGACTTACTTACAATTGATGTATAACTTGGCAAACTCTGCATTCAGCTACTTCGTACAATAGAAAATATATTGTCATTCAGGTTAACAAAAGACTCTTTTCTTTGCCACCTCACTACAATGGCCCTGCAAATGAACATCGCCTGAATAAAATCCTAACCACATTTTCACTCTCATTAACCACAGTAGGGTATCACACAATTTGCCTGGCTCCTACTTAGACCACTGTGCACCATTTTACTAGCAGCAGTTTGATGGGTTTTATGGCAGGTGATATATGGAGTGGGAGTTTCGGGAGTCGTAAACAGAAGCCACAGTGTATCACAATGTGGTTTAGGGATATAATGACTGTGTTGTAAAGCAAAGGATGACAATACTGCACTAGGCTTGAGGTAGTGAACCAATAGACCAAACAGCTCAACATAATTCAAGCTACAAACAGAGCATCCTAGGTGTGTGCTGGCCTTCCTATATATTTCATTAATTACCCCTGATGAATTTGAATAAGAACCACTAAAACTGAAATAAATCTGCAGCCAAGAGAAAAATTATAGAGTTTCTCCTTGTATTTCTTGGAAGAAGTTGCTCTCCCCCAGTGCATACACAGACCCCATATTACCAGTTCTTAACCAGCCTTTTGTATCTCCAGCTAGACTGTCCCCTTGGCTGCTGGGGCTGCCCCTGCTCATTAACACACCAGAACAAATACTGGCTTGGGACCCTCTGCTCACATGCAGTAGGGCAGGTCCTGCTCTCAGCTCTATCTTCAAAAGCCAGACTGGACACCACCTCCCCCAGCAAATATTTTGTTCATTTTTATTGCTGTTCTCAAGTCAGACAATGCTCTTCTTTTTCCATGGGGCACCACAGCCCTACAGATGCTCATCATTGCACATGGTTTGGGTGATTTTTGTGGGTAAACCATTTGCCACTGGTTGATCCCACTGTGAGGTTTTTATTTTGGGGTTTGAGCAGTGATCCTGCAGTGGTCAATCCCTGCAATTCCTGCAAAGGTGAGGTGCTGAGTTTGGGGGGGTTTTTTTGTTACTGATATTGGCTAATTATGGCACAGAATAAGAAAATTGGCTGCCTGGTTCCCAAGGCTGTGTCATTAGCCACATTGTGATAGATTGGTGTCAGTGACAGAGCTCTCTCCCAGCATTCTAAACCTGCTCAGCTGCATTTAAGCTAAATAATAATACTTAGCACATATAGCGCTTTGCATATTCAAAGCGCTGTACAAACATCAATTAATTAATCCTCATAACATCCCTGTGAGGTAGGTAAGTATTATCTCAGTTTTACAGATGGCGAAACAGACACAGAGAGGTTAAGTAAAATGAAAAATTAAGGTGGAGGTGTGCTGGTTAATTTGGATTTGCACTTTGTGCTGTTTGAAAAATTAGAAGGTGCTGTACCAGATCTCCATTATTCTGCCAGAGAAAGCAACATTTTGATGTGCTGACTCCCCTGGTAGGAGCCATTGCTTCTTTCAAGCACCTTGAAGCTGAACCTTCATGTTTTCTGGCTGGGCAGCACACATAAAAAGAAATCCACCTAAATTTACCCCTTTCTTACAGTAAAATAGAGGTCGATTTATCTCCTACTTCCAAGCATCATCCAAATCTTTCAAAGAAGATTTAAAGAACTTATTTTGGTAAAACTACAAAGAAGAAGCTAAGGCTTAAAGGCCCAGTAATAATAATAAAAGCTCCAGTCTTTTTCCCACATCATCTGCATTGTCCAGCCACAAACCAGCACCAAGGAGGAGTAGACCCCTTCACATCACACAAAAAGTTGTCTCCAACCCAAATAACCCCAGTGAATACCCCTTACCTCTGAAAAGAAAAAAACACCAAGTGCAAGACACACATCAGCTCAAGGGAACCCCCCAGAATCATTAAAGAAACAACTGGGAGCTTATGTTTGTTTTCCTGTAGCTTAAGCACTTTCAGTATTCAAAGGAAGAACCACCACTGACAGCCAAGTCCAACATTTTACTACCCAAACCCATGTACTACTACCTGCTGCTGTGTACCTGCCCTGTTACCCTATGCTTGTAATTTTAACAAAGACCTCTCCCCATCCATCTGATACCCAACACTCCCTCAACGTGCGGACTCTATGTGAAGTAGGAGAAGCGTAAAATCGACGTTAAGTGGTTTTGGGGGCAGGGGGAGATGGAGTAGGTGTTTGTTCCACCTACCCTGTGCATTAACCTGCACGAGCAGCAGAGAGGGAACAATTGCCAGGACGGCAGTAGCGCAGAAAAGAAACTGGAGGATCGGGGGCCGTGGATCACAAGCTGAACGTTCGGCGACAATGGCGTGCAGCTGAGAAAAAGGCAAATGCCACACTGCGGTGTTTCAACAGAAGTAGAGTCTGCAAGACTCATAAAGCAAAGCTTGCGCTTTGCTGAGTGCCAGGGAGGCCTCACCCGGGGCATTGTGTTCTCCTGCAGGCACCGTGCTTCTCCAAAGGCATGGCCCAATTGGAGAGAGTTCAGAGGAGCAGGGGGAGAACAATCAGAGGTCTAAAAACCACGACTTGTGAGGAAAGATTGAACACAGTGGGGTTGTTTGCTCTGAAGAGGAGACTGAGGGGAGACATGATAACAGTCTTCCAGTGTATAAAAAGCTGCAGCAAAGAGGAAGGGAACAATCTGTTTTCCATGACCAAAAGGACAAGAAAAAGCTGGCAGGTAAGAAGATTTGAGTCAAATATTAGGAAAAAGTCTTTCCAACAGCAAGAACAGTGAAGCTCTAGAAGAGACTGGCAAGAACCACGTGGAATTTTCTTGGTAGAGGTGCAGGAGGTGTTGCCTTAGCATGGAGGGATTTGCAAGTGACCTTCTTCAAGGTCCCTTCCCACTCAGAAAGGTGGGAAAGGTGTCAGCAAGAAGAGGTGCTCAAAGAGAGCTGCTGCTGCTGCCATGGTGACCAGTGAGCTTGGTCAGCCCATGGCTCAGCCAGACTGTTCAGCCAGCCCATGACCACTTCAGTTATTCCTGGAGCAATTTGGGAAGAGCTGTGCTGATGTTTCAGCTGGATAATGTCATTGGTTGTGTGACTCTCCTGTAACCAACTCTATATCCCTCCTCCTAACCTTGTACTCTCACGATCACTCTCTGTCAGACTTTGGGGATTTTAGTAGCCAGCATGGCCTCAGGCAGGTTCAACTTTCAGCCAGTAGTGTGGCTGTCAGGGGGCCCTGTAGGATGGTAAGTGAGGTTAGAGATGGCCTTTCCCACCCAAGCAGCTCCAGAAACCTGCAGCCAGTCAGCAGTGCATACCTCATGGGTAAAAATGTACCAAAATATTTGCTCTTTTCAATATCTTCCTCCTCCCTCAGCTTCCCTCAGTAGTTCTTTTGGTTACATCATTTCTTCCCCCCGTTGGATTCTTTTCATCATCCCTTTTGTATGTCCAGTGCACTTGGAGTCGCAGTTGCAAACATAGAATCTTTAGCTGGGAACAAAACAGGAGAAAGGAATCTGCCAGCCTAGGCACATATGGGATCCTTTATCTGCCTTATATTTAATATGCTACTCTGAACACCCTCTTTGACACAAAAAGGGGATTTGTCTGAAATTGTTTGGAGGTTGCTGATCTTTGGTGTCTGCAGGGACTGCTGGCTTTTGGAAATAGAAGCCTGATCCTAAGAGAACCAAAAATGTAAAGGAACTCCCCTCTCTGCTGGCTATGAACTCTTGCAGGTCAATCACATCCCTGGAAAACTCCTAAGAGCATCCCAATTGAATCACAGTTTTAATGATAGCTCCTATCATTAACACTGTGATTCATTTAAAAATATGAAGGCAGGTTTCTTCTACAGTTTTCAGTGCTTGCAGTGACAAAAAAAATAAGCAATGCAAACACTAAGCTGTCTTTCTGCATAAATGTTTTAGGGTTCTGAGTAAAACAACCCATCCCATGCACTATCTGAAAGAAACATTTGGCAGCTTCTCCTGAAGTTCTTCCTTTTACAGCGTTATTTTGGACATGTTGCACCTCTCATCATGTGATATAAAGTTCTCCCTTCTTTTCAGATGCCTGTAATTTCAGAAGATTATAATTGCTCAAGATAAGATGTCCTTTACCCTGGTCTGAACAAAAGGCCTGTTGTTGGAGTCTTCCAACAAGAATAGGGATTTTGCTCCTGAAAACCTGTGCTGCAATATCCTACACAGCACCTTCAAATCCTGCTGTGTGGAGCCCACATCTTGGGAGATGGGAGGCAGGATTTTCTCCAGGTGATTTTACCCACAGGCAAGCTGAGATAGTCCAGGATCTGGGAATAGTACAAGAGTGCCCTTCCCTCCTGTCTCCTGCAGAAACAGCCTGCCTGCCCTCTGATTTAAATGAACAAAAAAAAAAAAAAAAGAACAGGAGTTAATTAATTTGCTGCAATATTGATATGACAAAATGAAAGCAGCATGTGAACGACAAAGGGAAACTCACTGTCATTCACCAGCTAAACAAGGGACTGAGTAGTTAATAAAGGCTTTTACAGTAAACCCTTGTATTTCTCTGATGTTAGACAACCTGCATAAAAGACAAAGACAGCATTCGATGGTGATATTTCCAACAAAACCAATTTAGGGGTGATAAAAAAAGAGCAGTAAAACTCCTATGCAGCAAAAATGAATGCAAAAGTCAAAAAACCCCACAAACCTCTGAGAGTAACTACAGATAGATACCAGGTACACATATGATATGCCACAGCCTGCAGGTAAAGACCATTTCTTTGAAGCTTTTAGTTCAAAAGATCCGAGTTCAGGTAAGCACAAAAAATTCAAATCAAACCTCAGCTACTCTTTGTCTCTGTCTAGCATTAATCTGGTTGAACCAGAGATTCTTTCACTTCATATTGTTAACTTTATTTCTTGCATGTGCAGTGCTCCTATCCTGTGACTGGATCTTGACAGAGCCATCACAAAAAATCCTAGAATAATTTCATAATAGCACCAGGGAAACACAGTTATTGCTAAATTAACTCACACCCATGAAATGTGACAAACACCTTACAACAGAAGAAATGCTGTAATTCTGACTGAATTCATTAAGGGGGAAAAAACTCAACCAAGTCGGAAGTGAAATAAAGGGTTGCCACAGTTGTGCCCCACCTCATTTCTGTGACAGGGCAGAGAAACAGCTTCTCCATAGGATTTGTTTCTTGGCTGACATGAGCTAAAACAGACCCAGTAACCAGGACACTGGAGGAAGCAGATGAAATCTTCTGGTGACCTGACCTTGCTCCTGGGAGGAGTGGCTTCACCTGCCTTTGCCATGACCAAGGATTTTGGGCCACATTTGGCTATTTTCTGCTCACAGAGAAAGGAGAAAATAAAGGAAAAGGGACAGATAGAGGTAATAGAGCTTTTTGGGGCTCCAAGCCAAATGCAAACCTCTCTACAAAAACATAAACCAGCAGAGCAGTTTATGTCCACAAAAATTATGTCCTTTACTGAGCACTTTAAAAAAAAAAAAAAAAAAGTGAGATGCAATGCTGCAGCTGTTTTCAAACCTAGCAGGTATGTTTAGCTTGAAACACAAATTCCCACTCATCAAGGCAGAAGAGAAGAATTCTCTTTATCCTATAGCTTGTGATGGCCTGTGGTAGATGGGAGCAAAGACAAGGGGGCAATTGTGGTTTCTTCAAGCTCTGCAACTGAGAACTCAAGAGCACCAAGTTCAGATCTTTATGCAGTGCTGGAGAGATCAAATACATCTCATCAGAAACTGGCCTCTCCTTCCCCAGGCAGCTTGGTCATATTCCCATTAAGGCACTTATTTTTCATTATTTTTTCAAAACCCATATCATATCCTGCTTGTTTTAATTTCTTTCTGCAGAATTTTTTACAGCATCTTATGCAACTGTTTCCTTTGCCTTTCTTCACAAGAGGGAAATTGCTAGGGATTTCACAATTGGATATCACCAATAAATATGGTTAGGAAGGAGAGGAGCCTGCAAGGCACTCTCAAGCCAGTAGCAGAGTCCAGGCAATGCTCACAGCCAAGCACTCAGCCCTGCAAAGTGCTGAGCCCTGATTTGGCACCTCCTGAAAACAGGGACAAATTTGTCATCAGCTTGGGCAGGGCTGAAATCTCAGCCATCCAAAATGCACTGACTCATTCATAATGTGCTCTGATAACAACCATGAAGAAAAAGAGAGCAATATCTTGAATCTAATATAAAACCACAAATGGACTGTTACATCAGGACTCTCATGCAGCACTAGCTACAGAGAGACACTCAGTTCCTCACACACAGTGATAGGGATCCGTGAATATTGTCACAGTGGCTTTGTAGGAGTGACTCCCCTTGCCATTTGAGGACCTTCTCTTTACATTTGGCACCAGCTGTTATAAACATTGATTATGGTTTAATGTAATCCCATATGAGGAAATCTTCTTCATGGAAAGCATTATTTGCTACACCAGCCCCTCTCCCCTCCCCAAAAGAAAAACAACAACTGAAGAATCCTAGGTAGATATGTATTGTATCCAGTTATAAAATTTCATCTGAACAGAAAGATGATGCCTTTGCCACTTTTTGACATGGACTTGAACTTGGTATTCTGAACAGGACTATGCAGAATTGAATTACATTTCATCTCCTTCAGCAATCCATCTTTTCCATTTCTGTTCATTTGCTGGAGCTGCAGAAGTATTGAGTGCTGCAAGATATACTTAGTTTTCCAAACCATGCAAGTCATTATGAATGGCCTTGTGTCCAGGTAAAGGTTAAGGAGGTCCTTTGTTGTTCTAGTTTAACTTGTCCCTGACACTGCAGCCTAATCATTCCACATAATAACAGTCCTGATACACAGGCCTGAGTCAAAGTCACAAGTCAATAAATCCATTCCTTCCTCCCTTTCAGGCAAAGTGTTGAATAGCACTGAGTGTGCAGTGTCACAAAACCCTGCAGTCTATCACATCAAGGTCGTCTGGTATACAGTGTGAAAAACTTTCTTTCTTTAAGTGCCTCACACATTCAGGAGGAGATGATGTGTTGTACGGACTAACGAGTACGCTCTGGATCGTTTGGAGGAGATTAAAATAGGGGCCTGACATCAGAATAGTTTTAGTTACACTTGCCTAATCTTCTGGCTGTTGTTGCTCTGAATTTGTAGGGCCCGGGGGAGGCTGAGCCACTCGCAAGGAACCCAGCAGGTCAAGGCTTCCTTCTCTATCCAGACTCCTCAGATGTGCAAAGACAAGTCATAGCTGAAGGCTGGCAGATTTTATTTGCTGAGGTTCACTGTGCATTTGAAGTCTATTCTAATGGGCTAATTCTGGTATTGTGAATTGTTTGCCCCTGAGAAAAGTGATACAGCACCGTGTACTGAATCATCTCTTCACCTTGAGTTTAAAAAGCCAAACCCCAGAACCAAAACAACCACCCAAACCCTTAGGTGGTGGGTCTCTGGAAGAGCACGAGCCTGAGTTACAGTTTGTTTACTTTGTTAAGGGACTTATAGTTCTTCCAGGTTCATAAATTCTTGTGGTAGACTAGGAAAGTGAGTGTAAATTAACTTGAGTAATAGAACTATGTGCACTGTCCAATTGTCTAATGTGTTTCCCAAAGAAAAACCAGTCAGGCTTTTCAACTACCTTTTTTACTTCTTATTCCTTAATTAGTGGGTGCACTTGGTGTATAACAAGCGTGGGCTTTTTAGAAGCACCTAGATGAAGGTGCTGTACATGTTTCTCCACGCCTCTCTGCCTTCTGCCTTGCTTCCATTCCACAATACATTTCCTGTTCCAGAGACTTGTGCTTTTCTTTTCCATACTGTGCACAGTTTTTATGATATTGCCAAATGCCCGCTAAAGACGTTAGAAAGAAATTATTAAGCTCATTTTTACATTTGCTCAAAGGAAGTCTCTGAACCCTGGACTCCAGCAGTGAAAGGCTAATGCACTCACTCACAGCTCCGTCCCGCTCCCCTTTCATCTATCATTTCAACCTGTTTGCAGTGTCAGGGAAAACTGAGGATACAGCATCCCAGCGGATTCAGGGAAGCAAAGGGCTACTGGAAGTCATAGATAACCTGGCTTTCTGAACAAAAACAACAGCTTCCACAGCATTTCCAGCAGCTGAGGTGGCACTGCCAGGGAAAAGCCCGCTGTCCTCTGAAGCTGTAGCTCAGCTGCTGTTGTGCTGTTTAGAAAAAGTGATCCCCAGCTCCATCCATGAAATAATCAAGGTTCTTGAATTCCCAACCAATTCACCTGTTTTGGCTATTTATCCAAGGAGCAGGGGAGCAGGAAGGGGCTGTGAGCTCCCATCAGAACCCTTGCCATGGTAGTTTGAGATGGGATTTACAAGAAATGCTGCAAAATGCACTTGTCCTGCTCTGGAATCCAGAAACCATCTGTCCAAGTAAAACTTTCAGAACAATTGCAAACAATGGAGAATAAAAAGTGTGGAATTATAATCTAGATGAATATTATTATAAACTAAATGAAATCACCATTTTTCAAAAGTCTCCAGCCTTTGAACGAAGTTGTAATTGTCCTCAACTTGCATGTTAATTCGTAGTCTGTCATTATGAAGGCAAAGATCAAGACATTATATCTGTACTTATTCAAATCAGTCATAATTATCCCAAAGAAAGCAAAGTAAATCCTTTCCAACAAACACAAGAGCTGAGCTCTCAGATTATTGAATTATTATGGATCTTGTATATTATACCTGAGAGAATGTGAGTGGAACACACTCGACTGCCTCTCCTCTCAGCAGAGGAGGTTCAATAGAGCAACAAAATATTGGAGACATTACGGAGCTACCATCCTGCCTCAGAAAGGAAACAGTGTAAATGGAGGCAGCGTGCTGCCTGCGAGGCCATTTGTCATGCTCCTGTAACTGGTGTGGTATATACCCATTATATATTGCATCCTGTTGGATGTGACACTTCTTGCAGTTGCAGAACTCTCAGGATTCAAGCCTCACTTTTTGATTTACACCAGCCTATCTTCATTTTTACGGATTCCTCTGCCATGGTTGGGTGACTGCTCTGGCTGCATGCTTTATAACGGGAAGAACATTTGAAATGCATTTCCTTAAGAGCTTTGAAGCCTTCTACTCTGCATGCAGATTGCAAGCCAGGTACTGCAGGTAGACTGTGAGTTCAGAGGGAAATGGAGTGGCAAACTAAACGAGGTGTCAGTGTGTCCCCCACTCCTGCTGCCCCAGCACAGATACTCATCTGTGCATACATTTAATCACGGGCTGTGTTGCTGGCTTTTTGGAAGGTAGCATGCTGGAGATCAAAAAGCAAACATTAAGACCACCTATTTTAATGGCTCTGGGGAGAACATCTGGAGAGACAAGTTTTATGAGTCTGTTGGCTCGTGTCCTTTTGAAATGTTTTCAGTGCTAAATGATGTACTTCTCTCACATTTTACTTCCACTGAGACAAGCTGCTCAGTGGCATACTGGGATGCCATGCCACAAATATACTCGTTCTGCTGTCACCCAAATATCACTTCCCAAAAGTGCCTACAACTGACTTCAGAAAATTCATGGACTTAACTTCTAGAGTGGGAAAGTTTTGCCAGCATCATCTCCTGCTGCTGTATTTTTCTGTTGCTACCACACCATGCTTGCCTGTTACTATTAATGCTTCCATGTCCTGATCAGCCTCCTGCTTCAGCAACTTCATCCTGCCCAAATCATTCACTGCCACATAGTCTGGAGACAACTGTCTTATTTCTAGCTCTTCTCTCCATGTCTTCAAAGCCTTGGGGGGGAAGGATTTCACAGAGGTCCAACTAGCAAGGATTTTTTGCTGTGGGAGTCTGGAGGACATAAAGATAAATACCTGTGTACAAACCATTATTATTCCCAGCCATTATGTCCACAGCCAAACAGTGACAGTGGGATGATGATCACTTCTAGAGCTGCCTAATACCTTTGTTAAATACTTGAACCCTGCTTTAGTACCTCCTGAATGAGTTCCCTGTTGTCCTTCCAGCAGGACCTCGTGGTTGCACTACTCATTCACAGAATTAAAGCTCAGACACAGGGAATTCAGTTTGTCAGCTCAGCTATCAACATGCAAAAGCAATCCCACCTTCCCACCCAGTGGCAGCGGGAGTCCCAGCACCAAGACAATGGCACTCAGGGTCTTGTTTCAGAGCAGTCATAAAGCTTGAAAGCAAATCCCCTGGTTTTCCTCAGTGGCATAAGGTGGTTTTGGGGTGCATCACCTTTACCAGCTCCCTCACAACAAAACTGAACTAGAAATTGTGCCTCAGGTGCACACCAAATTGTCCTAACTGCTAGTGCTTGGTGAGAACATTTTGATAACTTTAGACTGAAGTCAAACACACACACAGAACTGCAGCAGAGCTACCTGTTGCAATCCAATTTGCACCTACTATTTCTTAAAAAGGCATCATCCCTAGAGATTTTCTGTAATAATTTCTCTCCACTGAGTAGACAAGGGAGACCAGGGTGTCAAGTATCCCAGCCCAGGTGGCTCAGTTACATCTCTCAAATCCAGTGAGATCTTGGCACCACTGAAACCAAATGGAGCCTCACAGACCACAGTAGGAGCAGCCTGTCTGTGCAGCAACCAATAACTCTGTTGTCCCAAAAAGGAACACCAGAGGCAACCCCTATTCGTGGCAGCACAGAATTCAAACCCCAGGGTCATCAGGGCAACTCTGAGTTTACCTTTTAAAAAGAAAGCCTTTAAGTATCTCCTTCAGCAGAATATTTAATCACGAGTGCAAGTTTGTCAGATGCCATCTGTGACCTCCAAGCTTTTATTGATTACCTGCAAGTCCATTGTGTTGCATTACGCTCACTCAGGCTACAGGGCAGCAAAGTCAAGAATAAGCTAAAAAGTCCGATTTTAAAAATAGATAAGAAATAATCTCGTTCTCAAGTTAACAAATGGTGTTACAATTTGCTTTGCAATAGAGGGGCAAGAAACAATGGATTACACTCTACAAGGTGCAAGAAAATTTCACTGAAAGAATCTCTGAAATTATGAAACTTCACACAAAACTGAGGGAGACACCAGCCCTTCCCAAAGGAATAAACCATATCTGTGGAGACCAGTGAGTACTAGTGCAACAGCATGTCAACTAATGCTCCCCAAAGTAAAAAATAATACCAAGGAGATTTTGACAATAGGATCCTGCTACAAGAACCTAAATCTCATCCTCTCCCTCATCAGCTGTAACCCATGGAAGAGGAAATGGGAATTGCAAAATGGGAATCCTTTCTTGCATTCTTTCACCAAAGAGAGGAGGTTATTCAGTCCTTGTCCCAAACACACCTTCCTTGTGCACAAATCTCTGGATGCCACTGGAAAACCTAGTGGTACAGTGATACACAGGGAAAAAAATGTAAAACTCAGCCGTCTGGTGACAAAAAGTGAAATAAAAATTGCATTTTTCAAATTTAATGTGCTTGAATTCATTCTGCCTGGTTTTCGCCCTCTGGTTTTTGCCCAAGGATTTCCAGGAGAAGGAGTCACCTGGAAAAACTCCCCAGACTAACACACAGAGGGATTTTTTCCTTCCTCCACAGCTGGTCACACTGCAACTCATTTGCACATTCTGGTGAAAGCAAGAAGGCAGCAGAGGTCGGGGGGGAAATCAACTGGGGCTTCTCAGGGCAAAAAAGAGCATTTTGTAGTGGGTGGGGGGGAACAGAGACTGAAGCTGAGAAGTTGGCAGGCACTACCTGTGAGGATCCTAAAGGTGAGCAAGGGAAGCCTGAGCTCCCATTTTCCCTGCCCTCCCTTTGAATGGAGAGCCTACCTTTATTTATTTTGGCTGAAAGCTGTGCTGACAGACATCAAACAAGTGAAGACTAAACACTCATTCTCTAAGAGCAGCCTCTTCAGCAGGACTTTTTTTCTGAATTCCAGTGAAAAGACATGTGGTACCAACTCTTCTTTGTCAGGCTGTGAGAGCTCCCTTCCCATGGGATAGGGGGAGTACCAGGAACACCCCTGTGTGCCGGGCAAAACCTCACAGATTAGAGCTGGATAATTTCAGTGGCAGAACTAACAAAAGAAAAGCTGGTGGGAGCCCAGGTCCAGCCTGTGTTTCCTGTGGCAGATCTGCAGCAGCCAGCACTAGTGTGTGGGGTGATTTGGGAGGAGAGCTGAGCTGAATGCCCCTGAAACACGAGCTGTTGCACAAGTGAGATCAAGGTTCACTCTCCTGGTTATTAGCCAAGCAGAGGAATAAGGAGAGAAAGCAAGGAGAGCTCTGCTTTACAGGAGAAGGAGCTGTGGCACAGGCTGCAATAACAGAGCCTCTCAAGGTCACAGCACAATCCTGTGCCAAAAGCAGGAAAGAAGCCACAGCCCTGGTGCACAGCCACAGCAGAGCCCCAGGCTGAGGCAGCTGCACCACAGCTCCTAATAAATGACGCTCTGCCTCTGCTACTCTTGTCTTCCTCCCAGCCCCACATTTTAAACTTTAAACCCGACACTCTGATTTAGCAAAAGCCTGGACACTTTCTCCCCTCTTTTATTAAAAAAAAAAATATATATATATATATAATAAAAAAGAAGAAGAAGAAATTAGGTTCTTGTTAAAGGGAATGGAAGCGATACAGCTGTGGCTGTGATTAACGTAGTTCAGGGTTGAACAGAATATTGCTTCTTCCCTGCAGTATTTTTAATTACACTCCTGATTTTATATTTGGAGACTGTCATAGACCTGTTCTGGTAAATTGTCAAGCAACCACAAGTCAAATATGTGTTAAATATGAGAATATACTGCCATTTTTATCTGATTTGTGGTTCATTCACACTATGTTATCTACTTTTAATTAAATACCATAAAATACACATGGTCAGCAGTTTGACTTTTCATTTCCTTACAATGTCAGTAATTCAGCTTGATTGTTGCCACCTACCATAGTATTGCATTTTAAAGATGTTACCCCTGCACGGTACAGATTCAATATCAGAACAATTTAAACTAGTTGCTAAAAATAACTACCACCTACTTAGGAGCAGCTCTGCCTTTAACAGGCACATGCAGATTTCATGACTCTTTGCCTGCCTGGCGAGGACGGGCAGCCTTGGGAGGCATGGCAGTGGCCTTGATTTTAGGGGAGGGGGGGGTCAGGTTTGGGGTCTGTATGAAATGCTTGTGTCATCCCCGTGTTGATTGATAGCCCACCTTGTTCATTAAAGATATGGCTTGGATTTTGCTAGATTACCCCAGGCATTGGAAATAAGAGCCTTCCTACTGGAAGCATGTTATGCATGGACTTAAAGTTCACCACTTCATTAATAACACTCCTCAGCTGGACGTTTTACGTGCCTCCCTGATATATGACTGTTTAGGTGCATTTTTTTCCCCTCTTCCTAATACTCCTTTAAAGGGGAATGAGGGTTTTTTTAAAGAATTATTAAATTCTTTGACTTCTAGGTTACATGGCCACACTCCTGAAATTGCCAGATCTCATTATCCTGGCTGGATTTCTTTGAGAGTAGCTGGGCAATTTGTTTTGACCACGAAAACAATTCATTAAAACTAGCAGTGGCTGAACATCCCTAAGAATGACAGTGAACATAGCAGCAGCAGCATCGTGTGAGACCAAGACAAATCCCCTAACTTGTCTCCAACAGTCACAAACAGCAGATAGCCAGGGAAGAGGAGAACAGAACCATCCCATAAAATCTGACATCCCTGAACATTCTCCCAGCCTCTAACAATTTGCAGTGCACATATTTTTTCTGAACCAGTACTTTTGCATAAAGCAGCCTTTGGTAAATGTTTGTCATGTAAATCTGAGCAGCCCCCCTTTAAACACCTGGAAATCTGCAGCTTCCACAACATCCTGCAAAAGGAAGTTCCATGTGTATGCTACATGTGCCATGAAGCAGGAACACTGTGTTTGCCCTGAAGCCTTACCCAGTAGCTTCATTTGATGCTCCTTTACTTTGTAAGAGAAGAAACAATGAACCATCTTTCCCTGCCCTTCATCTTGATGCTCATAGTTATCATTTTACAGCCCCCTGTCACATCCCCTCATCTCTTTTCCCAGCTGAAGAATCCTAGACTATTTTACGATTCTTCATACAAAGCCATTCTGACTCTAATCACTCATTTTCCATGCCTTTTCCACTCCTGCTGTGTCTGAAGTGTTGGAACTGAACCAAGTATTCAAGATGTGGGCAAAGCGTGGATGTCTAAAGTGCTGAAGAGTGTCTCCTCTTTTGTGTCTCCTCTTTTGTTTTGTATTACTTTACTAATAGCTCCTAACAGTAAGTCAGCCTTTTCTAAAATAAATACTAAGCACTGAGGTGATGCTTTCAAAGCCCAGTGTTATAACCACATCTTTTTTCCCAAGTGATAGCATTCAATTCCAAGCTCATCACCATCAATGAGATGCTGCAACTTTCACCCCACCTCTCTTACATCCACCTGAGTTTCATCTCCCACTCCATTGCTCAGGGACACAGTATGAAAAGGCACTTCCTCGGCTCTTTGCTGCCAGCCCTTGCCTTTATTACCTTGAATAAGTTGGCATTCACCTCCAAACTTGCCACCTTATTGCTCAGCCAGGTTTTTTAGCACATTTATGGAAATGTGGGCTGTAGCACAGACCTCTGCAAGGTTCGGCTGTGGAAATGACTTCTCTATTCCTCTCTGTTGTTTCCCATCTTTTTGACAATTATTTATCCATGCAAGAAACTTATGGAGGTTATTTCCTGTAAGACCCTTGGGTGAAGCACTTTTTCAAATGCCTTTGTGAATTCCCTGAGGACCATATCACCCAGATCTCTTTGTTCATTTGCCTGGGGACTCCTTCAAAGGGTTCCTGAAGATTTGTGAGCCTTGTCCTCCCTTTTCATTCTTGAACGCAGAACTTCAACATTTTGAAGGATGCTTCTTGCTTCTAATAATCTGTTTTACCCTATGATTTGTCATGTCTGCTCCCCTTTGGTCTTTCTGAAGTAATTTGAAGAAAAACAGGTGATGAACATTCCCTCAGAAGTGCTTAAGGGATAGCACTGAGATATTTGTAAGCTATCAACAACTAAGCTACAAAAAATACATTGGCGGGGGGGGGTGGGGAGTATTTTATGCTCCACCAGTGAAAGATCTAATCAGCAGACTAATTCCCAGGTGTCAGAAGCCCTGCACCATCTCCCTTGGCCAACATCAGAAAGCACGTGGTTCAGTTTCCCACACACAGGCAGATTTGGCTTCTGGAATATGTTAACGTGACTGATTGCTTCTGGCAGAACTCAGAGGAGCCTTAATCTGAAGCAGCAGCTGTGAGCAGACTGAGGAGAAAAGCCCCAAGCCACCCATGTCTGCTGCACACAGGTTGGGCAGGTTGCACCCAAGACTTGCAGACCTTTGGCTTCTCCCTCTGTCTGCCATCAGCAGTGCAGGAGTGTCAGCTGGACTTCTGCCCCAATTCTGAGGGCCAAAAGTCAAAGAGGACATCCCACAGCTAAAACTCACCTGGGGAAAACGTGCTCAGGAGTCCCCATGTGAGCCTCCTGAAACAAACAAGGGTGTTGATCCTCAAAGAGAGAAACTGAGAGAGGCAGGAAAAGAATATCCAAGTGTATAGATGACTCCATCCAAGAGGAAAGGAACTGCTCATTCAGAGGGGGCAGGACAAGCAATCATGGACAGAAAGGGAAAACTCACTGGATGCTAAGACATTATTTTAGGAAGAAAAATAGTGACTGGAGATTTTTAAGAGTTGATTAGAGAACCATCTGTTAGAAATTAAATAGATACAATAGGTCTTGCTTGGATCGGTTGATCTCTTGATATCCCTCCTAGTTGTCTTTCCTAGGATTTGTAGTTCAAGTCCAATTGATTTATATAGCCTTTGAATCAAACCCTGAGGAAACAATTACTGTCAACACATACACATTAAAAAAAGAGGGGAGAAACCCCTATCCTTAATTCAATATATTTCACTGAAGATACAAAATAAAGAGTTTTCAGTGAAGGAGAGCAAGCCAAGGAGTTAGAGTTGTGTTACAGAAAAGGGAGAAGTTTAAAGCAAGTTCATAATCTATGAAGAGGCATCTACTGTGTCTGAATAGTTGTATCATCTGAACAGGAGCCTTAATTAGCTTTAAGAAAAGGGCAGATATGGGAAAAAAACCCTCTCAAATACATGAAAGAAAAAGAGGGCAATCTTGCTTTGATTTTTAGATTACCATGGAAGATGTACAAAACTGAGATTATCTGAGAAAAACTGAATTTTCTCCACGTAACTGGTTAGAATGCTCCTCTCTCATTTTGAATGAAGCAGAAGCCCTTGTTCCATGATGAGAAAACAAATGAGCAGATTAAAAAATGTCACATTAGCTAACCCCTCTGTAGCTTCATAAGCCTGGAAGGCCTCATCTGTAGTACCTGGAGGTGACGTTTCCCAAATACTCATTTATGATTATGAATCATTTTCTCTAAGGGGAAAAAGATTAAGATTTAAAAAAAAAAAAAAAAAAAAAAAAAAAAAAAAAAAAAAAAAAAAAGGCAGTCCTAAAGGATTGTGACAAGTCAGCCTAGCTTGTCTGGTATGTGACTCTACCCAGCATCTCTTTTGTAAATAATTGAAGCCAGATCTCTCTCTAAATAAGAACAGTGAGTAGCATCTAAAAAGAAAAGGAGAGTTTCATTGCATTTGGTGGCTGCTACAACAGATTGTGGTGTGGGGTGATATTAGAGGATAAGATGCAGCAGTTTGGAATTGGTGTTGAGAACCTCAGCGTTGCACAATGCACCACGAGGTGTTTCCTCCTCCCCAAACAACTCACACTTTCCTGACAGCTCAGGAGTCACCTGGGGCAGGGCTGAGATTCTCTCAAACTTCATCAGGACAGTGAAGGAAAATGCTTTGGAATAATTAAAAGGCTGAAGATTAAGGGAAGACAAACAAGGCAAAGACAGTGAGGACATTCTAGTTGAGAACAGGAGTGTCAGTAAGGAAAGCATCTTGGAAATATGGCAGAGGTCTAAAAGTTAGGACAGTTTAGCTATAATTTTCAGTCTTCCCATGATTTAACTAGGGTTTTCTGACCCACAGCCTTTTTGTTTCTAACCTAGGAATAACAAATTTTTACTTATCTAGTAAAGTTAATGAAGCTCGATTAATCAACATGAACAAAATACTTTCTTGAGAGATGCTGTGGAAGGTCAAACTAATGTCAGGTTGTGGCAAATCTGTATTTGAAAAAGGACTTTTGCTATAGGTATTCCTATTTACTGAAAACACCACTAATTAGGATTGTCATGAGCTGAAAAGAAAATATGTTTGTAAAAGGATTACAAAGGAGATCATGAGGTAATCCCAAGATGCTAACAGTGAGTTTGACATTCAGGACCAAACCCAGCCCAGGCACAACTGGTGTAACTACACTCAAATTGAAAGGAGTGAGTTTAACCCTGAGCTGAGAAAAATCAAACTGGATTTGAAAAAAGGAGGGATTTATGATAATGGGAATACTGCCTCCCTAGGCTATATCACCTAAAATATAGCTAACATGGAAAAAGGAGCAATGAGTCTGCTGCAGCCAGGGTGCAGAAGATGGAGGGCTTTCCTGCTAATCCAATGCTTCCCAGGATTATTTTAATCTCCAGAACTTGTTTAATGCCAGCTCATCCCTCCGTAGGAGTTCCATTTCCAGGTGTCTTGAGCTGGAGCCTGAAAGCTCTCTGTGACTAATCTCTGTCAGTGCTGAAGGCCTGCTCCAGAGAGGGCTGGAGTAACCAGGGCTCCTGAACGTGTCTTACAGGCAGGTTATTGTTATCTCCTCTTTCCAAACCACACCTCAGCTGTGGGTTTAAAATCAGTGTAATGGGGCATGGTAGGGAGATGCATGAACTGCTGCTTTAAAGATGAGATGAGACAGAGAGAAAAAGATTCTGTGGCTACTGCCCAAAAATTATTAAGATAATGATTAAACTAAAAAATGCAAATACACAAGATGTTTTGTGCTGCTAGGCAAGACCAGAACTGATATTAAAATGTCTTGTGAACATTATAACATGTTCAGAGCAGGGGGGTAGAAGACACAGAGGAAAACAGAAGAGAAGCCATATGGTCATAGCCGGTGGTCAATGGAAAAAAAAACAAACCCAAGTGAGAAAGTACAGAAAGAAAAATACAAAGTTTGGGGGAGAAATGTTTATCATCATACCTCTCTTATGCACTTGCACAGTGAACTCTGGGCTAATGCCCCACATGTTCAGAACTTCCACACAAAGCCAAATATAAGAACTCTCCAAGACGCATTCTGAAACAGGGTGCAATGGAAAGGGGTTTTTTTCCCAATTAGAGGAATAATTATAATCCTAAAAGTAAACCATGACAGTTCTGTGATTCCCTGATTCAACTGTGCTGCTAGAGCTGGCATTTTCCATGACAATCTGAACCACTAGGAAGGTACACTTCCATCTCAACATACTGAACTTTTCTCAAGTTGTCATCACCACCAAATCCAAGCAAGATTTGGGATAAGTAAATGGCTTGCTCAACAAACAGCATTTCAAAACCTAAGAAAACCAAATATTCCCTGTTCCCTCACCTTTCATGTCCCAAACCTACCTTCATTTTCTACAGTAGCAATCTCTATCCCTGCTTTGTGTGAGGAAATAATATGGGGAGGAAAAACTAATTTTATGTCAGAGCAAATTAAGAAGGTGTAATTGACTGCAGAGAGGGCAGCAGCCACTTGCCTTCCCAGCTGCAGACACATTAAAGATTTACACACTCTGTGTCTGTCACACAGGAACTATTAGGGGTAGTGGGAACAATCCCTTCCTGTGCTTACCCCAAAAGCAATCCAAGCAATGATATGTCAGGAATAAGGCAGCACATCACCCTCACTGTTGGGCCAGTAGGTACCTGAGCAGCACAACACGTGTATGCATGACTGAAGATGGATAGCATGACATTTATTAACCATGCACATAATTAAAATCCTTTAAAAACGTCCTCAGAACAAAAATAACATATCTTGAATTCCATGGGACTGCCCAGGCTGCCACCCTCAATAAGTTTTGTTGCAGAGAGCTACACAACTAAATCACTGGTATGGAAGCAGCACTCCAGGGACTGGCCTTGTACCAGCCCATCTGCCTGATCAGCAATGAAGCACTGGAGCTCCAGCAGCACATCAGACAGCACAGCACGTGTGGGATGATATGGGGAACAGATCAGGACATGGATCCAGGCTAAGCCCAGCCTGCTGCTGCTGGCTAACCCCACACCCAGAGCCAGAGAGAGCGGTGCAGAAATAGTCACCACTGCATCAGTGCTATCAACAAAGCCTTGCTCAAGAGAGGAGTCCTCACATGGGAATGCTGTGAGAGGAGGAGATTCAGAACTTCAGTCTTGCTGCCACAAGAGCTGTTTCTTTTCCATGAACAGCCTGGAACTGTGTTTGCAAGGTACATTTTTTTATAACTGAATCACATTATCCACTGAGCCCCCATTAGCTCGGTGTTGAGCTACAACCTGACTTCCCCCAAATGCTTCTTTTTCTCTCTACTGTGCCCTTCTGATCACTTTTATCCAAATTATCATCTTTGTAAAACTTCTCCTATAATTGCTCCAGGAGAGAGACATTGCTACTGGCCTGTCCACAGAGGACTTTGTGCTCCAGCCAGACTCCAGTGGTGTATTAATAGAATAACTGAAACTGGGTTAGGGCAACGAGTGATTCCCAACAAGGCGGCACACCGACTTTGTACAAGTGGCAACAACAACTCCTTCATAATGTTACAAATCTAAAATTAGAGGAGAGGGAAAAGGCCTAAGGAATAGCCTACCTGCCACACTACAGACAGATATCCTGCTCAGAACTATGCAAGGACATCAGACATTCAAAGCTGCCTTCTTCTGGGACAGTTATCTGCAATGCTGTCTGAGAAAGGAGAATTTGTAGAAGATGTATAAATGTATACATCAATCAATACCTCCCCACATATCATCAGCTCTCCTGGATATCTTAAATACAGAGACAATATTTCTGCAACTAGCTTGCATCACAGGCAAAGAGCTGACAAGCACAGAAGCAGCCAAAGTCATACAGGAATTTGGAAGATGTTTTGAATTTTGAAAGTTTCCCTCTTCCTCGAGTGAAGCAGATTCAAAATAGCATCAAACTTGTATCTCATGCTTGATCAAAACATCAGTGACTGATGTTTCATGAGACTTTCCAAAGAGGAGAAGCAGGCAAGAGAAGTGCTGTAAGTGGCTTGCTAAGCATTGCTGAAGAGCAGGTAGAGATTTGGGGTAGAGAGAAGAAATTGGATAGAGAAGGATACAGTGTGTTGGAAAGCAGGGCAGAAGGTGGAGGAAGAAGGACAATGGTGCTTTGCTAACAGCTGTAAGTTTGAGTAACTCAGTAGTCTTGCAGCCAACATGAACCAAAGGCAACATCCTCAGAGGTCACACAGCTTCTGTGGGCTCACTGCATGAGACAGGATGGGTGTCACCAGCCCTCTAGGCAGACTCTCCCTGAATATCTCTCACCTTTCCAGCACAGCCCCACTGCCAGTTTACCACCACAACGCCCCACACTGAATTTGCAAGCACCAGGATGCACCACCACATAGCCTTGACTGGCCTGCAGCACCATCACCAGCTTCCCAAAGCAAGACCTTCCCTCAGCCAGCTAGTACACACCTCAAAGTAGCTGTTGAGTTAGCATCATCTGAATTCAATCTGCTGGGAGCACCCCCTGCACCCCATCACTGCTGGGGAGAGCAGCTTTTGGCTGCCGTGTGTCTTTCAAAGCGGGTTAGCAAAGGCTGCGCGTTTAATTCTTCCTCTCCGGCATCCGCGCACCTCCGAGCCCGGCACCACAGCACTGCCACCAGCTCCAAGGAATCCCGAGATGCTGCTGAGTGCATCTGTTTATACCCGTAAAAATTAGTGTTGCAGCTCCACCTAACTTAAACAGTTTTGCTTAGGAAATTACAGCGTGGCACTCGATCGGCTGTTTAGAGCATGGAGGAGTGAGTGGGTACCGGCAGCGTGTTTTTAATTAAGCAGGTAAAGCCTAGATTAAGCTGCATCGAATGGAGAGTGTTTCTTTAATTCGGTATTGTTGCACTCCTCAGCCAGGGCACAAAGGGTTGGCCTCAAAATCCTTGTAACTAAAAAGCCAGCCTCATGACCAACTACATAATTGATTAAACACAACTGTGCGGACTACCATTATCGGGAAGCGCAATTTTCCCGGTGTCGCTTCGAGTCTGAAATACCTCAAGGGTAATTACAGCCCGAGATGCAACACAGAAGGCTTTGAAGTAGGGGAAAGAAAAGATTAGGGTGGCTGGGACGGCTCTGCGCCTGTTCATTTGTCCTTCACGGCAAAGGCGCTTAAGCCGCGGTGCCCCGGCAGCCCCGGCGGTCGCGGGCAGCGCCGCGGGTCACGCCGAAAGCGCCGCCGAGACGCGGCCCCTTCCTTCCCTCGGCCGCCCTAATCAAAGTTTCATGCAGCTGTGCTCCTCTTTTGGCTCGGATTTGCCACGCCTCGCTGCCCGCCGCCGGGCTGACCACTCACGGCGGCCAGGAGTGCACTTGCACTGACCGGCTAAATTATTTACCCCAGGAACAATTATATAACACGGCACGCCAGCCTTTAAAAAAAAAAAAAAAGACCCTCTTCGGCCTCTGAGAAAAGAGGCACTAAAACTAATTCAGAAATTAAGAGATCCAGCCTTTATTTCTAATTAATAACAGGTTAGAAGTAAAAACCGCTATTAGTGACAGAACATAACGAGGAAACCAAACCGGCATTGTTAAGAGGGCTATTTAAAGAAATGTTAATGAATTGAATTTGAAGTTCTTCTTAGTCAAGCAGGAAACAACTAATGGTGTAAAGAGGAAAAGTGAAGCATTATTAAATGCCGTGTATTTATTATGTCAGTGACCAGTTTGCCAGAGGCTTTGAGGTGAGAAGGGAAATTCAAATCCTTTCCACTGCATTACAACTACGGAAAGGTAAATTCATGGGCTTCCTCACATACCACACAAAGGCTTAGTAATTTGTTTGGATTAATAGCATATTGTAGAAGCATAACACTCACACTTTAAAACTAACAAATTCAGCGAGAGCACAGAATTATCATTTAACCATTACTGTCTTCATAAAAACAAGTGCTCTTAATGCTTTGCAGTACATCTTTAAAGTGCTTTAAAAGCCAACAGCTAATTTATCCTGCCACAACCCACCTCGTGGTAGGCAGGGATTGTTATCTCCCCTCTGCAGTTCAATGAACAACGGGGAGTTAAGTGACTTGCCCGGGGCCACAGAGAAAGTCAGTGTCGGCTCTGGGTGCAAAACTCTTGAGCTCTTGGGGTGCGTGATCGCTCCAAGCAGATTTTGGGTAACTCGTTCACAGTATGGTACTAATTAACGAGTCTTTGAGGATTTTTTTTGTCTTTCATGACTAGTTTTTTTTTCAGGCTTTGACAGGCAGGTATATTTCTCCTCTGAACCACTACAGAATTAGAATTTTTGGATGGTCCTGCTTGTCCGTCCTGGCTCTGTACAATACTAGAACTGTACTGCACACAGACCCAAAGGGTCTGACTTGATTTCATCAAGAGGCAGCACAAAACTTTCTGAACTTTGTATGCTTTGGAGCAACGTGTGTGTCCTGCGCAGGGCAAACTGCACCCCAAAAACTGAAAAGAAGTCAAAGGCCCCTGCATGGCCCTGAAGGAGAATCAAGGAGTGAGAAAGGCCCAGTACACATACAAGATTGAGGCTTGAGCAGTTCTTGCCACTGCTTGTCCTCTGCTGGTTTGGAACCCCCTTTGTGTTCCATGATTCCTAGGGAGCATTTTTTATATAGGACTGCTCAAGGTTGCAGTGCTCATTGAATGCCTCCAAGAATCCATTTTAGAGGCTGACCATCATGACACACCATCTCTGGGGTATTTTGGATGCTATCACTCAGGGATATCACTCCCCTGCTCCACAGGTTATCCCTACTATCAGCTGTGCCAGTGGAGTGCTTGGCAAACCACTTCCTGCAGTGAGGACCTCAGCTAGATTGCCAAGCATTAAAGGGAATTGTGCAGCTACATGGGAACAGGGCAGTGTGGACGAGCAGCCTCCCTCTGGCACTGACAGACATAATCCCAGCACACTACCATGGTATTAAAATAGCCACCAAAACTTTAGGTAGCTAAGCTCTGGCTATAGGCAGAATGGACAAAAGTCCATCAAAGAGCACTGGAAACAGCTGAATGGCAATTCCTGTTCTCTCATCTCTCATCTGGGTGGATGAGGTGAGCAGAGGACCTGCTCCACAGAGGTAGTCCTGAAGAGGAGCATGTCAGCAGATCAGATGTACAGCTGGACTGAAATGCCACTCTGATTTATCCCTGCACACACCACCCTCCATCCCCTGTTCTCAGGTGCATCAAAAGCAGCTCAGACTCCCAGATGAAAGCCCCAAGAGCCATAACTGCCCTGCCTTTCCCAGGTGTGTTATCTCTGATAGTCACAGATGTACAAGAAGATGGATGATTCCTACCTATTTCAACACAGAAAAGCTCTGACAGTGCCAGGTTCTGGAGGCTGGGGACAAACTTTGCTCCACTCTTTGCAAAAGCAGAGCACACGCAGCTGAGCTGGCTGCTCACCACAAGCACTGGACACTTGTGGGTTTGGTACTGAAAGGTCCAAACTCTGCAGCCAGCCCAGGTTTCTTTATCCAAATGAGACTTAATTTGACATTCAGTGCCCCAGGTACATCTGGTGGATCAGAGATCACACCTCGTGCCTACCAGGTTTTTACATTTCTGCACAGAGGAAGCTGTGGTTGGTATCACTGACAGGAATTTCAAAGAGTGCGGAGGAGGAAACAGCAGAGATGAAAAAAATGGACATTATTTTCCCTCCAAAGCTGGTATGAAGACAGGCTGGTATGAAGCTTTGTAGCTAACAGCATCCAAGAAAAAGAAAAAGTGGACACATTGTGAGCTGAGTGTGCGTGAAATGTAGATCATTAAAAAATATTCACTGCTCTTGCAATGACATGTTTTAATCACACCTTATTCCTCATCTGTACTTGACTCTTCAGTAGGACTATTCTACTGAACACATGCTAATTTTTAAATATTAAAAAAGCCAAACTTGGTATATTAAACCTTCTGTTAACATTATTCTGGAGGTCAAATCCAACTCCCAAATAAACATTTGCTGGATTTTATTTATTTCCACCAGATTTTGTATTAAATCAGTGTGCACATATTCGCTACTGTTTAACATCCAAAAACCAAAATTATCTCCACACTTAGACCTATGAAACCATTATACCTGGAGTTCCTCTGAAAAAAGCATATTTAAATCTCTGCAACCACACATAATTTTCCTTGCAGGCAAGGAACAATCATCTAGAATTAAGCAAATATACTATACCCATAGCAACCCAATTTTTGGATTTCAGGTAATACCAGTGATTGTTTAATCATGTGTATTTCCCAAATATCTTTAAACTAAGGATTTGGATATCTCTTCCCAGGCTTCCTAGCTCAATCCTGTACAAAGAAAGTAATTTTTATGAAAAAGGATACAAATGCTTTAGCTTAATAGCAGCCATGCACAATCATCTGAAATTCTGTCTAATTAAAGTGTTAACTTTCTATAGAGAGCTGATGTTTGCTCAGAACAGAGGTAAAGCCATGATGTTTGCAGATATCATTTCAGTTGTATTGCTTCCAGGGAGTATTTTATTTGTACAAACCTAGAATCCTTCTCTACTCCATGTAAAAAATAGATTAGTCCCTTGACAGCCTTGAAAGTCATATCACTCACAAGAAAATTAATAATGCATTACAAAGTATATAAATTTTAAAAATTAGAGGAAGTGGGTTGTAATGGTCCGAAGACCACTGTCCATCCCCGCTCACATCCACCTTTCAGACAGAGTTTAACATCTTCCCCTCTGACAGCACAAAAGGCAGGGGCACAATTATTTCTGACAATTCCCCACTAAGCCCGCGGTGTCCCCGGCCGTCCCGCGGATGCAGCCGAGCGGAGCTACGGCCCCGAGACAAAAGCTCCGGGCGCTGGAGGGGAAGGCAGTGTCCGGGCAGCTGCTCCTTGCTGGTTCTGGTCCCCACTCTGACCCCCCTAATTTAGAACATGCTCCCAAATCTCTCTCTTAAGGGGGGTGCAGCGCAGCCCACCGTGCAGAGCCAAACCCCAGCTAACAGGACTGCCCTCCTCAGCCTCCTTGGAGCAGAGGTTCCTTCTTTCAGGATTTGGGAATTTGCTGCACCGTAATAGTGAAGAAGCACTGAGGCTGAGCATAGTACATAGTATTTCTACGGCAATTGTTTCAACTCATCAAAGGGTGTTTTAAAAGAAAACAAGAAGAAAATTGAAGAAAATGGACATTTGGAGGACAAACACACCGTGCACTGAGGAAAGAGAAGGAAAGCAGACAGGATACTGCATGCAGCTCACCCTTGTAGCAAGGTTTGCTCCAGTAAGAGTAAAGGAAAAAAAAGTGCTTGATGATGGAAGCGATAGAACTGGTGGTTTGAACTGTGTAATTAAAGCGTGCAACCCCTCCTTCCAAAAGCTTCCAGGACAAGTCTGCTAATGAAGTGAGGAAGCAGAGAGGAGGGAAAGAGCCCAGACCCTCTGCTGTGTTGGTGAAGTCCCCAGATTTTGGTGTGGGGCACAGAGAGCCACTGTGATCCTTGGAAATTCCAGAGGGGTTTCTCTGTTTGCAGTCAGCACAAAGATCAATCTCCTCCCCTGCCCTTTGCTTACAGCCATCTCTCTGAGGGTGACCTGGAAACACATTTCCAGTGCCACTGCGGCAGGTTGTTGTGACACCAGCACTAAATGCAGTCTCCGTCAGCAGCAGGAAGAATATGGCAATGCAAACCCGGGTGTTTTCCTTTGTGTTCCTAAAGTTCAAACTGGTCACTGCTCCTTCTGGGTTTGGGGAGGGGTAGAGTGAATGGGAGGAAAGCTTTCCACCTGTGTCCTTCCTCGGACAGCAGCAAGTTCAGTCAGGCTTCAGGTGCCACCTGAAGACATCAGCAGAGTCTCCAGAGGCGTCAAGACTCCCCACCTCATTTCTAAAACATAGAGCAACACGGACATTTCCTTTGCAGCTGCTACAAATACTCTAAAAAATAACAGGGTCTGGCTTTTATATGACTGCCACACACACACACACACACGAAAGAAACCCTTTCTACCACACGTAATCACTCCCTCTGAGAAAACAAGTTGCTATGGGTTGTGCAGAGCTTCCTGAGCACTCGGGATAATGAGGCAACAGAATATATGCCATGGGAGTTCAAATCTGAGTTTACCAGCACAACGCTACTCAAAAATTTTGAAATTCACTGCAAAATGCTACCTGGAGTTTTTGTGGCATCCAGAACAACCTTAACAATACCTTCTTAATCTCTCACCAAGAAAATAAAAGCAGCACAGATCAGAAATAAAAGGTGTGCAGCAACCTGCTATTGCAACCTACGTGGCTTTGCTCCTTTGTGCTGAATATTTGCTTTATGCACAACTTCAGCAGGCACACAGAGAAAGCCAGCACAAAGAAGTGCTGGGGGCTGCAGCTGTGTCCAGCAGCCAACAGGTCCTGAGTCCACACATGCCATAAAGAGGAGGGGACAGTCCTGAAGGAAACCTGGTGGCATCCTGAAATCCCAGCCTCCTGTTTTGCCCAAGGAGAGGAATAACCCAGAGAGAAAATAACTTATGGGTGGGCTGTGCTGAGATCCAGCAAAGGTGGGCAGCAAGAGCTGCTCTGGCCCACACCCAGGGGAGCAGAGCACCCCTCTCCTCAGCCCTCTGCATAGAGAGATGAAGCTGAGAATATTACAAACAGCTCTGACAAAAACCAGTTTTAAAGCCAAATTGTGCTTATGAAATGGAAGCTAATGCAACTTAATCACGAGTCAATCTATTGATTGATTCTAATATCAGAGCAGAATAGCTGTGATTTTAATACATTCCTTAAATGTAAACATGCCTGTTTCTTTGCTCCTAAAAAGGTCTTATTTTTTATTTGTATTCCTTCTAACTCACTGTTCTTTGACTGTGCAGCACAATGTTGCAGTTAGAGCTGTCAAGCATCCTGGAGTCATAAGTATTTTTCAGACCCCTCATTAACAAACAAGCTTCCAATCTCAATATGTGTTATCAAAATGAGATCTTTTCTCAACAGTTGACAATTATGTATTATACAGTTACAAGTTTACAACTGGTGACACCATATTGTTAGATTTCGGTCTGACTTTTAACAATGTGCTGCCTAATTACATTTTGTATTATATTCTGAATGTATAGGAGTATTTTATTCGTGGCCCCACTTCATTCTGCAATTTGCTTCTCAATAAATGCAAAATAATAAAAGCCCAAATCCTAGTGTGTGGAGTATTTTTATTGACCCGAGTGTTCTGCTAGTAAACACAACTTTGATGGTTTCATGAGTGAAAGTTTATTAGGCTGTGTTCGTTTTAAAATACAATTGCCAGGGGACTGATGTTGAAATCATTTCTTGCAAGACAAACTCTGTTTTGGATGCTTTCCCAGCCCAAGCACCACAAGGAAAGCAAAATGGCTATCTGGACACATGACATTTTGCATTTGTTCTTGCAGTGGCAAATGTTTAAACGTTTTAATGCTGTCTGCTACTTACAGAGAAAGAAAACAAAACAAAACAAAAAGATCTGTGAAAGACCTGCTCCCTGTTTGGTACCTTCAGGGTAGCCCTCACCAATAAGTTGCCAAATGCCCTCCTTATAGATCTACCCAATTGGTAGATACCAGTCTGCCCATCAAAACAGTGACTGGAGAGTGACAATCTATTGCCTTGAGCTGTGTCATATTTCTAAATTAATTTATTTTCCCTTAGTTTTATGAAGCCATCCCCAGATTTCGTCTCTAAGAGTTGGAGAATTAGGTCCAAATGGTCCTGCCCACCCTGGAATTTGTGATCCAGCCCAAGGAGAGTTAAGGAGTTCTTTTCCAGCATTACTGGAAGGGCCTCTCCTGAAAAGCCACAACATCAGCCAAACACACATTTCAGATCTGGCAGCACCTTAGGGAAGTGCCACTTCCCAGGAGTCCTCTGGGGCAAATAGGACCAATGGCAAGGGGAACACAGTGGAGCTGTTTTGAAACACCCCCTGTTCCCCAGACCCCGAGCTGCCCAACAATAACCTGACCCCCACCAGCTTTTGGAAACATCACCATGCATTCTTATAAACTTGCATTTTAAGCAGCCAGGAGAAACCTTCTGCCCCACAAAGCCATAAGGCCATATGAACACCCAGGTTTTTAGCTTTCCTCTCTGCCAACAGCAGAACTAGACTTGCTGGTAGCAGGACAGCCCCATGGACTCAAGCAACACGTCCATGAGATCCTCACTGAGCCAGCACCTATCCCACAGGACCTCTCCTCCTCTCTCTTACCTTGGGGCTGGTGCAACACCTTTGCTAAAAGGTTCCCAGGTGTTCACAAGGCCTCTGGAAATAAGGTGTGGGAGATTGTCAGAAGAGCATTCACTCGCTGAGGGGAAGATCATCACCAAGGGAGGCAGGAGCAAGAGCTGTGCCATCCCCTGCCCACACACCATATTGTCTTCCTCCAGCAAAGCTACTCCAGAGGCTTTCTCTGATGCCAAACAACATGAGTGAGGGAAAAAAAATAAAAATACAGCCTCGTGAAAATATCCTGTCTGTTCATTTCCACAAGTGCTAGTGAGACATTCTCCAAAATCATACACGTGTAAAAAGATCTAGAGGTTGCTGCTTAGTTTGTCATACATTTTTATAGGCTTTTGTGAATGGTTTTAGATTTGACATAGTAACTGACTGTTACTAGAAATAAACTGTAAGTCAATTCCATGCTTCCATAATTCACTGCCCAGGGTTGTTCAAAAAGATTTAGTGATACTTGTGATAGACAGCAAGCCTCTTGATGTTTTCATTTTCACTTAGTGCCTGTAATTCCTCAAACTTGCTGACCTCTACAGAACAGGACAGAAAAGGGCTCCAAAACTTCTTTGAAGGCACTCACTCACCAAAACATCTGAAACACTCTCATTTGGCTTCTTTTCTTTCCAGGGCACAAACAACAATATGGGAATAAAGCAATTGCTGTTCTTTTTAAGAAGGTGACTGATATTATTATCTCCATGATGGATCATGTGGTTTTAATAATTTATAATGGAAGAAGTTAACCCCCCCACAAACCAAAAAAGTATTTTTGTGACTCAGAACGTCAGTTCTCCTGACAGCTGCATATTGATATTTTTCTGACCGAGTGCCTTCGTTTTGAACCTTAACCTGTTTATAGACATTTTCCTCCTCTTTCCAAAAGTTCACAGATAAATTTTAAAGGCTCCAGGTCTGGATGTAAAGATGCAGAAACAGATGTGTGCCTACGGAGTGTGCAACCAGGAATGCTGGTTAGTCAGGGCAAAGAAATACGCAAATATTTAAGATACACTCACATTCCTGGTGATTGTGCACGAAACCCATGCAGAGGGCAGTGCACATTCCTGCTGGGGAAGCTGATGGCCATGAACTATTTAACTGTAACAGTAGGAAGAGGTAACAAGCAAAACTGCTGTTGTGGCTCCTCTTAATGCAGGGTTCCCGGGACAAAAGCACCTTGATAGTTATCAGCACGGATCTGTCATTACGATTTAATTACCAGCAACAGGCCACTGACATTTGAAACTGTTGATCAGATTCCGATCCCGAAGGTGGACCGGAGGCCACCTCTCCTTCCCCCGGAGTAATTTTTCCCTGGGCACTAAACACCGTATGGTTAGCGCGGGGCTGGCACCGCAACTGGAAACACGGTCCCTTGTTTTCCTGGCACAAGCGGAGACCTTCCCGGTGCTGCTGAGCACCACCGAGGGCTGTGGCATTACCACTGCCATGGAGCAGATGGGAAGCAGCCAGGATCCGTGCCTGAGCTGGATTGTTCGGGGAAGAAGCGAAATACAAAGCGTGGCAGCCCGGCTCCCAAGACGGGGTGCAGCAACAACAAGAAATGGAGCTTTCTTGAGTTATTTTGAAGCAACTTGGTGATTTTAACCTAACTGGATGAAAGCACCTCCAGCAAAACCTGACCCTGAGGTGTTTGCAGTGAGGATCATTCTAAAAGTTACAGGTATTTCACAACAGAGTGAACACAATTCAGTTTTATACCGTGCAGTCCTGCGCAGCCCTATGCACCCAGGACTCACAAAAATTATATCCTAATAGTTTTTGCAGAAAAAAAACCCCAAACAAATACAAAAACAGTCCCACGCCCCACAAAGAAAATTACTTGGAACAAAATCAAGAAGAGAGAAAAAAGAATCACAATCATATATTTCAATTCATTTATGCATCCGGTTATTAAACAAGGACCTGAAAAGAAGATAAGGAAGAAAACTCAAATTGAGGCTTTGCATGAACTTCAGCATCAGACGGACGATTTTCCTCTATTCCTTTTCTTCTGTGCATTAACTATTTAACATTGTTTTATTTTTCCTCTTTTAGAAAAAGAGAGAAAGAAACTGCAGGCTTTGCACACCCAGCAGAGCCAGCAAAGATCTTTCACAACCTGTCTAGCAAGCCAGTGGCTTGCTGAAAATCAATCAGCTAACAGAAGCCAGCACTGCTGACTCACAGACATTAGCTTTTGTTTGGACATTTTCACCTATTGTCTAAACTTTACTTTTTGTCTAGAAGGTTTACACCAAACACCTCCATCTACTCAGACTTGTATGAACTTTGTGAGTCCCTCCCTACACAGGATATTCCAGGATTCTCTCACACTCACTTACAGAGGAACCCAGGAGAAAAGGTCACTTGGGACTCAGAAAAAAAAAGAGGGAAAAAATAAATTGCAAAAAGGTGCACTGGAAGCTAATGTGCCTTTTGCACTTTTAGCTGTAGGAAAAGCCCCTACACATACAGACACATAAACACAATGTGCATTTTTTATTAATCAAGCCTTTAGTTTTAATTGCTTCTTACTATATAGGCCAATTAAGGATGAGTTGGCAGGATGAGGATCTTTCCCAGCTCATTTGAAGCTAGGAAAGGTGGAGTTTGCCTTGCTGGAGGCTCCCATTCACACAGTTAGCCAAAAAAAAATGTGAATGTCATTAAGCACCCCCAGTAAAAATCCTAGTTCTATATAGGTAGAAAAATAAAAGCAGGAGACCCAAAAGCTCCCATTTGACCCCATCTTTCACTCACTTTCAAATAAAATCAATTACAGTATCTCCACTTGTCTGAGCTTTCAGAGATAAATACCAATAAATACAGATCCAAACTGCACCTAGAAAACCTTAGGTACGCATGTCCTCCCAGAGCTCCCCTCCTTTTATCTGTGATTGATCCTCTTCACCTTCAGAGTGTGTCGAGGTCAGAGCTTAGTTAGGAATTCCTTTTAAAACATATTATAGACACTTTTCAATATATGCTGTGCATTTTGCAATGCAATGGATGATTACAGAATCACAAACCCAAAGCACATTAATTGTGGAAGCAATCAGCCTAAGTGGTGAGTATGTAGAGCTTACAGATGTCATATGGGTAAGGAAGCATCTTCCAGATTAAGATACTAATTTTTTTTGTTGTATTTTGGGTTTTTTTTCCAGCCACTTTAAGCCTTTTCAAACAAACATAATTAGCAGTGAGAACTGAAATGGGCTTGCAAACACTATGCTGGAGTCAGACAGTGCCTTGTGACATTCCTTGTGATATGGGAAAATTCTGCCCTCGAGGTAGCAGTGAAGGATTTTTCTGCAGGGAACTGGAATGGGTGTTAGACTGCTCTGCTGCAGGTGAGAAGCTCCTTTGGCCCTGTGTCCATGCCATAAATCTGTATTAATGGCAAACCATCAAACCAGAGGGCAGCCAAGAGTTTATTAACCCACAGCCAGGCTGGGCCAAGAGTGAGCACAAGCCCCAACCCAAACCATCACTGCGAGTTTTCTCAGCAAAAACCAACACTCTGCACTACAGCAAAGGTTAAAAAATTGCACTTTCAAGCCAAATTGGAGCTTACCAAGCAAGTGGTCAACACTGCATTGGCAGGAAAAAATGGTTCTCACCTGCTGCTGGGACAGGTCTTCTAATCTGAATTTTCTAGAAACTGAGAGTAAAAGACCTTTACAATCCCCTGCAGTCTCTGTATCTGTGCATCTAAGAGCCTAAAGAGCTTTCAGCCTGATTTTCCAAAACATCTACAGCTCCCCAGGTAAATAGCGTGGGTGGCACCTCCAAAGCAGGCCCCAGGTCTGATCCAGCCCACTGCTCTGCTGCTGCAACCACTTAGGAATGACAAAGAAAATGAAAACTTGATAAAGAAAATTAAAACCTGGCAAAAGTGAACTGTGGAATCCTAAAACTTAAAAAAAAAAAAAAAAAAAAAAAAAAATTGGAAAGAAGCTTCCAGCTCATGATAAACATTATAATGAAGCCTCTAATTTTCCTAATGAAAGCATTATCTATCAAGATAAAAGTAAAATGATTTATTAGATTTTCAAACATCATAGAAATAAAATAGTAAATCAGTCCAGACAGTAATTATTCCATCTCAACTTGAAGCCATTAACACTTTGCCTGCTGTAAAGACATCCTAACTACTCTTTTTAATTCCATAACCCTATGAAATAGCTTTATACAATCCAATACTAAACAACAATTACTAGTGACTTAAGCAGGAGTTGAAATACTTTCTTCAAAATGTGCCTGAAATTCATGAGATGAGGAAGCCCAAGGACCTGTCTGGAAGGGCTGAAATGCTTAAAAGAAAAAAGACTTTGAAATTACAAACTCGTGAAACTCTAAGGAGGGCACCTGGTCACTGCCAGCTCTGCTCCTCATCTCTCCCACCTCTGTTCCCCTGCACTCATCCTGCTCTGGCAAAAATCAGCCTGCTGTGTTCACTGTGGTTTTAAATGCTGCAGGTCTCCATCAGCTTCCCTCTTATAAAAGCACAGAATATACTGCTTGTTACTACACAAAGTGTCCCCCTGCCCCCCTCCCTCTCTCACTAATGGCTCTTTTCATGATCTGCAGCAAGGATCATTTAATCTGTGAAGAATGAAAATTTCAGTGTTTGTATATCGTCAGTTATTACCTTTTATTTCTAAATTGTGTATTTGGAAGAGGAGGAAGGACTTAATGCCTTTATTTGCTGCAGAGCAAATGTTCAAGGATACTGCAGAAAGCAGTTTATCCCAGCATAATTTTAGAGGCTGAAACTGGAAGGTGCTCCAAGCCCCTTGGCTGCCATCCTCCTGGCATCTTGTGCAGCCTGTGGCACCCGCTGCCACTTCCCACCCATTGCAGCCCCAGTGTCTGGGGGCAGAGGGGCACCACATCCACTTTTTCATTTATCCTGATCACTCTTCTCTATGCCAACAGCCCTGGAGGCACCTCAAAAGCCAGGCAAGCCCCCTTGCTACCCCTCCATGCCATGGAAAACTCTGGCCATGCTGTCCCTCGGTGCTCCATGCATCCAAACAAGGCAGTCATGGTGAAGTACAGATGGATACAAAAGGCACAAATAATAATAATTTAGAAAGTCTGCACGCAGTAACATCTAAAGCTAACTGCATGTTAAGCAAGGAGATTGTAAAGTCCTCTTGAGTGGCTTAGGAAATTCAGGCACAAACAAAATCTACGAGGCAGCCTAAGTGCTGCCCTCTCCATATTTAAGCCAATGAATATAAGAAGAGGAATTGGAATATCAAAAATAATTACATGAAAATAACAGTGTTTATTTTCCCAAGAGCTTGCCCACCTGCAAGTTCTGGTTTTGCCAATGTAATCCTGCATTTGTCTGAGCAAACTGACTGAGAGGGATTAAAGCAGGACTCAGTGTGCTTGTGCCAGGGCTCAAATTCAGCCTGCAAGTTTCAGAGATCGCCAAATTATTATGGGAATTAGTCAAGGGAGGAGTAGGAATTTAACCTAAATGCTCATCCTTTGGTGACTTTAAGATACGGTTAGTATCATTATTTCACATCAAGCTTCTGAAAATTATTTAATTTTTTTCCCTGTTTCATGCCAAGGTCTTAATCTTTACTGCACTGGCAGTGAGAACGCTTTAAAGAATCATTTCCCGAGACACATTTAATACATTTCCAGTAAATTGTACATAAACCTGTCCAGCTGGCTGGGTCATTTCATCAGTGACACACCCACTGAGTGCAGGATGCCACCTGAGATTTACCTCAATGCTTTCAAAAGGAGAGCGATGATGGGATAAAGCTTTGCTAATGTGTGAGTGCGATGGGGAATACACTGATAACTGCCCACCAGGGAGTACAAGGATCTTTTTTAGGTTTGTTATGGGAAAGATTACACAGCGGATTAGACAAAGGGGGTCGGAGATCAGCGCTGAAATTACACCGACTTTAGCAAAAGCAGCATTAAAAACCTGGTTGTTTATTTCAAACCACTTAAGAAACAGACGGTGAAGTTTATCAAGTGTTTCTGAGCTGTGTCCTGTACTGCTTTCAGGGACTGCTCCACATGCTTGGGAATACAAACAGAAGTTTTCACAGGATGAGGGTTTTGAGCAGGATCTGCCATATCGGGGCAAAATACCAACAGTGACTTCCTCACAGTCAGCTCTGCTGAAATTGCATCAATAAAGAATGTTCAAGATGAACATTTTTAATGGCTCCTCTTATGAATATATTTGCTGAATCCAAGCAGGGGGGAAGAAAGAAAAGATCTTTTCATTGTTCACAAGCTATTCCTGATAAAGAGTGCAGGGGAGGCAAAGTGCTGAGGAAAGACATCGTGCTGAAGCCAGCCTACAGTGCACCCCAGCAGCCTGATTTTAGGAAGAAGTGACTTGTTTATGGTACAAACACAATCCTTTCCTGCAGGTGATCTTGTACCTTTACCTGCAATGTCACCAGCAGGGTATTAAGAGAGGCCCTGGCCATGGGTTCCCCACATGTCCCAGCAGGAGATGGAGTTTTGGAGCAGTGACAGTCACAGCTGTGTGAAGCATTAGCAACTGGTGACACTGAAGATTTTAGTGAGAACCTGGGTGACCAGTGATGGCCCAGTCCCCTCCCGTTGTCCCCACCACCACTGTCCCCAGCTCCCTGCCTGCCTCGTGGAGTTCTCAGAAGTTGAGCCAGGCTGGCGTCCTCGTCGCTGTTCATCACTGTCGTTTAAGTGAATTTAATAAAATTATTTTTCTAAACTGTTTTAGATGCCATATCTATAATCCATAAAATTTATTGTGCCTTTATGTAGAATTATACTGGAGTTGAATATATAAATCAATTTATAAGGTCTAATGACATACAAACGCTTAAAAACTAAAGGCGATGTAGTAAATTCAAATTACCATTACAAATGTAAGCTTTGTAGTCAGTGTGTGACCCGCTAAGGATTATATTTAACTCCCCTGAGAGTGGTTTATCATAAAACTTTATACTTTTATTACAGTGAATTATTAACTCCTCCATGATGTGAGTCATTCCACGCTCTGACTATAGCTTTTTTAATGACACTATAATAGACATCTTGCTAATAGCAGTAGGATTGCTACCTCTGAGGTTAGAAAAAATAGAAAAGCCCAAAAAAGGGAGAAAGGAAGTGAAAAGAAAAGATAGATGCAACAAATATGTGAAAATGCATTTCCCAAGAGAGTAAAAAATAAGAACCTGTAAGAAGTTCCATCCAAGGCTGAGCTGCATAGAGGTCATGACAATCTTCTGGCCACGTGGAGAAGCAATAAGCTGAAAAGGCTGGCATCTGAAAATAACAAAATGTTTTGCCATTAGAAGATATAAAAAAATCTTAACTATTATGATTATTAATTTTTTTTTTTTAATGTGGAGAAGGATTCTTTTTCCTCCTGATGTTCCAGTTCAATCAAGTGACTTTAAGATATCTTTATACAAATTGCTTGACAATCATTCCTTCTTCCAAGGAAGTTTCCATAGACTTTTCCCAATCAACATTTGCACTATCCCCAGTGATCTGCAGTTTAATATTGGTATTTCCAGACCCTCCCTTGGCTGGAATTGGTCCAAAATCCTGGGAGATTTCTGGGCTCAATGACAGGACAATCCAGGCCCATGAAAACCAGGGTTCACTTCATTACCAGAAAAGCAAATCCAAGAGAGGTGTTTCACTTCACCTCTTTCTTTTTGTTTTATTCCAAATTTCAAATCAGGTCTGCCCAGTCAGCAAATGTCACCCTCGTAGATGAATTTCTCTCTCCAAAAACCAAGCTCTGCTCCAGTTACATTTACAACAAAATTGACTGGATTTAAGATTAAGCTAGCCCATTTTTTGCCCAGATTTCCCATTTTTACAAGCACAAAGGATTTTCCATATGTTTGAATATGATTTTAAAATGGCATGCACACATTTTTCCATAAAAGAATTCTACCAAAAAGTGGCTAACTACAATCTGAAGCATGCCAAGTCGCGTGGCATTACACAAAAATGAACTCAGGGGTATTTTTAAATGATCCTCACGAAAGAAAAAATGTAAAAATAGAAAATTCCCAGTTCTTGTATCATCAGGATTTTTTTTAATACTTGTGTTTACTAAGACAGTAAAAAAAAAAAATCAAGGAGATAGTTTCCTATTTCCTCATGGCACTCATTAATCCATTTATAGTGCTCCTTTGCTAGCAACATGACCACAGAGCTGCTGAAAAACAGCAGGAAAATTAAAACCGACAAAGAGAGGTCAAGCCTACCTGTAATGCAAAAAATCCCCAACAGAACAGGCTGAAATAGTGTTAATGCAGTGCAAGGTCTCTGAAAATTCAGGAGCTGCTCAGAGCTATCTGTATGATCACCTTCCATTTAATACATTTATTTGTAGATGCTGCTTTTAAATGATTGCATTTTTTCTCTTTTGGACAGAGGCAGCTCTTACCTCTGTGGTCACTGGACGTGCAAACCACTGTGTGAGGATTTTCAGCAGTGTGAAACTTCATGGGGAGAATAACCTGCAGAAAATTCAATCCTGCCACAGAAATTTGCCTAATTTGTCTGTTTTTCCTTGAAAACAACTTTCATTATCAGCCTTGCCAGGGCTGACTTTCAGGGCAGAAGGTTTGGAGCTACAAACCCTTTTATTTTGAGTGGAGTTGATGTTTATTTGAGAAAACTATTAGTATTCCTAAACCTACAATGGATTATACCAGAGCAGGAGGCAACAACTCTTGTCCTGATGAATTCACCTGCCTCTACTTGCATTCTCAGGAAAGATTTGATGTTTAGACTAAGCAAAAGGATTTAATTGCTGCATAGACCTAGAAGAGTTCTACTAAAATTCTGTGCTTTAAAAGAATTGCTTTCTGCTCAGCTCCAGTTCTACAGCAGTGAGAACAGGTTGCACCCTTTGTAACAGTGGCACATGTCCCTCTTCCTGCATTGATCTTCCCATCACTAAATGAGAAATTTTTCTAAGCCTGCTGATAATTAAAAAAACAAACAAACCAACCAGCCCTCTGCTCAGTGCCACTCCAACAGGAGTTTCCAGGCCAGGACTGAAATAAAAGAAAATTATGCCACGTGCAAACTCAGTGGAAAAGCAGAAAGTCTGCTGCTGCTGTGACACCATGAAACAGTCTCTTTACACAGGTTTTATGGGGCAGTTTAGTGCTGTGCTCCTGTTTGGGGCTTTTGTGTCTCCAGCCTTTCTTTGTCAGCATTTATTTATTTAACTATAAAGCCTCCATTGAGGCTAGGGTTTGTTTACAAGTGGTTCTCAGCCCAGAGAGCAATTAAATATTACATTTACTGAAGATGAGTAATGCTGTAAGGGTCAGCCCACGGTGACACCAGAGCACAGCTGGGTGGCCACTGTGGATGTCACCAGTGTGTGCCCACCCTTGGAGAGGCATGGCTGGGCACAGAAACGTGTCCATTTCCTGGAGGCAGCCCTGCTGAGGGCAGGACCTGTTTGCTCACCATAAAACCTGGTCATTAACCCAGCTCACCAGTAAATACACTGACCCCTGGTCCAATCCTGAGCACCTCACCAGACAAATCTGTTTGCCTTCAAGGTGAGGGAGAAATGCACACACAGAAGAGAACTCTTTTTTTTTTTTTTTTCTTTTTTTTTTTTTTTTTTTTTCTTTTAATGGCACTGTACATTACTGAGCAACTTGCCAACTTTGTGCTTTACCAGACATGGGCACAGCAACTTGATCAAGGTCCAGAGTTTCTTAAACTCTAACTCTGAATTCCTACTTTGGTGAATTTTGATTCTCAGCTCTAAGGCTGCTCCTCAGTAATTGCTGCTTTTCTTTTTTTTTTCTTTTTTTTCTTTTCTTTTTTTTTTTTTTTGACATCTAAACGTCCTTGTATCTGAGAAGGGGATGTAGATGAAAGAAAAAAATTGGGAAATGCAGTGAGTGATTTCACATTCAAATAAAAGAGGTGCTGTACTTCAAGAAGTTATAAGCACCTGCAAACAGGAGTTTATAATGAAAATGCCTTTTCAACCATAACTATAGCATTGTAGTAGTAATGCTATAATACAATAAACTATCCTATTAAATCTAAATAGTTAGATTTAATAAGACAGTGGTTGTATATTAAATAAATGCCAAATTGATATAAAAAAAATGTTTTTACTGAGGTTTAACAACTCTGTCTTGTGCTTGCTGCCTTATTGCCCTCAAATAAAATTCATGTACAAGAACATGTATTTAAACCATTGCATAAAGCACACAGAAAAAAAAAAACCAAAAAATCAACCCAACTTTCAAATGGGTTATTCAAATATGGAAGGAACCCATCATCTGAAAGGTGAAGTTCACAGCTTTGGGTTAGCAAGAACAAAACAATCACTTAAGTGACAGAAGTTCTGTGGTGCTACCGTAGCAAAATTCTTGAGGACATTTGAGTCTGGGGGCTTTTGGTTTGTTTAGTTATTTGGGTTTAGGTTTGTAAATTCAAGTTAAACCAAGGTGGCTCAGAAAAGAGATTAACCTTAAACTCTATTTCTGGTCAACAAGAGATGGAGGAAATGTTGCAGCAGGCAAGCAAAAATGCATTGTTGACAAATGACTCCATTTATAGTCCAGATTTCGGACACCTTGTCCTTAGTCACCAGTGACATCTAATTTGTCCCTAAAAAAACTAGCCCTTACATCTTTGTTACTTTAGGCTTTAGGTTAAGACATGTGGATGTCCCTCATAAATCTGATCTTCTATAGGACCTGTCTCCTTCCAGTAGCTTCCCAGTTGAGGGGAAAAAACAACAACAAAACCCAAACCCCACCACTACCCTTCTTTTCCTTCCTGTTCCGAAGACCTCATCAAGAATAAAGAAATTGTCCTAAATTTAGACATGTTAATCCCACGGTGTTTGTGTGAAATAGGTTAGTCAGACTGAGAACAAAAGGGAGGGAGCAGAAAGCTATAAAAAGCAAATGAAGGAGAGAAAAAAAATATATCTACTGTACTTCACTAGCCAGAATCACTGTGGGTATACACCATACAGGGACATCCGTCAGCACCAATCAATACATGTGGTGTTAGTCATGGATGATAAATTTGAAAGGGATTATAACTGTAAACAGTGATCAATAGAGACTTGCTGGAGGAGACAGAGAGGAAAAAACAACCTTAAAATGTTACACGGTTAATAAAGTAAGGGGTCAGTCTTAAACAAAACTCCAGTGAGACCCACTTATTTCAGAGATGTTTCTACCAGGAGGGGGAAAAACAAGCCCTACCTATTTTCATAAAGCAATTGCTACTAAAAGGGCACATTATTAATTTACAGCATACTTGCTGATCCCTCTGTTTCGAAGTCACATCCTCCATTAATGTTTGGTTGGAGATGTTTTGCTGGATATAAGCTGGCATCCCCCAGACCCCCAGAGAGAAGCTTGCTCTCCTCCTTGCTCTGCCCCCCTCTTTCCCCCCTCCTTCCCTACCACTGACTTCACTATGGGCACATGAGTGATCAGAGCATTCACAACGGTGACATTCCCCTCTGCAAACAAATTCATCCAGGGCTTCAAGTAAAAAATGCAGAGAGCCTGTGCTGTTCACCCACAGATGAATGGAACTATCTGTCTTGTCACCAGGGGTCGTAGCAAGAGGTTACTGCGAGTATATACCTTGGCTTCTGTGCTGACGTTTGCAAGCAGCTCTCCTGCAAAAAAAATAAAATAAAATAAAATAAAAAATCCTGCCATATCAAGCACTTATCCAGTCCCTCTAGAACCCTTCTCAGATCATGTCTTTCCACACCTTTGGAGTCACAGCTCCAGGCTTGACATATATATTTTTTTTCTGCTGACCTTTTAGCGTCCTTTCTGCCACAGTGTGTAAACCATAAGCTGATATATGAAGGCAATTTTTAGTGGTGCCACTTGTATCTGAGTGATTGCACACGCTTTACGTTTCTGGCCTGCCACCCTTCCACCTTTTGAAGATCTCTCTATTTCTTTTAAAGGAACTGCAGCAGAGGTGAAAGGAAGTTTAACTGCTTCAAGACTTTGATGGCCCAAGAGCACCTGTTTTGGGTTTTCAAGAAGATACGCTGCAGATTGGCTGACCAGTGCTTATGCTCAAACACTAAATCTTTCTTTCCTTGCATATAGACCTGCAGGGGTTGAAGGAGGGGAGAGGGAAGGCTGTGTAAAGCATTTTCCCAAATTTAAGCTGGCAGAGATCAGTGATCACAGCGGGGCAGCTTTGCAAATATGTTACCAATAAGCTCCAAAGATCTGGAGCTGCAGCTGCGGGGACTGCGGCTTACAGGGCATGGGCCTCTGAAGATTTCCATCGGGGGAGCAAGGGGATTCCAAATCTTCCTCTGGGAAGATTTGCAGCAGATGGCTTCACAGGGTAATTTCTGTGTTGCCTCTCTGCCTCTCCCCATCCCAGTGCTGGCAGTGAATTGCTCAGGAAGACACAAACAACAAGGTGGCATCAGCCATTCCTTACGGATTTGCAGCACACTGCAGCGGCAAAATCCCACACAGCCACAGGGACACACACACACTGAGCCATTATAATATTGCAGCAGTCCCTTCCTAATTCACTGCACGACTCGAAATGCACGAGCAATGGAGTAGCAAGCCAAAGAGGATCACCTTGAGGCCACAATGGCTCTCTCAGGGATCACCACCCCTTCCCCTCTGGCAGCAGAGGCAAAACCTTGCAAATGTGGAACCTCAAAACCACACAGCATCCTAAAACAGGGTCACCATCTCAAGTGAAAGGATGGATGTGCTTCAGAGCCTGCAGAGTCCTTGTCACCAGCTACAGCTGCATGAACAGAGGAGTTGACTGCAGCTACTGTGAACTCCTTTGATCCCAAATCAACAGCAGAACTAAGAAAAGCATGGTTTTTTATCATCACATCTCCTGCTCAAGAAATGGTTACCAGGTGGGAGAAGGAATAAGAAGCTGCTCTGCCAAGGAATGATTGCAGAGAAAGTATTTGGGAAGTCTAAGGAAAAGTGTAACTCAGGAGAAATGAGGGAGATTTGGAGAGGGGTTGAAGATGGTACCACCAAAGGGATGTTGAGACTTTGGGAGGACAACACAAAGGAATGGGAGTGGGGAAAGTGGAAAGAGTGAGTTAGTAAGAGAAGAAGGAGAATCCACAGGGTCAAAAACAAAACAAAACAAAACAAAAAAAAAAAAGAGTTGAAAATTGTTATGAGGGAGTAATTCCAATAGATCCAACCAGAGCTTCATCCGAAACACCTGAATATGCTATGCCTGTAAAGCAGGGAGGATGGGGTGTAGGATAAAGGTACAGAGTAAATGCCAAAAATCTATTACTTTTTAGCAGCAGAAGCAGAGGACCACATGGCTTTCTCCAAGTGGGGATGGGAGGTTTCCAACCTAGCAAGTTGCTGCGTAGTTGCCATGGGCACAATTTGTGCTCAAGCTGTGCACAGAGGCCAGGATTTGGCTTGGAGCCCCTGGGTTAAACATTACCTCTCCAACGCTGTGCGGCGCCTTTCCTGGGCAGGGGGGTGATGGGACAAAATTCCAAGGGACTGTCTGGTTGGTCACCAGCAGAGACCCCCTTGAGTACTCGTTGGCATGTCACATGTGTCACACACACACCAGAGTAAGGAAGGGAAGAGAAAGCACCAGGCAAAGAACTGACAGAAAGCTTTGACTCTGTCCTCCTTGGGTGTGATCCAAAGTGCGCTTTCATCACACAGTCATTGATTTAAGAGTCGGAATGAGCCCATTCTTCCAATGGGAGCTGGATTCCCAGCTGCCCCTTTTTCAAATGCTGGCCTGGGCATAAAGGGAGTACAAGTAATTTTCATTTCAAAGAGGGCTGCAATTGTCCTGTACTTTAATACTGGACACTAGGAGTAGCCTCTTCTGTGTGACACTGGGAAACATCACCCACCCCAGCCCATCTCCAAAGGCCCTTCCTCCCCCTGCAAGACATCCCTGGAACAGCCCAGGTTAGCAAGGGGGCAAAGCCCTGCGGGCCAGGCAGGCATAAAGCTGTGGTTCCTGTGGAAGGCTGTAGACTCGCACTAGTGGTCTAGTGACCCTGATGATATTGATGACAATTAGTAGACAGAGATTAAAATGGAAATGAGGGAAGGATTCGTCTGTCACTTTATCCATCAGCTGTAGCTTGCCCCAGGCAACAGACACACACTGGGCTTTTTGTTTTGTTGTTATTCCCTTGTTCAGCTCAGTTGGTTTCAGCGGTTTGCTTAGTTATTACTAATTTTTTTCTTAAAACTGCTATAAAAGGGGGGGGGGGGTTTGCCAAATATGCACCACTGACAATTCACAGCACCAAGTGAGCAAACCATCCCTGGATGTGTCTGCTCTTGCTGCCTGCCTGATGCTGGGGGTGTTGAAGAGCTCCACTTTCTTCTGCCTATTTCAGTAGTTTCTGTTTCTTTTTTTATTTTAATACCTGGTAAAGCAGTTGAACTGCTGGGCCAGGGCCTGAAGGTCTCTGATTAACTGCAGCCAAGGCAATGGCACTACTAAGTTATTGTATGGCTGTGACTGTTGAGGCTGGATGTCACTTGATGGGGACTCAGTGTGGTGTGTCCCCTCTGAGAAACCTGTCCCATCCACCCTCTGCTCCCACTGCCTGAGACTGGAAGGCACATCCCCCAAGTTTTCCCTGAGATTGCAACTCATATTCATCTTGAGGGACACAGGGAGGTTTTGTTTAATCCTGATATGTCATAACTTGGGAGGGAGAAAATTCTTGTGCAGCTGCTATAAAATTCTAACCTACAATTAGCATTTTGGTTCAGTAGTCCACCCAGAAGAGGAAAAAAAAATATAATTTAAATATGCTTCTGAAGCTCTTCCATGGTCTGCAACATGGAGCCATCTTCATGGCACCAACACTTCCCTCCTGCTTTCTGGTTCTCTCTTGTATCTCCCTTCTCAGAATATATCTCCAGGATGCAACTTTGCAACTTTCATTAACAACACCGCCGTTCCAGTACTGTGCATACCCTACATGTGATAAATAACGAGCAACAACACAGACAGAGAGCCACCCTCCCCCTGAAGAAAAAGCAGATTCAGTATTCATAAAGTATTAGAGAGCAGGCTCACATCTGCCACGGTCTTTTCATGGCTTCTGCTGTCACCAGCTCTGCTGATTTGCTCCCGGGAAAAGCCTGGGCACAGACATGGCAGGAGCCAGGGAGCAGAGCTCTGGTCCCCTCCTCCCCACACACACAGACACACACTCCAGATTCCCATGGGACAGAGGCAAATAAATAGGAAAGATGCCTCTGCTGCCATCGGAGCACTGGCACAGACAGAGCTCCTTCCACTTAGCACAGTCAGAGCAATTAAGGGCTTGATCCTTAAGCTTAAAAAGTCCAGGCTGTGGTCCTGATCCTGCAATGAGACAGATGAATGGTTGTCATTCACACAATTTCACTGTAGATCTTAAAAGAAAATGTTGGAAATCTGGGATTTCCCAATGGAAATGCAATCACTGTTACAGGCTGAAATCTTGCTGGAAAGAGGGACTGGGGCAAGGCAGCAGGTATTCTCCTACACCAGCAGAGGAGTAGAGAAAGATTTCTGCCTCCATCCAGACATTTCCCAGTTGGGACTAAACCTGAACAACCTGATTTATTACACCTGCTTTTCACGTGGTTAGCTGCAAATGTTTCTCAGGTTTCTACTGCTGTTGATGGACTACTGACTAATCAAAAAGTCAGGAGTGCAAATTTGCAGTACTGGCTGCTAGCCAGTTTGCCCATAAAAGGTTTCCAAATGGTCACTGAGCCCTTAACCCTGATGAAAACAGCAACAAAGACACTGCCCCAAGCTCCTGCTCCTGCCACAGCCTCCCTCTCGCTTTGTTGCATGCAAACATCATTGGGTTGCTTTTTTATTTTTTTTTTTTTAAAAAGGGTACAATTCCAGAACATGCAGCAGAGAGGCCTTTCTACTCATTAAAAGCTACATGTGGGTGTGAATTATTTTATATCCTCCTCGGAAATTATCAGACCACCTCAGAAAATGATTAGTTTTCGCATAAGGTGCCAGATCCTCTGGTCCATTTAGGCTGCTTTATGCCACTTTGATGGCTCAGCTCAGCCCTAAATAAAACAGGCTTAATTATCCTTAGGATTTCTCCTGCCTTGGGAAATCTCCAGGTAATGTGGAAATGCCACAGGGACTCCTACACCACCACAGCTATTAGCGGCGGCGAGCAGTGGCGGGGAATATCCCCACGCCCCATTGATTCCCTGCTGCCGGGGCTGTGGGCATCTGGCACAGATGAGGGCCACCCTCGGGCTAGTGCTGTTTATGCCAAGGAAAAGCCTGAGAGTGGGACAGCCCCAGGAACACTGCTTGAAAATAACCTCGTGAGGCTGAGCCTAAATCAAACATGAATTACTTATGGCTTGGTGTGAATGCCACACTCCGAAAGTCCGTGGCTTGTGGGAGAAAAGGCTCAAAGCTCATGGCTTTGGAAAATGTCTCCTCTAGTTTTCCAAAGCCCTCACTCTTGCAGAAATACAAGGGACATGGATAGGTTCTCAGCCTCAAATTAAGCATCTCTTCTCAGAAAAAGACCCAACCAATCCCACTCCAAAAGGATGCCAAGCCCAGGGTGCTTCTTTTACACAGAGGCTGCACAGGAGAACCCCCCACGAGTGGGGGCTCCTCTGCAAACACAGCAGACAAAACCAAATTTCTGCTCATCCTAAAGAAGATGCCTAGAGGTGACCAGCAGAAGCACCATCACACACAGAAGTGGGGCACCAGCTCACAGGCTTATGTTGCAGGCACTTGTGTGTCCTCCTGGTATTTGGGGTAGGATGGGTGGGTTTGCAGGTTTGTCACCTGTATATATGACAAAGACAGAGAAAGAGAGGGGAAGGACTTACACAGGGACACTGAACACAGCACAAAGAATGGGGCCACATGTCCTTGGCAGAAACCCACAGCCTCTTCCTACCACATACCCCAGGCAATTCACTTCCATCACGAAGCCAAGACAGGGTTATTTGGGAGCTCACATTTCACTCGCCTTTGTCTGTCTGCCTTCCCGAATCTGCAAACATCACTGCCGTAGAGCAGATCTGTGTCACATTCAGAAAACCAGAATTTCTGCATCATGCTTAAAGGAAAGCTGAGATTTTTGACAAAACTGATGGGCAAGCTCCCCTCGCACTAGAGAAAGTTTCTTATGCACCACGGGCGAGTGGGCGAGGGAATTTGTTGAGACCTGTCGTAGCACCAACAAGAACTAAAAAATCTTGCAGCAGCTACTGCCATCTGAGCCTGTCAAATTCCACTGCAAACAATATGTCACTCTGCTGGGGAGGCGGCGAACAATCTGAGGGTGAGAAAAAGGGACGTCTGAAGTATCCAAAAAACTCACTCCAAAGGTTTTTGAAAAGAAGAGAGCCCATCCACGCACACGCACGTGCGCACACGCGGTGCCTCCGGCCAACAGGCGCTCGCTGGAGAGCTGCAGCTTCCATGCTTGCACCAGGTTTTAAAGTATTCCCCAAGCCCCCTGGTTCCAGTAGGATAATATCAATTCTGGCACATCTTTCTTAAATTCATGGCCAGAGAGCACAAATACTGATGGAGTATCCTGCCAAAGTGCAGGATAACAGGTTTCAAAAAGGACCAGGCCTTTTTTTGACCGAACACTGCTTTAACCAGGTTCTGAACTGTACTCTGGCAGAGGTAATGCCATTTGCTTTGCTCCTCCCAGAGCATTTGGAGAGTTTAAAAACAGTGGAGAAGAACAGGGAGGAATGGGAACATCAGAGCACTAGCCCCATGCTCCAGGAGCATTTTCCTTTGCTTCAAACTCTTTCTCCTTCAGAGCTGCATGTGTCGTCTTCCACGCTTCTCTGCTTCCCCACCACATGCAGCATTCCCAACAAGTAAACTTTCTCCTCTGGAGGTACCCAGGAATGATGCCAGGGCTGCAGAGGAGAGCAGGGAAGCCCCCTTGCACTGGCCTATCACCAAGGGCTTATTAGCCAGCAGGATTTTCAAAGGTTTTTCCACTCTTTCCAGGCTGAGTGTTAATGGTTTTCCATTAACTGGGTTTTAATATCCCAGTGCTTTTTACTACATCAGAGCCTTGCAAAAGATACCATGGTATATATTTTGGAACATATTCCCAAGAAACACAAAGCTGACAGTTCCCATCTGCTTTACGAATTGGCCCTTCCAGCAAAGGAAAATCCACAGGCAAGGGAATACGGCTTCTGACTTAAGTGCAGTGCTCTATATAAAATTTAGGAGGAGGAGGGTGATATCCCTCCCATGATATCTGTTAACATTGTCTCTAGGAAGGAAGAGGCAAGCAACATAATCATACAACAGCTTTGCCACAGAGAGAGAAATATCCTGGAAAACATGTGTTGAAATAAAACCTGAAAGTCTAAGAAGAAAACAGAAAATTAGAAACCTGTGTCTATTGAAAAACAGACTAGAAACAAAACAGATCAACAACTCACAGAGCAAAACAGCATACAAATTGGAACAATCAATATGAATAACAAGAAAACCAAAGCTGAGGATCAAAACCTAAAGCACACTCGCTAAGTCCAAAATAACCACATTTCTCTCTGAAATGCAAGGCCAAAGCTGCTTCTTAAGGACAAATCATTGATGTTAATTACCTGCACAGGTTTGGAAAGGGAAAGCAGAAACCTCAAGTTCTTTCAAGGGAGATAGAGTGGAGAAAGGACATCTTTTCTCCAGTGTGCCAAAGCAAGGGCTTTTATTCTCCCCCCCTCCCACTCCAGCAATTGTTTCATAACCACAAATACAGCCAAAATCAACTCCCCAGCAAAATACCTGAGTTGTAGTACTGATTTCTCAGAATAAACTCACTTAAAATTACACATTTGAAAATTGCAAGAAACCTCCTGAAAACATTCAGCTAATGAAACCAAAGCTTTTGTTATGAACACTGTATGTCTGAGCAGACCTCCCTAGCCTGTAACAAGATTCTTCAATTTCTCAGACAAGCACAAAGCCACCTTCTGTGTCGCCTATTTTAGTCGCAGGAGCACCTCTCCTCCCTTGTCAGGTACCATCTCACAGCCCCGTGGAGTCTTGTTAACTTTCTACCTTTTGTGCTTCTCACTGTTCAAAGATTTCTAAAAACTGCACACAAGAAAGAATTGCAGAGAAACTTGTCAAGGCCGGTCGGTCTAAAGTTGGACCTATCAACCGTGATTTGCTTTAGGAACAAACACAAGCAATAGCCTCTTGCCCCTTTTCTCTGACTGTCAGCAAAGAAAGGGGAATCTCTGAAAACGATCTAAACCCCATTTTCCTGAGCACCAGTTAGCCCAAGAACAACTACATTGAACCTTCAATTTAATACTCCCAAAATTGCTATATTTTTCCTTGTTTCGTATAAATCTGATTTGTCCAGATGTATTTCAGGTTTTCACAAGTTGATTGAGGCATGGTTTAAAAGAAATACGATCCTCTGCCTTTTCAAAGGGATGGATATTTTTATACCAAGATTCATTCCCTGCAGCACGGGTCCAAACACAACCATCACCTCGAAAGGGAGAGCGGCGTGCCCAGGGGAGGAGGAGAGGAGTGCACCTGGCTTCACAGCGCCTGTGAGCAGCACCCTGAGAATAAAACCGGGTTCGCCCCCCGGGATTTCCTCAGCCAGTGGCGAGCGTGCCTCTGTCTGCAGCAGGAACGCCCTTAGCAAAGGGATTGTTGGTCACACCTCTTCCCGCTGAGCCTAACCCTGGAGGCTTTGCCTGCAGGCATCACTGATGCAGGCAAAGATTAAAAACATATATAGGTAGGGACACGGAAAGAAAGGGGGGAAAAAAAGATGAAAAGGGGGTGGGGGGGTGGGAAGAGAGTGTGAATATGAAGGGGGAAAAAAAGGACACCTGGAGACTAAGGCTTTGCCTTAGTGGGTGCCCCAGCCATGCAGCTGAAGGGCAGCAGTTCTCACATCACCCTGCCAAGTGCCTGCTGGAAAGGCAGGCAGTGCGGAAAGGAATCCTATTAGGGAGTAGGATGACGCCAAGCAGTTGTCTTAGTTGTCTTTCTCTGTTTTCAACACGCCCTCACCACTGCGCTGGCATTTCAAGGAGCCTCGATGGAAAGCCCAGCCTCGGCTGCTCCCGTGGCTCTGACAGGCTCATCCTGGAAGGAGCAAGTCGGAGCCAGGTGCGGAGAAAAACCTCCCTGGCACGTGCCTGGCCCACCTCGCTTCCCAGTTTGCAGGAAACCTGGCGGAGAAGGCAAAGCTGAGCACCAGGAAGGTGCTGTCACCCTGACCTCATCACTGAGGAGCGGGGCCACCGCTTCACCAGGGACCCCACAAAACAGGCACTTACTCTGCTTTAACGATCCCATTAAACAAAGCACCACTGGAGCTAACTTGGCCCTGTGCAATGTGTTTGTCACCGGTCCCATCCCTCTCTAGGCTGTTGAAGCTGGCGACAGCTCGATTTACCACTTGAAGAGAGCTCTTGGGAACTCATCTGCCAGGCTAACTGTGGGAGAATGGTATTTCAAAGGGACAGATGCAAAAATCACTCCTTATTCACGGCAGGAATGCTGAGGAAAAACTTGGAAAGAGCCACTTGAGTTGGACACGGCAGGCTCCACGTCTCTCTGCTGCCTCAGGGGTGTTTCAGAGGAGACAGCACAGGCTCCAGGTTAGAAATCGTGGTAAACCATCTGCCTCATCCAGCTGATTATTCAGTTTGGCCCTAAGACAGCGATTTTGGGACCTTCTAATGTACCGGGTAAGAGATGCCTACTTATTTTTTGGTTTTATTTTTGTTTGTTTTCACGTCAAGGTCTCCTGCCCCCAGTCTTTGGGTCATTTTAATCAGACTTGATTTACCCCTCGTTTTGGTGGGGGAGGCTGGCACCAAACAACTCCTCTGAATCAATCCATCGGTTGCCAGGCAAAGTCTGGAGCAGCCAAAGAGAACAGCAAACTTCAGAGCAAGGATGAAGAAGGCATCTGAGAAACTTTCATTTTCTGATACACAAGGCTGGCTGGTGGCCCAAGTGAGGCTCTGAGCTGGAGTGGATGGGCTCTGTTTTCTCACCTGAAAAAATTTCTTTGGAGTGATGTGCAAGCAGAAATGAAGGTAAAAGAAACAAAACTGTGATTTGGAAATGCAATCATACATTGTGACAAAGAATAAAGTACAGTGGTTTTGAGCAATCCTCCTTAAGAAACATAGCTACTCCCTGTGGAAAAGCATGAAAATGGCCCCACAGAAACTAGAAAAGGCAGAAAATTGATGAAATGCTAACTACAGCTTTGGGAGTTTATATGAACGACCAAGACAAGATTGTAGGGATGGACAGAGCGCATCCCTGTCAAGGAAGTTGTAAGAAATCTCTCTGCAAAGACAATTGGTCAAATTGAGCACAAGCCAGTGCAGATATGTGATCTTTCTTATAAGGCTCCTCCTGCCCTATGAACTGAAAAAGTCAGAAAATTTTACATTTGAAACCTCTGCCTGGGCAAATGGTGTGAGGCTTTTGGTTGTAGTTCAAAATCATGTTGTTGAGAACAAAATTACAAAAGCATCCACTTACACAAAGGGATGAAATTCTTTAATTGCTTATACACTTCTGCTAGGGGCCAGATATTAAACAAGAGGAATTAGAATGGCTGATTTATGAGCAAAAAGTGTACTTGATTAATATTACTAGGAAAACTCACATGACCAGGACGTGCATAAGCCAACTCAGTGGGCTCAGGTGTGCAAAAAAGAAAGGGTGCAGTGCACCATCTCAAAATCTCATCACCTCTGCAATTCTGTGCAAATAAAGATTTCACTGTGTAAAAGATTTCAACTGAAAATAGCTGGTGGATCTGTGCTCTTACAAACACACTGGAAGGAGTGAGCTGCTCGGTGCCTGCTAAACCCCACCAAAACAGTGTAAGAAACACGATGACCAGCTTCTTTAAAGACTTATTTATCATGTGTTGGTAAAAAAAGCTGTGTTAACATATGGGACTTCAATCTGAATGGCATATGCTGGTGTTCTCAGGCTACCAGCACTAAAAAGTCCTCAGAATTTCAAAAATTACAGGCAGCCAACTTCTTAACTCAACCCAGCTTGGGGTAGAGTGCCTAATGACAGATACAGAGGAACTGATCCCAGATGTTAGAAATTAATGGTTGCTCAAATGCCAGCGATCATGGCTCGATCATGTTTGTTGTCAGCATCCAGACTCGACTCCAAAGCAATGTGTGTGTTTATGGGCATTCTAGCGTGTACATTCACATGGCTGCTGTTGGACAAAAAATCGTTCTCACAATACTGAAATAATTATGAGCAATATCAGCTACAGAGGGGCCTTTTCATGGTAATCAGGAAAGTGTTAAGAATACATTTGTAGATTTCAAAGGCCACCATTTCACAACGGAGACAAACTGACAGTATTTAAAAATTTCTCTCAGTTTAAAAGTAGACATAGAATGAAAACACATTTGTTTCAACACAAAGCACTAATGATATAAAGGAATACTGATAATAACAATTATAAACCAAAAGCTAATAACTCTAGGAATTTGACAAAGGCAGCCAGAAAAAGGGAAAATAAAGAAATCAATGAGGAAAGGATATCTGGGACTTTTAAAAGCATATTGAGAACAAAAATGCTGTCAGCTGTTACTGGAGAAAAATAGTAAAAATGTAATAATAATGAGGAAAACATGTAAGAATTCAATTAATACCTGTCTTCCATATTTGGGAAATAGATTCTATATGCACATTGTCTCAAAACAATGAATCACACTCAATCTCAGCAATGAGTGAAAGGACTTTAAACAGCAGCTAGTAAAGGGAGAGATTTTGAAGCCAGTCAGTTGGAAAATGTGAAAAGGACGAGCCTGGAAACCCTCCACCCCACAGGGACACGGTGGGATTTACAATACTGCAGAAGACCAAAGCAAAGTAACACTTCTCCAAAATTTAAAATTAATAGATGGGGTCCTCCAGGTACTGTGAGGACTGTCATTCTCATCTTGGGTAAGATAATCTACAGTTAATCCAAAAATTGTACATTGCAATGCAAAAGGAGCAAATACAAACACCTTCCAGTAGTGTGGGTTTACAGGAAATAGATTTTAATTGGGACTGATTTGTTTTTTGGTTTTGGGGTTTTTTTTTTACTGAGAACCCAGACCAACTTGATAAGAGTGATAATGTTGGTATGCTGCACTTAGATTTTTGCAAAGCGTGCGATCAGATTCTCCACACTGTTTTGACTCAGTAGGTAGAATGATATAATCTAAACAAGGCACAAATTAAAATGGATTAAAACTGGCACCTTAGATTGAAAAATGTAGCTGTGAATAGAAGTCTGAAAATTGAATAGGAATAGTTTCAACTGGGCCAGCAGCACTAGTCCTCAGTCTCATGCTATTTAACATATTAAATCAATGATTGAAAAAACCCTGGAATAAAATCATTATTAATAAAGTCTGCAGGTGACAGGGAGACTGCAGGAGAGCTCGATCAAAGAGCACACAAAGCACTCTGAATCACTTGGCAAACTGTAAACTGAACAACATCCACCCCGACAAACGCCTTAATCCAGCCAGGAACCAAGAGGGGATCCACCACCTCAACCCAAAACCACGCCAAAATTTTGGTTGTATCAGCTGATCATAAAATCTCCATTCACAGCCACAAAGCCCCAGTGCAGAGTCAGGCACGTGGAGAGGAGTTTGAAGGAAGAATAGAGACGTTATCCTGCCTGCGCCTTTGGCAAAGGTGCAACTGCTACAGGAATACAGAGACAGCCCCGGAGGCAAAAGTTCAAGCAGGAAATTGGTTAATTGTGAAGGATTCAAAGAGGAACAAGAATGGGGAAAGCACTCGAAAACATGCCTTATCATGAACAACTCACAGCCCTCTGTCCCTTCAGCTTATCAAAGGAAAGGTGACAGAGGGCCTCGATCACAGTTTATGGTGGCACAGGTCACAAAAAATAAATACAATGGGACACTTCCTTCTGAGAGACTAAGTTGTCAGAAGACCCAAGGCTGGAAGCTGAAGCCAGAGAAAGCACAACTTGGGTGGAGAGTTAATTTATCATTGGAACTATTTACTGAAGGGATTGTGGTGCATTTTACAGCACAGGAAAACCTGAGTACTGCAAATAGCTTGCATTTTAAAAGGTACAAAGTACTCAAAATGGGATAAATGCACTCAAAGGCTTCTGACATGTTTCTCTCCCTTTTCCATGGGTGATGATTCATATCTCCTAACTTTTTTTTTTCTGGAGCCTTCCCCATGATTCACACATTATATTTGCCAGAATATTTAGCTCCTCCTTCTCTATTTTCCTTACCACCTTCTCACATAAAAGCTGCAAAACATATTTATTTGGTTTCTGCCATGTAGACTACCATGTATTTCACATGCCTACCGCACTAATGTTCAGAGACAGATTTCACTTATTTCTGTTCCTCAGAATAAATGGTGAGAAATGGCTAATTTGCTACATCACAACATTTTAGGAGGTGAAGATGATGGAAAAAAAATTCTACCAGCTGTCTGGAAAGTTAGGCTATAAATCCAGACTTCTAATTATTAAAGGGGTGTGTTTAAACACAAATGCTTAAATTCAAGCAATTTTTAGCAAGATCCAGGAGTGCAGAACTGGGCAGCACATTGTTGCCACTCTTAATCACAAAAAGCCATAATTGCCAATCCAGATTTTTTCCCCCAAAACCAGCTAATACCTATTTTGCATGCATGTAACAAAACAGTCTTTTACAGCTATCTTCCGGAAAACGGAAAAGAATCCTTTTCCCCCCTTTTCCCCACGTTCCGTTGATATCTTGTGCCAGACTCAAACTGACAGAATTTGTCAGCTACCAACTGGAGATGCTACCAGTTTCCAAATCAGGCATTACGTGGGCCAACCAGTGGTCTGAAACCTACTGTAAACAGCCCCCAAGCGAGGAGCCAATATGGTAATTTGGGGAAGTGATTTAATGTATTGGCTTCCAGTAGCAAGTCAGACCCCAGGCAAGGAAACACACTTAGAGGGAATTCAGCGTGACACTGAAATCGGGATGGTCGAGAGCAGTTTCCTCTCTGGGGAAGGAAAACCAGCAACACAGAAGTGTCACTTCAAGCTTGAACAAGTTTCTACCAGCAGAACTTGTCAGGACACTGTCAGGCAGGAGCTGACAGCCATAAATCAGTGCAGCTCCAAACGAACTGCTGAGCACACGAGCTTTATAGGGAGAGGGTCTCCCAGTGACAACAGCCACCAAACACTCCCCTACCCTAATAACTGCATAATGAAAATAAATTTGAGCAACTGCTCAGGAATGCCCTTTTCTCCCGTGCTGTTACACTGGAGCTGGACTAATGCCAGCGTTGGGGTTCTGTTGTTGTTGTTGTTGTTCTAAAAAGGTTTTGCTCCGCGACCAATTTTGTTCCGTTAAAACAAACAGAGAGGCGCTTGCTATTGATCTCCCTGTTAAATAGTCCTGGTAAACATTTTGACTAGCTCTGCAAACTTAATGCAGATGTTCGTTCTGTGCAGATCACTCCCGACAGCTGATACAGGGAGCTAATGCGTGTCCCTGGCAGGGAAGGCGGCAGGACAGGGGGAGAGGAGCTGCTAAAAAAAGCAGCTTTCTGGCAGGTAAGTGCTGTGTAAGTGCAATACCTGTGCTCAGGTGTGCGTGGATGCCCTGGGTGAGGGAAGGGGGAGATTTCTAACCTGGAAATCTGCATTAAGCAGAAGGAAAGCCCCTCAGCAGGCATCCCCCTATGGCTGCCCAGGTGAAAGGGGCTCTGTATGCTGGACTGAATCTGGCAGGGCTCTGTCCAGCAGGAATTCAATGTCTGCAGGTGCCAGAAGTGGTGAATCTGCAGGATTCCACACTCTGGCAACAGAAGAGGCTAAACCTGATTCACAAGACAAAATGAAAGAATAAAAGGAATGCAAAAGGGCCTCTCTGTTTCCTCCCAAAGGTCACAGGCACCTGGTCTCTGTGGCAAACTAGCACCTCTCCTACATCCAGCCGAAATCGCCTCTTACCTGGGAAACGCTGTTGGAGCTGAACTGATCAGATGAAAAAAGCGAAACTTGCTGCTTTGCTTTGGTGTATTTCACCCCTCAGCACATCATCTGCAGCCAGGGCTTCCTGAAGAAGCCACCTCATTTTAAATAAAGCCACAGAGCTTTACTGCACCTTGGGGCGGGAGGGCCATGGCACCAGCCGAGGGTCGCTGCTCCCAGGATCCGCTCTTTTCCCTCATGGCTCCTCAGATAACTGGGAAGGACAATGTCCCGTCCACAAAGCCACTGGATGTGGGTGTCCAGGAATTGTCCTGCTGTGGGCATGACCAGAATTCCTTCCAATTCCAAGGGCTGCACAGGCCCCTTATCAAGCTGGGGGCACCTCAGGGGAACAGAGAACGAGAGGGGACAAAATGGCGCCTGGCAGTGAGGCCTGAGGGGAAAAAACGTGAGGGGAAAAAGCACAGGGGAAAAAAAATATGGGGGAAAGCAAGAGGGGGGAAAAGTGTGAGGGGAAAAGTGTGAGGGGAAGTGTGGGGAAAAATGTGAGGGGAAAAGTATGAGGGGAAAAGTGTGAGGGGAAAAGTGTGAGGGGGAAAAGTGTGAGCGGGAAAAGTGTGAGCGGGAAAAGTGTGAGTGGAAAAAGTATGAGGGGAAAATGTGAGGGGAAAATATGAGGGGAAGATGTGAGCAGGAAAAGTGCAAGCAGGAAAAGTGAGTAGGAAACGTGCAAGAGGGAAAGTGTGAGGGGGAAAGTGTGAGGGGAAGTGTGGGGAAAAATGTGAGGGGAAAAGTATGAGGGGAAAAGTGGGGGGGAAAGTGCGAGGGGAAAATGTGAGGGAAAAGTGTGAGCGGGAAAAGTGTGAGCGGGAAAAGTGTGAGGGGAAATGTGGGGAAAAATGTGAGGGGAAAAGTGTGAGGGGAAAAGTATGAGGGGAAAAGTGTGAGGGGAAAATGTGAGGGGAGAAGTGCAACTGGAAAAGTGTGAGTGTGAAAAGCGAGTAGGAAACGTGCAAGCGGGAAAGTGTGAGGGGAAAAATGTGTGGGGAAGTGTGAGGGGGAAAGTGTGAGTGGGAAAAGTGCAAGCGGGAAAAGTTTGAGGGGGAAAGTGTGAGAGGGAAAAGTGAGCAGGAAACGTGCAAGCGGGAAAGTGTGATAGGAAAAGTGTGAGGGGAAGTGTGAGCGGGAAAGAGTAGGGGAAAAAAGTGAAGGGAAAAGTGTGACAGGAAAGAGCGTGAGGGGGGGAAGCATGACAGGAAAATGTGCAAAGAGGAAAAACATGAGGGGGGAAAAGTGGAAGCGCTTCAATGAGCGCCATTTCATTGAGGCAAGACAAGACCACTGGTTTGCCCAAAATCCTCTCTCCTCTGAAAGGATCCACATCTCCAGGATCTGGACACTGCCTGCTAGTAGACCAGGATTTGGGAAAGGAAAATCCAATCTGTTGCTCTCTTAAGCTAGGGCTCAGCAGCTTTCCCAAAGAAACGTGGTGCTGGTCTCTTTGAGCTGACCAGCAACTCCCCCCTAAGAAATTTAAATGAGGAACAACAACTAGAAAGTGATGAAAATTAATCACTTGCAAAGTAACTTTCCAGGTGCACCTTCTTGCTAAGAGTCATAAAACTTTCTGAACATTCAAATATTTGCACAAATAACCAAAGATTATCACAAATAGCAGAGTGGTTAAAATAGCTTTGCAAAGAAGCGAAGAGCAAAGCCCTATTCATTCATGAATATATTTATGCATTTGTTTATTACTATGCAGCCAGCTTTAAACCCTTCCCAGCAGGGGAGAGACTCTATACCTTATGCCTATGGGCCTCATAATGCTTCCAGAGGGGATGGAAAAACTTCAAAAAAAGTTTGGCATTCAGATCCAGTTTCTCTGCTTATCTGCTGCTAATCCAAACTCTCCCAACATATCAAAAATGTTGAACCGGGCAGGAAACCACATGAGAACAGGTTTTCCTACAGGATTTCTGGCATTTCTACATTAGATTCCAGATGGAAACACCCATGAGAACAGCTTCTATCCTGGTATTTTTGGCACACTCAGTTCCAATTCTATCCGGAAACCTGAATTGGGAAGGGAAAGAAAGAAAAAAAAAAGAAAAAAAAAAAAAAAAAAAGAAAAAAAACCTCCTCACAAACCAAAAAGCATCAAACATTTGTCTCAGTATTTCAGAACCTGAAGAAAAGTATATCATTGAGGTGGATTCTAATTTTAGGAAGCAGGAGTCAATGTTTTTGGTTTTATCTTCGGTGGTTTGTCTTTCCTTACTGTGTTTCACACATCCCCAAAAAGAAATACCAGAGTGCTCAGCTACCAAAACTAGAAATGACCATCCACCTGAAAATAAGCATGCATGCTACCCCCAAAAAAGATGTGGGCTTCACACAAACAACTTTGCTCCCTTCTATGCACAAGTGAATATCAGATACCTAATAAATAAAGGCCTTCATTTGAAACCCTGAAAAAAAAATATATATTTCAAAGGGGTTATCCATGACTACAGCCAAAGTAAGGCTTTTTGCCAGTCAAAAATGAATGAATTAAATGTGGTAAATGAATTCACCACATTTTCTGCAGTCCATTTTTTGCTCATTTACCCAGCTTTGCCACTCCCTCTAGATTGGCAGATGCTTCCATAGGTAATAACTTCAGCACTAACGACTTTGAGCAGAACCTTTCCAAAGTTATATTGAGCCCTGCTCATTGATTTCTGTTGCATGAGGTTATTTAATACCAGCCTTTTTCTGATTTTTTTTTTTTTTTTTTTACTGCCATCGAAAGCATCTGCATTTTGTTCTCAAGCTGTCTGATGCTTTCTCTCTCACTTCCCAATGCTACCTCTGGCTTCATGACTTTCTGCTGCCCACACTGGGGGGAAATAGTAAGAATGGTTGAGACTGTGACATCAGTGAGTTTGTTAGCAGCTCACCTCAATACCTTAACCCTTGTGGAGTTTTAAGATAAACACTACATAAAGCAAATGAAATAAAAAAACCAAAAAACCAGAAACAAACAAACAAAAAAAATTCCCTGCTGCTTTGGCTCAAATAGCCCATTTCAAGCTGTGCTTACCAGGCTTAGTACCCCCAAATGACCCAAAATCTTTTTTCCCAAAGCCCTGTGGATATATATTCTCATACTGCTGAATTCTGCCCCTTTGTATCCTACACGTGCCATTGAAGGTGTGTCTTTCCAGTGAGGAACAAGGACACAGCACCAGGTTTTCCCTTCTTGCTTCCCAGCCACCAACCTCTGTGTGCTGGGAATGGTACCTTTGACTTCTCCTCAAGTGCAGAGGATATGCTTGTGTTTATACTTTTAAAGGTTTTTTTTTTTAACTCCCATGAAGAAGTGCTGCTGCATCTACTCACGTGTACATCAGTTCCCTCTACTGGCAGCATTAATTAAGCTATTCCTTTAATTCACCAGGTAGATTGAGGGTTTGGGAAGGGAGATGTGCCCTGCTGGGTGGGAATTTGTGGGGCTGTTACCTGCAGGGTGTTATGCTCTCACTTGTTACAGCAGAAACTTTAATACACTGGTTTTTTCCAGTGTGGTAGTTCTCCTCCCCAGTTTTTCAAACTCACTTTCCTTCTTTTCATCTACCCATAGGCTACTCTAAAGCAATGCCGGTTCAAAAGATGCTTAAAATCTCTTCTACCTTTTCATTTTATTCTTTTTTTCCCTTGTTAAAGTAGATTGATTTTGTCCTGCCACAGGTAATGTTTTCCTCCTGAGGTATCAGGGCCAGAGGAAGAAGTCATTCACTCTATTTGGGTGCTTGAGGAAACACAGAATGAAAGAGAATCACTTGTCATTTAAAAATCAAAACAAAAACCCAACAAGAACATCTGCCCTAAAGAGAACAAGATACAAGATTTCCCCTTTGGACCCAAGCTGTCACTATTTAGCAAAAGCAGCAAAAGTCTTTCAATTTTGTAAGCAAATAGTCAGTAGTGCTATTTCATGGTTCTCCATTGTTGTTCCAGAAGTTTCCATAGGTATGTTTTGGTTTAAAAATTGCGTCTTAAAACCTCTTATTTAGGACCAAACCAAATAAACCTGCATGGATATAGCAACCAATAAGGCCATTCCTGGAACTGGAGCATTTCTAATGTAAGTAGAAGAGGAAAGACCACATAGAATTTGGTAGGAAAAATAACAACAGCCTCTATCGCCCTGAATTTCCATATGCAAATGTAAGGGCATAAAGTTATGGACCTATTCAGCATCTCAGTTTAAATATGCTTCTCACTCCTGACTAGCATGGCTGAGGTGCTCTCAATGCACACAGTTGCTTTCTTGGAATTTTCAAAATGTGTCCTTATTATGGATTTTTTTTTTTTAATTTTAATCTAGATTGTATTTCTAAAAGGGATTGCGCAAAAAATGTTGTGTTCTGATTAAATGCATTACAGGACCTAGAGTCATATTTAGAGGAGAAAAAAAGCATTCTTGCTCACACTGCTGCACCAGTTCCTGTTTGGGGAATAAAATTGTTTATTTCTGATTCTTCCAGGAGCTTTTGCAGACTGATCAAGTGTCAAGACATGGTAGTTGACTCAAAGGTAACATAGATATTGCCTCATAATATCTTTAGGACCTGAATCAAATCTTGAGAGATTTTGAAACTATGGGAGGATAATGAAAATACATTTCTTTCTTTGTATTATCCTTCATAATGGGAAGCTTTACATTTCTTTTCTAGCAACTATGATGTACACTGTACTATCAAGGCATTTTTAGGGACCATTTACCTGAATACAATTTATGTGGAAGGTGTCTGAGAGCCAACCTGGATTTATGCTTCCTGGTCCTTGTAATAATAGATTTCTTTCTTTTTCTTTTTTTTTTTTTCCCCCATCAAAATAAATGTCAGAAAGTTCTTTGACTGTTCAATAAGGGAGAAAAACATCCTTTTTCAAATGAAAGAAATGGTTATGGGCAAGGTTTTGGTGTTGCTGGGAGCTCTGTGGAGCCCTCCAGTTCCAGGAACAATGCACACAAGGACACATTTTCCTCCAAGATTTGTCCCAGCACCTGTTCCTGTAGCAAGCAGGGCTCAGACCCTTTCTGGGGTTTGGGTTGCCCACCGTGCTGGCCACTGAAGTGGGGGGAGTCCTTGAGGCAACACAGCAGTTTTTGCAAAACAAAGACTTCTACAAAAGCAGGTTTGGGGAGGAAAATCCTTGCCTTTAAAAATATTGGTTTGGAGCAATTGGCCCAAATCATTCTTTCCCCTGGCATTTCTCAGACTCTGAAAATCCTAATGCAGCCCAGCTCTTCAGGAGTGCCGTGCTGGGATTTTCATACACACACCCAGGCCCATCTGGATTCCCACACAGGCCAGGTATGTGGTATAAATAGCCCAAATCCAGCCTATCTGGGGCATTATTAGATTCTCTCCCATATCCATCCACACAGGTGCACACACACACACAAAATTCTGAAAAAATCTCCCAAGAAAAAAATAAATACTTTAATATAACTGACTTCCCAAACTATGATAATATTCAATTCCTGCTTTCTTTTCATAGTGACTGAGGTGATGCCTAACATGTGTCTACCTGAGGCAATGTCTTTTTGATATCATGCAGTGGAAATGGCAGAATCTGGCTCTTTAGTGACCATGACATCCAAAAATTGGATGCAGGACTTCACCTCTCTCTCACAGGTTAAATGAATATTCTGAGAGTATCGATTGTTCAGTTCTTCCAGTGGAAGATGAATGTGATCGGCATCGATAATCAGAAAAAAATATCATCTACATACCTCACATATGCAGATGGTGGCTGTTCAATACCAGTCGGCAGTGCAGCTTCCTGGTGTGACAGGAAAATATCTGCAGCAATTGAGGATTAACAGAGGCCATTGCTACATCAGTGTTTTGTTTGTAATAGCTCCCATTCTATCAGAAATAACTGGTTGCACATTTCTGTGTCTGACATTAAAATTCACCATTGAAATCTCGCTTGGTAATAATAAAGCCCCTGCAAGAGTCTCTACAAACACACTAGACTCCAAATTAAAGAGCAAGTGTATTGTTAGAGTTTGCATGGATCTTTTTTGAATTAGTGCTAGGTGAACAATAAATAAAATTCCAGGAGAAGTTCCCCAAGCTGATAAGCATTCAAGGTATTATCTTTGCTCTGTACTGTATGTGCTTCTGGGTGAAAAAATTCTAATTGCACTTCCATTCAAAAATCAACCGTGGGAATAAGGAATCATGCTCATTTTATGCACAGCAGCCCGAAGGCCTTATCCTTAAAACAAATTACAGCGCCTCCTATGCAACTCACACTCTGAAGCTAATTCTAACCCTAAAGCAAAACTCCAAAATTAAACTTTAATCTGTGATCTAAACAATTTTGTGTTTGTGATCAATCTTGGTGGAGTGGATTTTAATATATATGAGTGTGTGTGCGTGGGCGTGTGCGTGTGTGTGTGTATATAAAAATATAAAACGCTCAGATAATTGTTATCGCGGATGAAGACCAAACATTAAATACTCTGCTCAGCAAGACTGAGATAAAATACACACAGTGGAGGGAGGGAATAAAGCTGTTAAGCACACACTCCTATGCGTAACAGAGTCCTGGACTTGCAACCAGCAAAAGCTTGAATTCCACCACATGTATCATATTTACTACGTTCTGCCAAAGAAATAGGCAGGCTGCCATGCCATTAAAGCAATTGCTCTTACCCTCTCAGATATGTAGAAATTATTCTGCTCCTTGAAGTCATGCACTGGGGGAAGAGAAGAGCAAGAGAGGGGAAGTACAAGGAGGAGAGGCAGAAAAGCATCGATTCATCCCAGAGAGGAGGAAAGGCTTTGGGCCAGCAAGAGTTAAAGGAGTTGGAAGTGTATGGTCTGTTTCTCCCCAACTTGGTGCAGTGACTCTGCATCCTGCAGGAACCTGTTCAGATGCTCTGATAAGTCAGACAGAATTCATGGGAGATTACCACACAGCTCCTGCCAAGCTGTGCTGCAGCGCGGGTAATAGATATGCTCCAGTACTAAATCCTAAAAGGCCCTGCTACATCTGTCAAGCATGCCCTGGAAAAGCACCCTCAGTTCAGATGTTATCACTGCTCTGCCTGCATCAGAAGATTTAGTGTCCACCCTGGAGGTTGCTTTTGCCGCACAGTTTTCAGGGGCAAAACAACAAGGAAGAAAGATGAGAGGGAAAAGGCAAATTATTCTTGCTTAAAGCAAAAGGAATAAAGTGATGTGCTTGCAGACTAGTTCAGCTCCTCACCCTGCATCTAGAAGGTCCCAAATCCCACATTAAGATGGTGCTGATGTTCTAAGCTGATTAGCTCGGACGTGTTCGGCTCCCTGGACTGTGACACCATGAAGATGATCTTCTGTGGAGCGACTCTTTCCCAAGGAAAGCTGAACAACAAACCCAGCGGGGGGCCACCGGCGGTGCAGAGAAGATGCCTGCCTTTGATAATTAACTTTAAAACCGGTTCTAGAAAAGCTGCTCTGGCATAAAATGAACTTTGCAGAGCACTGTTTATGAAACAATTGCTGCTCCTCCCATTAACCATGAGAGCAGGGATTTGGTCAAAAATGGTTCCGATGTTACTTGTCATTTTGCACCAAATAAAAATCAGGTATAAAAGAAAAATATATACTTATGTAACACATATAAATGAACACACAGACACCCCAAAATTACAACAGCCTTGGGAACCACTCCTTTCTTAATATACTCCAAAGTAGAGCCACGAATTTTAACCATCTGTCTCCTAGTTCAAATCCGCAGGAAATATCAAAGTGCAGCAGTGGCTCCTTTTTCACTAGGTGCATTCTCAGAGTTCAAGGGAGAAAGACTACAATTTCCTGGCCCAGCATATTGCATTTTAAACTTCTGTTTCCTGAAGCCGATTTTAAGGAGAGATAAGTTCCAACTATTGGGATGTCAACAAGAAGAGCCCCAGGGCTGTTGTATTTATAGCTCCATACAGTGGTAGTCTGGATTGGATGGGGAGAATGGGTTGGCAAAGAGAAAGTCCATGCTGGACACACACCATGGGGACTATGCAAGAAACCAGGAGTTCACCTCAGCCTGCTGGAAGACAGCTCTTTTGGCTTGCAGCTCTCCACAACTTGGATAGATTCTGTCTTTTAGCAAAGATCAGGAAGGCAAGGCACAGTGCAGGAAGGCTGGTCAGTGGAAGGATTTGGGGTAGGCAATACAAACACAAGGTTGGGGATGGAGCCCAAAGCTTTGACTGCTGGAGAGGACAAAGGGTGAATCTCAAAATGTCCCCATCTGGCAGAGCAACGAGCAGTAGCAGACAGGCATCCCCAAAGGTAAATGGAGGAGTATGGTGTGTGCTCACAACTACAGCAACAAAGGACAGGAACAAGCACTTTCTCCAAAACCAGTTTCTTAGTAAGCAAATAGACATTTCTGGGAAAACTGCACTCTCTGTGACACGGTCATTGTCACAGTACTCAGACACGTGTTCAAACCCATTAAAGACCTGTCATGCTGTGAAGTCCTTGCCACCAAACACCTGCCATAACCTGTGTGAACAACACTGAGCCATGCCTGGAGCATCCACCTCCTGCAAATCCCATCCTGGCTGGCACGGCTGCACCAGCAGCACCAACCTGGCCGGGAGGGTCTGGGCACCCCATTTGTGGCTGCTGAGGGGAACTGTGTGCCCTGCCTGCTGTCAAAGCCAGCACATTTCACAAGCACTACATGACATAAAAGAAAACACACACAAAAAAAAGATCTAATCACAGGTACCTTGAACTAACCTTGCGTGGGTCCTGTCTAGCCAGGTTTTTCCAAGAAATACACAATAGGGATGCGGGCTGAGTTGCCATGGCCAGTGTCCTCCAGATGCTACAGTTATACCCTTCAAATGGAAAAGGTGCTCAGCTGCAGGAACTCTGCTCTCTCCAGCAGGATTACACATGTATGTTTTTCCCTGTAACTCAGTAAATGCAGATATTTATGTGCCCAACACACTTAAACACTGCGGGCTCACCACAGTCCTGAAAAACAGCCTCGCTCTGCTCAGGGCAGGGCATTTACAAATGGGAGCGTGGTCCTAATTTTACCATGGTTTGCACTGATTGCAAACTATTTTTAATGCAAACAAAAACAATTTTGCATTAGCAGAAAGGGTTTTCTCAGTAAGACATCAACCACAGAGCTTAATGTATGTTTCACTAAATGAAGACACTGCCAAAGCATCCTTCCCCCACAGACTCACATATTTCATGAGCAAGGCATTTTAATTCAATGGGCTGAGTTTGATGCTTCTTCTTACAAAATAACAG
>NC_136685.1:106326159-106356159 GCF_903797595.1 Erithacus rubecula | reverse complement strand
AAGTCCCTCACAAAGCAAAATGCTTGTACTGTACATGGCAGCTTGGGTAAGGACAGGGACAATAGCTTTCCATGCACATTTTATCAGGATTAGAACTGCTGCACCATATATAGCAATGTGTGATAAGTGCATTAGCAAAATTATAACTGTATTTTAATCACAGCATAACAACCTCACTGAAAGTCTCTCTCCACAAGGCAGGCAAACCCAATAATGCTCAAGTCTGAAGCTGAATTTTGAGCCCTCCGTGAGTGTTTGAGTGGGTTCAAAATTAAGTAAAATGAGTTTATCTATCCCTATTTCTCTAATAATACTTAGCACTTAGCACTTTTCATCTTCAAAGCACTTTACAAACATTAACTAATTAACTATTAATTGGTAAATTTGAAAAGGTTGATAGGTGAGGTGAGTTTCGGATAAGACCCAGCAATACGGATGTTTAGTTTATCTGTGAATTACTTAATCATTAGTGAATCATAGAAATTAGAAATGAAAAAGACCTATAGGGTCACCCTGTCCAGCCTGCTGCCATTACAGGATTTTCCCTTACAATATATTCTCAAGTGCTTTGTCTAGTTTAATTAGAAATTATCCAAGCAATGGGGCTTCCACCACTTCCCTTGGGATATTCCTCCTTAGTCTAATGTATCTTTCTGTTAGGAGGTTATAATACTCAGCATAAGTTTTTCCTTGCCATTTCATCCCATCATTTCTGTGTATGCTCTCTCAGACCATTTCAAACAATTCTTATGCAGTTTGATTACATGAATAATTTTTCTCCCTTTGCTCCTCCCTGGGTTGATCTGGCCCAGAGCCACCAGATACTGGAAATAATTTATTCCTGAAATGCAAAAGAATGGCTTTTGTTGCCACTGAAGGACAATTCCAGTCTAAACTCATATTCTAGATTAAACCACCTCAAACTCACTTCTCTTAGCAAAGTGGATTGCAGACTTTGAGCTCAGATATCAGCCTCAGATAAAGTTCTCCCCCAGTAAAAGCAGCATTTCTCCTTGTCCATGAAATCCATGCAGACTGTAGATTTCTCAGAGCACCTAAAGTCATTCTCATGTGTTGCCCTCAAAGCCAACTATGGTTCTTTAGTCCTGAACCACACTTAGTCCAGTACTGAGCCTAAGTCACTCCTGTTTTTGTTCAGAGAAACAAACTTTATCCTTTCAACAAAGAGGTCCCAGAAGACAACCTTAAAGGAGTTTGTTTCCACACTGAGGTGGGTTGCTGAGGATTAAAGCAGAGCTAAGGAATTAGACAAAACACCATGGTGTAAAAGGATGCTTATATCCACCTGGTACCAAAAGGTCTCAACCAAAATGATACCATAAAAAATTCATCACACCTCATCATTTTTTGACATCCTTGTCAACATCCAGGATCCATGAGTTCTTTAGCTACCTCTGACACCTGATAAGTTTGAATTTCTCTATGGACATCCCATTTTCCCATCTGTCTCCTCCTAAAAGCCATTTCCAGGCTTTTCCAAATAATTTGGTTTTATGGTTGCCTTTCAACTTATGTGCTTATTTTGCTACTGCCAGTCAGCTGATTCTGGATACTCTTCCAATCCCAGGTAACCCAGGGTTTCCCAATGCTTTCTCCATTGCTTCATCTGTTTTCCATGCTGGGGAACACCAGGAAGAGATGAGATGTGACCATGTCAGTTGATCTATTTAGAACTGTTGTACAACAGATTTGGAATTTACCAACCACAAACAGGCCTGCTGACTTGCCCAGGTGATCTGTACAATATAAAACAAGGATTATTTGAATTTGGGACCTTTTTTTTTTTCCTAATTCCAAATGTCAAATCTTTACAGTGAAATTCTAAACAGAATCCAGCTCTGTAATGGGAGCAGACAAACATCTGTCACTCTCATGATTTCCCCCCAGCCTATGATAACAGATCACTTCTGGCCAGTTTACTGCAACAAAAACAAAGCTGATTATTTAAAGCTCTAAAAATAAACAAACAGAAGTAAATATACTTGACCTGAGACACTCAGATGAAAAGCTGTGTCAGGCTCTTTTAATTTGTTATGACCCAAGAAAAGCTGATGAAAGGTTTTACAAGATTTGACCAAGGTCCTTACCTCTGGTGGAACCTGGACCAGACCTCAGATCCAGCCTGATCTACTGGGCAGAGGGATGGAAACATGGACAGAACTTTTGAGACTGTGCCAACTCCTCCAGCAAAGAAAGCTCCACAGACATAAAGGAAAACCTAAAACTGTTTCCTCAAAGGACTTTGAAAGTTCTCTACACGTGCTGTGAGTCACTTCCCTCCACCAGTGATTGTGACAGCACAGTTAATAATTCCAATAATTCCATGTTGTCTGCAACAACTTGAATCCAAACTTTGAAGCTGCTTTTTTGTGCTGCAGGAGATATACTTTCAGTCCAGTAGGAAGAAAAAACCAAACAGAACAAAACTGTGAGTTCCTCTACAAAACCAGACAGTTTATTTTCACTTAATGATGTGCAAAATGGTGCTGGTTTGAAGATGTATCAGCAAATGTCGTAAATATTTTGTAGTCCTTGATTCAGTTTTTTTATCTGGAGGAAAATGTTTGTTTTATAGAAGTCATAGCCTTTCTATCATTTTTTCCAGTTTTTGGTCCTTAAAAAGTAGTCAATTCAAGTTTTATTTTTCAAATCATAGAGTATAAACATTCTCCTTTCTTGTGTCCCACAGAAGCACACAGTGAACAGTAATAAATACAGACAATTCAACTGCAAGCTACAAGCATTTTTCAATCCTTAATTTGAAGGGGAACTATCTTGGGAAAAAAAACCCAAAAAACCATAGAAGAGTCTAAGCATATATAGAATTAAACTTCTCCCTCACATCAGGAGTAAGATTTTATAAAATGAATGAAAGGTCATTTCAGAAGTTGCTACACAAAACCCACCTGAAAATTATGCTTCTTTCAGTTTCATGCCAGGCATTTAGAAAAAGAAGCAACCAAACCCAGTGGGTCCTTGCCTGCACAAGCAATCCCTTCTTTTCATAAGCCAAAACAGTGTAATGGCATTTTGGTCACATGTGAGCACAGGTGGTGGAACCTGGATGAGCTTTTTCAAAATGGTAACAGGCATAAAATTGCACTCATATATAATTAATACATGCTCAGTCATTTTTGAAGATATTTTTCAGGCAGACATTCAAAGATCTGAGTTTGGATTTTTCCAGGTGCTGAAACATTTCCTAGAGAGGTGTGTGAGGGAGACAGAACTTACACATTGCTCAAAATAAGAAAAAGACCTCTTAAATGCCAGCAAATACACTTGAATAACATAATTTGACAAGTTGCCAAAAACCCTACAAACAGAAACTACCATCCCACCAAATCATACAGGACATGGGAAGATGCTCACTCAGCCTTCCAATACTCACAGGGACCCATCCTCTCTCAAAACTTCTCAGGGGGTGTGAAAACTGAATGAATCCTTGCTGGAATCTCCCAACCCTCATCTGACAGCAGCAGTGGTGGCACAGGGCAGAGCTGTGCCAGAGGGTCACACTGCAGAAACTCACTCAGTGTGCCCTCACATTGTCACATCTATTGGTGGATGGGACCAGCTCCCTACATTTATTTTTTTTTTTTTCCTCCCCTGAAAATCAAAAAGCGGTTCATGAGTTGGTCGAGAGCCAGCAAAAATGAATAGTAATGAGCCAATTTCAATAGAAATAGGCTCATTACCATGCCAGAGGCTGATAAAACCAAATGCTCTCAATTCTCTCCAGCAAACGAGGTGCTGGAGGCAGTGTCCACCCTCCTGCCTGCAGGAAATAACTCACAATTTCAAAATTAAAAGAATCAAAATACGAGTTGGAGTTTATTCCTGTGTTCATACCTCTGTCCCCCTGCAGGGTCCTTTCTAACCAGCTGGCAAAAGAAGCTCAGATACCACTCAGAGTCTTTTTAGTGAAAAGAGGGGAAAAAAAACCCTATATATTTCCTGTACCTTGTTCATTCCCTGAGTGGTAATGGGAAATCCTGGGTAAACTCCAGCAAAAGAGACAGTCTAAGGAGCTCCTTTGAATTTAGCACATTTCTCTGTGCACAACAGGAGGCTACAGGTTTTCTTCACTGTCATAAACATACCTGCAATTTTTAAATTGGAAAAAAGAAAATAAAAAAATCAAAACAAGCTCAAAACCCTGTGCCAGGCCTTAACCAAACCTCCAACCATGCAAACATATGTATCTCAAGCCAAAACCCTAAATTAAACCCCTAAACCAAACAAAACCACAAGCTTCTCAAGCCATGAAACCACCACAAAGTGGCAAGATGTGAATAAACAAGCCAGGGTGATTTGGGGGCAAATGAAAAAAAAACAGACAAATGAATGCTCCCACTCTTGATTCCCTCACCACCTGACAGTGGCAGGACATGAGGAATGTGGCTGAAGAGTGAAAATCATTCCAATTTTCCCTTAAAATGGTTTTGGACACAGGGGATGTGGGCTGGAGGGGGTGTCCTGAGTGGCAGAGAGGGGACATCATCACACTCAGTGATGGTGTTTGGCCCCCAGAGGAGACAGACAGACAGACACAGGGCACACATCACATTCCCACACTGGCACAGTTTGCCAGTGAAAATGAGAGGAATTGCTCCCTTCCCTCTTAACCTCCAGAGGGGAAGAAACCCAAGCCAAATTTGAGGAGAAAGAGCCCAATACTGTGCTAAAAATGGGTATAAACACCTTCTGTGTAAATACATCTTGTCAGATATGTTACTAAAGCAGAGTAATTTTTTTTTTTTTTTTAATGGAGGAATCAGCACAGCCTGCAACACTATCTGCCTGCACAGATTTCACCCATCTCCACATTCCAGTGCAGGTTTGATATTTGGTAAGGATCCCCTTCCCCCCATCTCCCTCTCCCTGCCCATCCACTTGGTCAAGCCAACAACATTTAGCCTTCAAAACTGATTTTTTTTTTTTTTTCCCCATCTGCCATAAAACCTTGCGAGGCTTTTCCATTTTAGCAGCTTGAGAGTTTTAACTATCCCCTCTTTGCCCTGCCAGCCATTTAAGCCCTGGAACTACAAGGCAGCTGAGTGGAGTACATCATCTGTAAACTCGCCCTGCCTAGTCAGGGGATCTGGGGGGCTTTCTGCAGCACTGAAATAGAGCCTTTTAACACTGAACAGTGCAAATTGTCCACTGGGGACAACTTCAAATGTCTCTACAATGCATATTTCGCACTGCTTACTGGCTGGCTCCGGCTGAGCTGCTACTACTTATTTAGGAGCCTGCAAAAACTATTTTATAGATTTTGTTTTGCTAGAGTAAATATTAAGTTTTAAATACATTAAGAAAAATCAGGGCAGGAAGAGAAACAGATTAAATAAACCTTTCAGAGAGACTATTTACTTTGTATTTGTATTTTTTTTTTAACGAACTCCTTCCCCCGAGGTCAGGACACTGACATTTTAGTACACACAGGCTTTAAAAATGAGAGTGCTCTCTCTCTCTCACATGAGCTTACTGAAGGCAGCTCCCCTTGTTAATATTAAACTTTTCTATCTGGTTATGACACTGGCTGATATAACAAAGTGGCAATAGTCTTATTATTCAAGCACTGCTGTGATAAATTATCTACACTAATTCTGGAGCCAAAGTTGTCTGGTTCCAGCTGGTGTTGCTTAGATCTGTCTTAAGTCATTAGGAATCGGTGGAAAACTCTTTTTCAGAGCCCAGGCCTGACCCCTTCTTATCCCCAGAACATCAATGTGTGTGTGCTCACACACATACAAAGCATGTCCTCATTGCTAATCCACTTCAATTAAGATTTATTGAGAATGTTTTGGCTTTGTGGGGTGTTTGCCCCCCTTAATCTCTTCTCCTTCCTTCCTGTTATCTGGGGAAGGCAGTGCACTGTAACTCAGCATCACCCACCGAGAAACTCTTCAAACACAGAAAGTAAAACAATCTGCAAGTGATTCAGGCAGAGATGCCCTTGTTTAACAATTGGATTTCAAAGCTAAGTCTGGTAGGAATGGTGATACAGCCCCCCTCTGCAATGCCTCATTCCATTTGCACTTGTACACACACTGCAGATCTGCACACAGGACAATGTCCACTCCTGGCCCCACCTGATGCAGACATTACCAGAGAAGTTTTACAATTTGGCTGATAAACATCAACACCAAGCACTGGTCTCCCTCCAAGCAAAGTATGAACCTCGACTGCTCCATGATGTACAGGTCTTGTTCTTCAGGTCCATTTGGAGCTGATGGAACCCACAGTGCCAGAACACACTTGGTTCCATGTCAGCTTAGAGGTTTCTGTTCAACCTGCACATTCACATTTTGTCTTGCAAAAGCAGGGTCTGTATAGACCCCTGGGATCACCAAATTCACCTCCCTGACAATGCAGGATTGTTGCCTATTCCTCAATAAATCCCACAGTCTGGTTTTAAATGTCCCCTGGTCACAGTTCAGCCAAACTCGAGTCAGTGGGTTCAGTACAAGAATAAGTGCATAAAGTCCCAGGGTGCACACAAAAAGTCAGACTGGGTGATCAAAGGGCTCCTCTGGAGCTTCAAAACTGGCAGTGTACAAAGCAATTGAGCCTCTACTACTTCATCCCAGGAACAACTCAGCAACCTCAGACACCCTTCCATCAGGGAGTTTTCTTCTCAACATTCAGTAACTTCACCCAAATCTCTATAATTTACCTTCCATTTCCTTTCCCTCTTTGTCACACCATGCCCACGATTTTTCTTTATCAACCAGCCCCTTCAGCTCCACCACCATCCACACAGACCTCCAACATGTTTGGACCCTCCTTTTGCTGCCATATCTCCCTGCAAACTCCCATCACTCCAGGATGACCTTAAGGCTTCACTGGACCTCTAAATGCATTCAAGTGACTCCAAGATTTTTCCCTGTTAAGTCTCCTATTGTCCTTTATTCATGTTTCTCATTTTCAATCCTCCCTGTATCATTCCCATACTTGCAGCTCCTCCCCATTTGATATAATTTGCAAGTATTTTCCTTATCCCAGATCATTAAGGAAGATGTTAATTAACACAAGAGCTCACGCTGTGGTAACTCACCAGTAGCCTCTTTGCAACTCCACATCTCTCTGCTCAGCCTTGCCTTTGTTTCTGGCCCCTGTGCCAGGGTTGGGAGCACGTGGCAGAGCTCACACTCCAGCAAAACCCAGGGAGATGGCACACTGTGATGGAGGAGGGCTTGGGGATGTCACCTCCTGCCCTCACAGGTTCTCTGTGAAATCCCCTTGCCCTCCTCCTGCCCACTGCTCACTGTAAAACAGGAGCCATCAGGCAGGTGGGGTGGGAATGGGGGCTGATGGATCACCTGCTGCAGGAGCACAAGGCTGTCAGCTTCTCCAAGAAAATATCCTTCTCTGTTCCTCGAGTAATCACAAACCTGAACTCTAGTTCACTCAAAAATTGAGCAGGAGCTGGACTTGCAAAGGAGGCTGTGGCATAGAAATCTGCGTGACACACTCATGTAAATGTTGGCCTGGGCACACATACACACACATACATACAAATATATAAATATATATGAAGAACTGTTGGTTCCTCACTGTGTCTAACAGGTTATTAACACTAATAGAAAATTACAATTTGCTCAAGTTTCCCAGGACACCTCGCCTAAGAGAGCTCAGCAGCTCACCCAGCATGTCCCCCCATTCCAAATTGGTTTACATTAGCCTGTTCACAAACAGAGCCACATTCCTCCCCAGATAAAACCTGCACCAGCCATGCATTTTTTCAGACACAGAGTAGCTTGTTTTCATCTCTGTAAATGCATAAATTCTCTGTAAAGATTAAAAAATCTCTGCAGAACCAAACCCTTTTGAAACAACTTTGTCAGCATCTGAGCTGCATCTCCCACATTATCAAAAAAACATCTTGCAAGAGAAGCCCTTAAGAGAGACCTCTAAATAATGTTATTTTTACATAGAGAGAAAGCTCACAGACCCTCCACAGCCTGGCAGCAGCCCCTTTTTGGGGGCAAGATGAGTCAGGAGGAAAGGGCAGGTCAAGAGCCCTGGCTCCAGGTCACCTCTGCACAAACACCTGCCTGTCCACAGCTCACACCTGCACCGACTCACAAACACAACAGGGCCAGCTCTGCCAAAACAGCCCTTGCCCTGCACCACAGGGGGAGGCACGATCTCCCTCCCAGCTCTAACCAAAGGCAATCAAAGGGAAGATTTGGGGTTTTTTTTCCTAGTGGTCCCAGAAGGTCAAGTTTCTCCCGCTCCGACATCGTACTTCTGAAAAGACTAATTGGGCCTTAAGGGTTGCAGGTGTCCCACCAAGCAGCAGCACATGCTCCCTGAGAATTAAAGGATGCCTCTGGAAAGTGGCTTCTTTATGCAGCCCATTGGTTTTCTTCCAGGTCCTTCCCAGACATGCACAGAAAGAATAAAATAAAATGAAGAGCACCAGCAGGATATTTTCCTGCTCTTCACCCTGTGTCGGTGGAACAAGCCCTATGGAAGGTGTATTTCCATGCTGTTCACTAACTAGATCACCACTGCCACATATGAAATATCTGTAAGGGTGAACAAGCCTATTTAGGGAGCTCCTTCCCCCTCACCCTCCCTTTTGTTTGGGTTTTGACTTAGCATCAAGTTTATTTAAAGCCTTAAGGCTCTCCCTCTCCACCCTCCTGTGCTTGCAGGAGCATTTCTGTGCAGATATTTGCAGCAGAGCCTTGCTGCAGCCAGGATGTGATGGGCAAGGCCAAATCCCACCTTTCTGGTCTTGCCATTAGCTCTTTCTGTATAACACTCCTCCTTCCTCTTCCTCTGCTCCCAAGGTTCAGGTTGTCTTGATCTCCCATTAACCCTCCAGTCAGCCTCTGATATCTTTCTTTAAAAATACCTAGTGAAGCCAAGTTATGTTTACAAAGCAGGAGGGAGAGCCACCCATCCCCTCTGACAATGCCCAGCATGAGAGGGAATCCCTGAGGGTGCAGCAGCAAAGACACAGAATTAAACTAGTAAAATTTGGCCCACCACATGCTGGGGTCAGGGATGTCAGAGATCATCCTGGATTCAAGTTTTTAATTTTTCCAGAGGGAGTGCACTGGTGGTGAAGAGCTGAATGAGATGGGATAAAGAATTTCTTTTTCTTCTGAATTGCTAATATGATGATTTCTCCTTTCCCTGCCAATAAAAATGTCATTACGACCTGTTTCAATGGATTCTTGCTGCATGTCAACCAAATTTGTACAAGAGAAATACAACAGATGTATCAGTCCTCCCTACAAAGACACTGGGGGAAGTGCTGGGGAGCACTAAACAATCCCAATATCAAGAACTCAACACCCTGAGTTTTAGGGATCCTTCCCTCCCTCCTCCAAATTTGCAATGGAAACAGCTACAAGTAGTTTGAGCTTTTTTTTCTTTAAAGCCAGATAATCCTGCTACTACACAACCAGTTCTTTTACCCTTAACTAAGGAAGAGCTCTTTAACTTGGATTTTGGGCTGAACAGAGGCAATTGCTGCATCAGAGCCACTACCACAGTCAAAAATCTCTCCTTAATTGCAAATGCAACCAGCAACATCCAGGCCAGGTATGGTGCCCCCAAAACAACATAAACTCAAGTGCTCTGAGAGATGCAGAGAAGAGGTGATGTGAGCTCAAACCTCTCCCCTCACAAGTTTGGGTCTAAGCCTCCATCCCTATCAGAAGTCCCTGCATTTTGTTGAAAAGCTGCTGGGTTAAATCTCTCCAGCATCCTCCTAGAGGTACCAGATACATTTCAGCAGCCACAAAATCTGCATGTCAGGCTTCAATTTGAAAACCATCCCTGTGGAGCTGCTGGGGCTGAAGGCAGCTTGGTCCTCATGAAGAGGCAGGACCAGGGAAAAAAGAGAAATGTGTTTTACAGCATTTCCATCAATACAATGAAAAGTGAGGGATTTTGCTTTGGAGCTCAAGCATCCAGCTACCCCCTGATGCTCAAAGAGCCAGGACACATTTTAGGGAGAAAGTTCTCCATCTGCCCCGGGTGAATCCTGTCTAAATGTTTCAAGGAGAATTTGATGAAGCAGTCAAGCAGCAAACAATAAAAGATTAAAACTTTAAAAAAAAACCCCAACCAACAAACCAACCCTAAAGGCCTGAGCCTTTTCAATATTTCATTATTTCAGGGGAGATTGCCATCTCATGTCCTACCTGCATCCAGCAGCTGATAGCTACTGCAAAACAAATGCCAACAAGGGAGTGCATGGCAGACACCAGCAAGGCACTGGAGAATTTGGGGACAGTGACAAGAGAGCAGAGGAGCAGCATCCCTGAGACCCTGCTGTGGGAGATGGGGCTGGTAATTGGCTACTATCAGCTTTTTCCTGCAGGCAGAAAGGCCTGACATCACCCTGCCAGGCTTGAGCCACACATCTGGAGAGCAGATCAAGATCCCCAGGCCAAATGTTGGGAATGGAAGCTCCCCATCCAGCTGCCCTGCACCAAGCACCCACTTCCCTCCCTCTCACACCACCACTGTGGGACTGGCAGCATCCTTGCAAAGCTCACACCGAAGCTAAGCCTCCAAAACACAGCTACAGCTAAATAAAAGAGCTTCTCTTCCCCTCCAAAGGAAACAAAATTCAGCGTGATAAATGGCCATCCTAAACCCATGTAATCATTTTAACGCAATGAAACAAGATTTGCTCAAGTTACTGCAGGCTCTAAAGTTTGGAGGGGAAGGTGGGAGCGACCTGGCAGGATCCAGAGCTGCCCCAGGGAGTGGGGACAGATCGTGTCCTGCCCTTTGATTGTGCCTTGCTGAGTAACCTGCCTGCAGCCAGCTTCACACCAGCTCCAAAGGAACACCATCAATATGTGCTCCCAGAGAATCCCAGAGAAAGGCAGGGGGAAAGTGGGGATGGCTCAGAAAATGGTGTGGGTTTAGGATGGGATGAATCCCCTGTGAGCCGAGCTGGGGAGAGGCAGACATCTCCATTTCTGCAGGAGTTGGCTGCCAGTCTCCATTTCACACACTCGGCTTTATCCATCAGTATTTCATCTCCAAAGCAAAAAGGAGCCATTTGGAAACAAACCCAAATATCTTTGCATTTCACCTTTCAAGGAAAGGCGGGGGCAGCATCCAGTGTAATTTAATGCCCAGGCACAAGTGGGAATCACAAACCATCCACTTCCTTCCCAGGGACGAAAAAAAATTCCTTAGCTGAACCAATATGCTTTTTTCCATATTTAATAATTTGATTTTGAAGGCTAGTCATATCAAAGAGCAAAATATTCAATATCGTTAATTCAGTTTTGCAAAATATATTCTTAATTTAAAAACGATTTTGCTGGGAGTGGGAGTGTAGTAATAAAGCAGGTATTGACCAGCTCTTATTGATTGTGCTGTCCTCGGGCAAGGAACACTGACCTTGCTCACACTCTTACTGCTTACGCTTTCCCTGGCCTTCTTCATCTCTGCCCGCTCAATAATATATTATTAATATATATTTTTAGCAAAAACTGTATGTTACAAGGTTAGGGCTTCTTAGTGATTTTGGTTTTGCTTTTTTTTTTTTTTTTCCTCCTGTGCTGCCTTGCCTTTGGGGTTCTGCAGGGAAGAAAAGCTTCTGCAGACGAGTTGCCCCCGGGCTGCTGCTCACAAACACCTTTACACCAACTTGCTTGGCTGAGCTGATGGAGGCCAGGCACAATCTGCCCCCCTCTCTTTTTAATTGATAGATTGTTCTGCTGCCAGGCCTTTAAGGGACCAAAATTCACAGAGTAAATATAGTCAGGGGAAGAGCTATACCTCAGGTATTTAAAAGAAAGATAGCACTTATTTCCAGTGAGATTCGGAGTTAATAATGCAATTTAATTGTTGATCGCTCTTTGGAGATAATTATAACTGATTCACCTCTGCCTTGCACTTGAAGCTGTCCTTTACACCTAACTCAAGGTGGGAAAAGAGCATGGCATGGAGGTGTTAGCCCTTCCAGCCCCTCACAGCATGAGCACCTCACCAGGAGCTGGAGAAGGGCTCCAACACCTTCATTTCACCATTCTGTGCTCTCCCATTGACAGGAATCTCCAAAACGTGTCAGAGAAAAGCAGATTTGTGTCTGCAAAGCCTAGGCCTGATCCAAATTCCCAGACTTTGCACTGGGTACAAAACTAACTATGGAAATAGAGGAGTAGCTAAAGGTTTTGTTTGGTGTTGTTTACAGCATTTTATCTTTTAGTGACCAATTTCTATTAGGTGCTAGGAAAACTAACTGAGAGTAGGATGTAAAAATCAACATAAATGGCAAGATCAGCTGCTGATTTGCAGCCCTTGTGGTGTGAGGTAGTGGGGCAGGACCCTGCAAACAGGGTTGGCTTTGGAGAAAACCACCTGATAAACTTCTTACTGACCAAGTTAAACCTGGCTTCTTTGGCTGGTTAATTCTGTAAGCTATCCATTCTCCCTGAGCTTTAGCAGCAGTTATCCCAGGAAAAAAAAAAATGGAATTATTTGTGCTCTACCTGCAGGACACATTGCATTCCACTGCCTAGCTCACCACGTGTACTGGTATTTGCATGTGCAGCTCGTAACTGGGAGCCGAATGCCTCAATGACACTTTTGTATGAATGACACCATGGGAAAAAAAAAAAAAATAAATTGCATCGCATTGTATTCCCAGCCATTGAGGGCTCTTTTGTTTAGTTTGATAATATTACATGTTTAATAAAACACTGTTGAATTTTGATTGCATCTTGTGAGCACAGTCCTTTATCCTTTCGCCAGCTGGCTGATACAAAAGCTTATTTTCTTTTTAAAGACATTTTAATTCCCAGTCTCCATCTCTCACTCCCCGGATGAGTGGGAGCTGGGGGCGTGGAGGAGGCACAAAGCCCAGCCTAACACTGACCCCCTTTGGCCAGGCACAGGGGGGGTCAGCCTGGGATGCCCCTGGGACAAAAGGGGGGGCACACCAGGACCAGAGGGATGCAGGTGGGGGTGGGAAGGCGTTGGTTGGGTTAGTTATGAGTGACAATGAGCAGCTTCAACACTCAGCTAATTGCTTTGCTTTGCAAAAGAGCAAGGAGGAACCCGTGCTGCACTCACAGCCCCGAGTTTTCCTTGGGCTTTTTTACCCTCCAGTGGAAGTGATCAACAAGTTCAACTTGCATTAGGGCTGCATCGATCAGGGCTGATTAAATCCCAAACCGTGAAAAATTTCATAGACTCTCCTTCATGACCAATTTGTGTGGAAAGTCCCCATTCCAGCGCTCTGAGATGCTCAGGCTGTTTCCAGGGGCTCCCTCAGCATCTCAGGAGATGATGTCTAAGCCATGGGCACCCCACGTGCATCCAGGTGCCAGCACCTCCCTGAAGCCACCTCTACAACCAACCAGTAAATCAAATTGTGCAGAGGCACAGGCCCTCAAACTCCACCCAGATACACCACAAAAAAATGTTTAATTAATCCTGTACCCTTTGGGGTTGGCCAATAGGGAATTATTATGTGCCAGCCCAAGATCAAGATTCTCAGATCAAGAGAGCTCAATAACAAGGACAGGGTCAGGTCCCTGCAACCCATTTCTTTATCAGATTTGGCCAAAACCCAGAACTGTCCAGCTTGCAAGCATGAAGAGACACTTCTCAGATTAAGGACTTAAAAAGTCTGCTCCTCAAATAACTTCTCCTTTCACTCTCACCAAAATCCCAGCAAGCCAAACACACAGAAGGAGCTTCCTCAACAATTCTCCTGAGGTATGGGAAAAAATTGGAGAAACCAGGCCCTTCTCCACTTCAACTCTACTCCATCTCATCAGCCACACATTCAAGGCCCACATCTAGCATTTCTCCAGCTAAGAAAACACAACTTTTTCTTGTATTAACATAACAGTGTCTTTTAAAAATGCAGATTTGGAGGCAGAGCTTATTTGTGGTGCTGTTGATATGTTGTTGCAATAGCAAAAGATGCACACAATATTTACACTGTATTTGACCACATAAAACGTGTGGTACACAGACACAATTTTTCATTAGATGAAAGAGAGCCAGAGGGCTCTTCATGCTGCCAGTGCTAGCGCTCCTGGTTTTCCCCCTTATTTTTTACCTTCAAGAACAAATACAGTTTTAAACCATCATTACTGTATTTGGAACAGTTAATATTTCATATCGTGACATCGCTGCTCAGAGGTAACAGGTTTAGTTGATTACTATTTGTTTATAGTGCTGGAGAAACCTGCAATCATGGAGAACATAAAAGGATTGCAATTAGATCTATTGGTTGAGAGCTGCACTCCCCTGACCCACTGTAAAGTGCTTAGCACTATCAAAGAGATAATGCCTACTTGCAGCTGGCACATCTGTACATAATAACATGGGCTACATTGACACAGCCACTAAAGAGTGCCACTACCCTCTTTAACTAGCAGCAGAAAACAGATCATGCTTTTAAAGAGAGCATCAACAAAGCCCCTTCCGCGCTCCGCCGGAATCAGCGCCAGCCGCCGCCGGCAGCTTTTCCTTTTCACTCCTGGCTCCTCACAGGTTTTCCTGGCAGAGACCTGGAGCAGAAGGTCAGGGACACAGCCAGGTGTGTGGCTTGCAGCAGGGCTGGGTTCTGGCCTCCTGGCTCCCTGTGGAGGTAAATCCAAGGAAGGCTTGCACCAGGGATGCCGTAAGGAAACTCGCTTTGCCATCATCAGGGGCTGACCCCACATCTGCTGAAGTCACAGAGACTCCAACTCCTGATAGTTTTCATTTTAATGGAGGCTCTGAAGCAATTGCTATACCTTAGATATGAATGCAAATGCTACTCAGGTCTAAGACACACTTTAGGACACGCTTAAATATTTTCTCTACTCGTGGTCTGAGTTGGCTGAACCCCATTGGGGAGCTTCACACATTCAGCACTGATTAGTTCATCCTGCTCCATTCACAGATTGTTTTTTTTAATTGTTACTTCATTTTATGGAAGGCTTCTCAGCCTTCCCCTACTCTGCTGAGCATCCCAAGGATGCTAACATATTTCCGGGACATAACTTTATTTACTCATTTCATGGTCCAAGTTGGATGGGACTTTGAGCAAATGCTCCTCAAGTGGACACAACTTGTCACAGAGGGATTCCTTCATTCCCAGAGCATCATGCAGACATTTGAACCAACTGCAAGGTGATCCCTGTAAAACTGATATAAAAGGCTGCATAAGATAAGAAGAAAAAGTTCAATAAAACCTGAGGAGTTCATCACCTTGTACCAAGATCAAGGGTAGTGGCATAACAAAAGGGATTATACAACTATAAGGCTGAAGAGAAGATTCCACCTCCTCTTATGACAGAAGTAAAGGGCTCCCATTGCAAGGCAAAGTCCAAATTTTCCTGAGAAATTGAGGTGTGGTAGGGAAAAAAAGTGTTTGTATTTAACCTCCTCAAAATATTGGCTGGGATATGGTCAACATTTTCCATTTTGATCCAATTTAAGGTAGGGTTTTTTCCCCAGTTTACTAAACCAAATTTATTTATTACAATGTAACTTACAGATAGTGAAAATATTTTTACTTTTATTGTACTGTTATTTTTTTGTTGGGCCAAATTAGTTGGCTGTGACTATTTTGTTATGACTGAAAGACTCAAAAGCTGTGGGAAATGATACTTGAAAAGTATAATATCCAACAAATCCTCCAGTGGTGTAAGTGACAACAAGTCCAGGTCCTTTTTCTCTGAAATAAGACACAGCAAATACACCAGAGCTACTTTAGGGCCATGGGCTACATCATATTCCATGTTCCACTTGATGGGAGCTGGAAAACCTTCTTGTTGGCATCTTGGTGCTGCTTTGAAATGGAAATCCCAACTTCCCCTAACCCATCTCATTTTCAAATGCCAGGAGTTTTAAAGTAAGGAAGCAATAAACACCAGTTTAGAGACTGGATTGTACCAGATCTCAGAGTTTGAATGTAAGGTCTGGAAATGTGATGCTTTTCTTAAAAGTCACAGCTTGTGGAGTCCTATGACTATAAAAAAAACAAAATTTCAATTGTAATTTTGCTCATCCCCAATTTTTTCATTCCATTCATTCCTTTCAGGACTGAAAGAAAAATCTTGACCACAAACCCTAGAAAGGCCAAAATACCAAAATGAAATAATCAAATTTTCACTGGGGGCAGCCCCACCAGACTCATTCTGGCCCTTGGTGAGACTTAAAGCAGACCTAAAATTTTATGATTTGCACGAGAACACAGTCAGGGCTTTTTTGCTTTGCCTGTCACTTTGAGCCACCCCAACACACAAAGAGCAGCCAGGGCCATCATCAAGGGACCATTTGCAGTCCTTCCTCTGCCCCCACCTTATCCCTCTGCTGTGCTAAAGTCCATGTAGGATCCTGTCATTCAGAACATGTTGTGAGGATGCAAACAGCAGCTGATTGTGGCACTCCCCACCAGAGGAAGGACGTGCTGCAGAAATCGCTGGGTCTGGGTTTGTTTATGTTGCAGCACTCCAATAAGTGGAGCAGCTGAGTGTTTATCCTGCTGCAAGGAAATTCATGCTGGTATTTGTAATAAATGGTTTTAGATTTGAAGGGATAAAAACAGTTTCAAAATCTCTGGAAGAATGGAAGGGAGAAATGGGAAAATTATCTCAGTGAAGTTTTTTCTGCACACTTTTGTGTTTTCCTTCTGCTTCCTCCTCCTGGGAGTCCCCAGCCATTGCTGCACCTTCAGCAGGTGCTGGTGTGGGATGTACCCATTCCCAGAGTGATCCCAGTCTCATCCACCACCTCAACAAATCCCAAAAGGATGAGGAAGGAAGGCAAACACATGGCAGGAGCCACAAAGTCCACTGAATTCCCACACATCCCATTTCTGTGCTGGTCCTGAGGATAAGTTCTCTATAAATTGCAGAGCTCAGTTCCCATTCACAGATACATATGCAAAAAATCCCACCTAATTTCAAGCCACTTGCACTGTCTGTGCATGTCTGAAAATGAGCCTTTTCTCAGTAGCATGCCTGGCAGGTTTCAAAAAATAAGGAAAAAAAGTCACATTTCTAATACATTTGAAGTACACCAGCTCTGGTTACACAATAAATAAGCACCCCAACCCTTGAGCCTGCATGGCTTTGTACTTGGGAGTTTGAAAAATGCAGTCTGCATGCCTGACATGGGCATTTGGCATTTCTTGCTAGGATGAATTGCTTCAAAATTGGCTACCTAAGGTCTAAGCAATGAGACATGGTAATGATGCTGAAATGATGGTGGAAGCAGGGAATCTGTTGATGGCACTGGAGTGGGAACAATATTATTATTCTCATTGTTTCGATATCACCAGCACGTTATCCACAAAATAATGGAATATAATGAAGCGATTTATCCTCCACAGACACATATTTTATAAAGGCTCAGAAAGAAAGGACAGATTTCTAAATTGCCTTGGCTATTCAAATTTAGGTCAACACAAAACATACTGGAAATGACAGGAATTTTTACCCACTTTGAGAAGACAGTGAGGATGCCCAGAGACCCTGTAGAAGGATTTGGGCCCTTCCCTTGTTAACTCTGCTGAAGAGTTCCCTTCCTCACAACACAAAAGAGATTCTTTTGGACAAAACACCTGATTGTTCCTCCTCTTAACTCATGGAAAGATGGATTTCACTGTAAAAGCATCACCCATGGACACAAAGCTAACTCAAACTTGCCATCTGAGTGACTCTGCAAGCTGTCCTCCCTAATGTGAATTTTTAGCCCCAAATTCTGCACCACCTGTAGCACACTCAGCCCCTCACCCAACACTATTTTTACAAAGTATTGCTTAAATTCATCCCAGCACTGATGTCTGCTACAGCTGTGAGACCTCACTTTGCTGTTGAAGGAAGGATTATTGAAGGATGGAATTACTGGCTCTCTCCAAAGGGACCTCAGTTTGGGGGAATCTCCTCCATGAAATCAAAACCACAGGTTGCAATCGCCTCTGGGCAAGGTATGCCTGGTTTGCAAAGAGCCCTTGTGTTTCTCCAAAGGGATAAAGCCCAGCCTAAGGAGTTTGCAGGAGAAAACAGCAGCCAGGCACTTTGAAAAGCACCTGCATGCTTACTACAGGGAGATGGTATTGGCAGGTTATAGATTCCCTAATTCATAGAGTATCAAAGATCAATTAATTACCTAAAGGACAGCTATTTGCTGCCACTCTGATGGAGTTTCCCATCTTAGATTTTATTCACTAGTTTTCAGAAGTCTATAAAGTTCTTTCCCTATTTTTTTTTTCTTTTTAAAGTGGTAGGAGGTATTCATTTAAATAAAAGAGGAGCCATGACTTTTTTCCCATTGGTAATCTGGTCCATGTGTTCCCTGCAACTGAGCGTTTTCCGAAGGGCCTGACTGTCTGGGTTAATTGTTTAATGCTTTTAGTTAGAATTAAACTTTGCACCTGCTCTGACAGTGATAAATTAAATGTGCTCCTTTTCCAATACTGCTGCCCTCTTTAAGTAGAGACCAAGAAGTGTATCTCCCTTCTTTCCCAGCGTTTGAGGAATCTGGGCTACACTTGAGTGTAAACCAGTATAATTTGTCACTAGAGCTAGCGCCAATTAAATTGATTGCGTTGGACTGAACTTTAGGACCTCTAATGCAAGCACTAAGGGAAAAATGGGCTTTTTTTCTGCCCATTTCCCCATGTGGCACTTAGACATAGCTCAACAGTGGAAGGCTTTCAAGGTTCAAAAGGGTTTTATTTTCAAAAGAAATGGGCATTGATCAGTTGCATTTAAAGGCAAAGATAATTCCAGAGCTTGAAGGCTGGATTTGTGTTTAAGGTCTAAATCTCTTTCTTTAACCTTGGGGGGCCAGTATAACATAAAAGCCACAAAGAGATTAAGATTACAAAGGGTTTGCAAGTGTAAATGATGCAGTGGTATTCTTCAAACACAACGCGGGCCGGCTTCACCACCACGGCCAGGGTCAGCATTTGATCTGTTGATTTTACACCTGTAAAAACAACCCGTGTTTATTTGTCACTCCCGCGTTATCTTGGCAAATGTTTGGGCGAGAGCGCTCCGGCGCTGAACTCGCTCACGCCGGGGGACTCCGAGCTCGCCTGCTTAAAGCTGATTGAAAAGTAAACACTCTAAAGGTCAGCCTGGCAGAGACAATACAAAAAAAAAAAAAAAAAAAGCCTTTTTCTTTGTCAGAGGAGCGCAGCCCACGTGAAGGGTCGGGGCAGGACGTGATGCTGCGGCCCGCAGCCGCGGCTCCTTCATTCATTATGCAGCCCGCATCGCGCCGCGCCGCTCTTTGTATCTCCAGCCCCGCAGATATGCCCCAAAATACCATTTTTTACCAGCAGCTCAGAGGCAGGCGCTTGTTCACATCCCCCTTTGAAAAGGGGGCTGGCCAATAATCCATGCGAGTTTACCAGAACCTTTTAGTCTGGGGCCACAGTCATTCCCCAGCAGCCTGGACAGTCAGGTCAGCAAAGTCCCAGACACATTGAAGGGAAGCCCATGCCTCTCCAGAACTCTCTTCTTTTCTCCCAGAGCGGGAAAAAAAAGGTACCAAAGTCACCACTATGCACCTGAGATTGTAATTCTCCCACATGAAAGGAACAAGTGTCAAAGAAAATAACTTCTGGACAAGCCAGGAACCACAGGGCAGATTTATGCAGCATCATAAGACAAGGGAACTGTCCAGAGTTTTAAGATGGTTTTTAGATGATGTTTAAGGTCCCTTCCTTCCCAAACTATTCTGGTTGGCATTAGATGAATTTGCACATAGGTAAGCCCACGGGAAAGATATATAGAATGGTTCTGGACGTATATAAAGGGCTGCACATGTGCACACATCAACAGGGGGTTGACAACTGATGTCACTTCTTTATGGACACTCACCAGACCACCCCACTCCCATCCTGTTCCTTGAGACAACTCTTTCTTAGCTTTCCAAGTTTAGGTGAAGTTCAGACACGCCCCCAATCACGGCTCTGACCTTCATGGTCATTACTTCCCACAGGAGCAGGCTGTGCACAGCTCCCAGCACACCATCACTGCAGCTCACAGCATGAAAATTACCAACCCCAGCTCAGAGCTCACCAGCTGAGCACAGACACCCACGGCTGGGTGGGGACATCTATCTCCACAGGTGTATGAGGATGTATAGACCACATGCCACCTGATCAGTGCATAATCTGGCTGTGAAACATTTCTGTCAGCACCTGATGACTGAAAAGAGGAATGGGAAGTGACTATTTCAAAGCCACCAAGGGGTTTTAATTTTTTTCCTATTTTTTTCCTTTTTCCATTTTTTTTTTTTTTTTTGTCTTTGAGATTTGTCTCAAACTCTGCAAAAGAAAGATAAACTGCACTTGAAGCCCACAACTCTTCAGCTCACCTCTCACTGAAGATATACAGTGTACCCAAACTAGAAATCAAGCAGAAGCCACGCCTGGGAGCTCCAGCTGCTGAATTTACCAGGCAGAAAGAGTGCACTGTGGCTGACCAGCACAGTTGTGCTCCTTGGGGAAGGGAGCAAAGGGAGGGCACAAAGGCCAGCATCGTTCCCCAGGCTGGAAACTTAAGACACATGCAAAGCCGATTGCAGTTTTGCTGCTGTTTTCAAAAGTGCAGGTTGTTTCAACAGAAGCCTAATCTGTGTATGTCTGGAATAGGAATGAATGGATTAGCCTTTCAAACCCTCCAAGATCAGGTCAAGATCGTCCAGGCGAGCCACAGCTACAGCAAAGTTGAATTTTGCATCCAGCAGTTTGTATCACAAACAGAACTCTGCTCATTTTAAAAAGCGCCCGGCATCCCAGTGCTGCTTTGAGGAGTCTTTTGAGGGTGACTAAGAAAGGAGAAGATTAGTAAACAGCGATGTGTGTACCCAGATACACACCAGGCATTAGTCATCGAGCACATTACCTGCACCGACCGCCCCCAGCCATTGTTTGAAAGTCCTCTGCTGATTACAGCCCAACAATGGCATTGTTTGGGTGGAACTGCAGGTATTTATGTTGGGCATTCAGCTTTTCCACTGTTCCTTGATTGGTTCTTTTCAACTGAGTCCCATTAAATTAAAGTTCCTTCGCTGAGCGTATCAAAGTAGCACCTGAGAATTTTCCACAAGCATTACTTGACCCAGCTGGTGCATTTTTCATGTTTGAAAATGATTTTCACTCACAATGGGAATGGTTTCTTCTATTGTCAGGAAGTTGCTTTTGTTTCATTTGATGCCACTAACCAGCCCAAACCTCAAGTGCTGTTGTGATATTTGGCAGAGGTTCTCTAGATTTCTTTGGAGGGGTTATTGTGAAAAACAGCCCAAATCTGAGTCAGGCAGAGAGAATGGGTCACCTTCTACTCAAATGAGTCCCCAGATCATTGAGCAGTGAAGGCCAGAGCTGCCATACACCCCAAAATCAGCAGAAAACAGTTCCCATCAGAGCCTCTTCCTCCAGAGGTTCAGTGACAGGTGAGCAGCATTTCTGTACTTTAAAATACAACTTATATTTCTGACTGAAAGAGAAAGGTCACTGCAAGTAGTAAAGGAACTGGAGGGAAAGTTTCCAAGTGCATCAGAAAAAAGTTTTCCATGGATGAAAATGGCAAAGTCACTAAAGCCTGTGGAACAGGATCAGTTCTAGAATTTGGGGCTGCTGACTCTCCCTCACTTTGGGGATACAATACATTGCTTTCTGGATGTGTTTGTAACACAACACATGCTTCTGCAAACGTGTAAAGGCCTGGCTCTGCATCCACCAGCAGGCAGAACATCATCCACTTTGGGAAATTCATTACCCACTGCCCTGGGCAATCACCTCCCTGTCCCCACCACCATCTCCTGCTGCTCCCTCCTAGTGTAAACAAACCCCAGAGCCCCTTGCCTCTCCCTACTTGACTAAATCCAGCCTCATCCCACACACTTTGCTGCAGCAAACCACTCATTTTGACATATATCCATCCTAAATCCTGTAATTCTTCCACGAGGAACAAATTAGCCTACAGCACATTTCCATCACTTGTGGCTCAGTCATGACAGACTCTTTTTCTCACACTGCATTCCCTCTTCCAGTCCCACGGATCCAGTAGATGCTGGATCTCCAAAACCCTGCCCCAAATAATCTGAGATTCACCAAACAGCACAAAGTCAAGGGGAAGCAAAGAACACACAAGTTCATTCCCTTCAAGGATCACACTTGTGTCTAATATCCCTCAGCATATTTAAGCAAATCACATTAGAGGCCTGTGAGAGATTTACACATGGTTGGGTTTTTTTTTCCTAGTAGAGAATTAGCAATGAGGAAGAACCACCCTCAACCTCTGCCATGTTCATTTTATATGGAGGCTTTCGTGAGAACATAATTGCTGATATATTGAGTGGCAAATGTTCTAAAACCCAGAAAAAAAGTTGGAATACTATAATTAAAAAAAAAAAATCCCTGGCCTGTGTTCTGCATTTAAGAAAAACACATCTGAAATACTAACAACAGACGTGAGCAAAGCTGTGACACTCTGCAAATCTCTCCCAGGAATGTTCATTGAAATTTTGTTTTGTCAGTTTGGGCTTTGTGTCTCCCTTATTGTTTCCCTTGGCTACCCCAATGTAAGAAGGTACCACCAGGGATTGCTCCAAAAAAATGGATAAAATTTCAAGGAGCAGGACACCAACAGTGCCCACCATCAGTCCCTCACAGTGATGCAGTTAACACAGAAAAATGGAAGGGAAGGATCAATATTCCTGTCTGAGAAGGTGCCCATGGCATGCTGAGGGGGGAGAGCAAACCAGAGCTAAGCTCTGCATCAATTCCTTCTGTTTCAGTGTAGGCTTGGCCAGGAGGATCCACAGCTTCTCCTCCATCTCACTGGTGATCATCTATTACTCTGCACCCCACCATCCTACCTCTGCTCTGTTTTTAATGGAATAAACTGCTGTTAGAGCCAAGTCTGGAGGGAGGGACCCCTACACCCCAGGAAAAAAATGATGGGTAGAAAGAAACATCCACTGAGAGGCATTTTTAAAATGACAGGCTTTGTTTAACCCAATCCCAGTCCATGCTGTGGCACAAGTCATTCCACACAGCATTCCTGCCTGGAAACAGTAACCTCAGCAAAGCCACAGCTAATGCAAAACCTCTGCCTGTCTTGGGGCAAGAGAGCAGTTCACTGGGATTTCTCTTTGCCTTGATTGCAAATAAGAGACATGGAAAGAAAAGTGATTATGCTGAAATTCAAGTGGCTGAACTTGTTGGTGGGGTGGGGTTTCCCCCCCTTCCCATTCCCCTCCTTTTTAAAAAGACATCCCTTAGACAGCTGAGCTAATAGAGTCCAACATCTTTGATGATAGTGATGCTAACACTAGAAACAAATTATAGTGTTCAGAAAGTTTGAAAGACTGAAAAGAAATGCAGAACGTGTAACACCAAATTTGCCTGTCAAGTACTTTTTTTTTCTTATTACTGCTTGCTTCATTTTATTTTGTCCTTAAAACTGATGTTTTTGCAGCTATCTGCCTCCCCATTGGAAATTCCAGGCTTGGAGAATACTGATTTGCAACTTCAATCACTGCCTGACAAACACAGTCCCCACTAAGTGAGAGCTGATCCATAACAGGTATTTCAAATTTCCAGAAGTCACAACACATCACCCTAAAGTGAAGCATTTCATTCACAGGACATGCTCTTCTGCAACCAGCAAACACTTTTAATTTTATGTTTTTTTAAAAAGCATGAAGCCAACTTCATATTTTGACTGCAAGTAGCCACGTGCTTACACTGCCAGCATCACCTGGCTGAGCTGCTCAGGATTCAGCAGAAATCCCCTTAAACAAAACCACCTGAGAGTCTGGCTCAACATTTGAGCATAACTCTGACTCTCCAATTTATTTTTTTTTTTGCATTATTTTTTCCAAAAAAAAAGACACAAAACCAGGCAGGTCCAAGCTTTCCTGCACCTCCACATGACCAGTTACAAGCTGCCTTTTCCCATTGAAGGTGGAGTCAAAACCAGCCAATCTCAGCAGGTGTAGAGTGTGTAGTAACCTGTGTCCAGATAATAAAAGCAGGGTGAGATCCAGGAGTTATGGATGTTGCTTGCTGGCTTTCCCTTTGTGCAGCAGCATCTGCCTGAAAAAATGTTCACCTTGCCAAAGGTGCCACCAAAGAGGAGAAAGAAGCACCTTGTTCATCATGCCCAGATGTGGGACAGAGGTGTCCCACAAAGCTGCACTGTTCTCAAAATAAACAATATTGCCATGAAAGGTGGAAGGTGGAAATAGATGATCTTTAAGGTTCCTTCTAACCCAAACCATGCTACAATTCTACACTGCTTTTCCTAGGTTTGAATCAGCAGAAACACACTGTCTGCATTGAAGGAGTTCTAATAGAACCTGGAAATTTTAGTTCACCTTGGTTTCATTTTGCTGGTGCTCTCAGTGTTTAACACAGATCTGCCCTCCAACAGTGTGGTGGAAACAATGCATAAATGGGAATTTCTCAAAAAAGGCAGAAAAGAGAATTGGCTGAGCCCCTCTAAATGTGGCCACAAGTGACATCAAATTTAACAAAATGGTACCAAGAGATTCAGGTGATCTGGTTTTCCATAGCTCTAAAAACATCATTTTCAGTTCTCTGGGTCTGTGCTGGTTTCTCACATCCTAAATTTCACATTAGCTCAGGAGTTCAAAACCAGAGCACAACTCAGCCCAAACAAGAGCACTTCCACCTGACTCTCTAACTCAGGCCAGATTAGCTCAGAGCCCAGCCCAGGTTCATCAGAAGGTTTGCAAAGCCTCCCCAAACCTGGGCTGAGTTTGGGTGTGTGATGGGTTCCAGCTGCAGTGAATTTCACCCCGTTTGGGGTTTGCTCCCTGGGGTTTTCCCACAGTCCCCATTAGGGCTCAGATGGGAACTGCTGCTCCCCACCCACCTCTCTTATCTCTGCATCTCACAACTAATATTATTATTATTAGGCTAATGCATGTGTTTTGCTCTTCAGCCATGGGAAACAATCCTCCTTTGATTGCTGTATTGAACATGGGAACACAAACCTGAATGTGAGGGTTGCAGCATATTTCACTGTATTTTTGTTCTGGTAGCCAGGCCAGTCCATTTGATGCTGCTCAGGTTCCTCGGTTCATCTTTTTGCCACAGTGACTCCATGGGATTACCAAGGTGGGATTGCTCCATGCCCATGTTCCTCATGGTGACCAACACAAAATTTAACCCTGTCACAGCAGCAGATGGGTTTGAGCAACTGGAATTAAATATAGTAATTAAATACAGCTGATTCTTGGGGTTGTACAAGAGAACTCAGCCCTCCTTCCCTCCCTGGGCTGGCTTTTTGCTAGCAACACACACCAAAAACTTACTTGGGCTGCTGCTTGTTCTAAGAAAAGTGTCTAGAAAAGCAAATTAGGAATTAGGGGAAGGTTGCACAACAGGAATGGAAAAAGAACAGATTCAAGTCAAACCACAATCCCATAAAGAATTACCCACTTCAGCAAATGATGTTGACTTGAGTAATTGCTAAAAACCCTCAAGTAATAATTCTTCCTGACGCTATTTTTTAAATTTGGTGGTGATTGCTCTGGGACTGGTTACACTTTTACTGAGATCAACATTCAAAAATCATCTTGGGTCTCTGCTGCAACATGCAACAGGCCTCTCCAGCTCTCCTGGCTCCCAAAATAACGTGGGGTTCTGTCCATGGCTCCACTTTGCACCACAGATCCAAAGGGGTCTAAAAGATTCTAAGGGCTCCTGAAAGACCCAGAGACACCCCAAAACCCAGCAGGACCTTTCCAGCCCTGGCAGCCACATCCCTGAGCAGAAAAGTCCAGTCCTGTGGTCACTGCAGGACAAGACAGCACCTTGTCCTGCCACAGGACAGGAAAGTTCACAAGAAACTTCTACAGAGCTTAAGAGAGACAAAATGACCCAGGATAATCAGTTTTAAGAGTCTGAATCAGAGCCTTGTGATCATCTTGCTATTCACTGAGTTGCAATCAAGCTATAAAATGGGGAATAAAATTCTTTTCACAGGAAAACTGATCTTGTCTTCCTACTACTTCCCAGAATTTTAGGATAATGTTATTCTTCCTCATGGGGAAAGGAAGAGCTTATCCTTGTCATTTCTCTGCAGGAAATTTCCATGGGTCCACTTTAAAAAAATGCCACAGACTATCATGGGACTTGCTTGGGCATTTGAAATCTAACCAATTTTTCCAGTACAAAAAGATGTTTCTGTAAAACCAAAATTATCCAGGAGAAAGAATTGATTTTTTTTTTTCTGAGAATATTCACATTACTACCAGGAAACTGAATTATTTCTTCTGTGCCTGTTCAAAGTTAATCAGAAATATTCAGATGGTCAGGATGACCCTGAAAAGTTCCACATTTCCAGTGTCTTTCCCATGGCAGGGCTTGTCTTGTTCCAAGCTGTATCCCAGACTATGGATGTCACCACACAGCACCATTTGAGTGAATATAAAAATGCCAGCATGAATTGCTTTTTTTTGGGTTTGATTGGGGTTTTTTACCATTTATTAATAAATTCAAATTTGCATCATTTCTCCTGGAACAAAAAGTGCTGAACCTGTAAAACTTAAAGCTGGCCATTCCCATTTTTGTTCAACCAAATCCTGGGTCCTTCTACTTGTTTTATTCCTTTTCTTACTTTCTAAAGGTCTATTTTATCAGCCCTTTATTTTTTTCATGATGCTACTGAAGGTGAGTAGATCAATCCCACAGATTCTGCTTAGGCTGGGGCACAGATTTGGAGTGCCTGCCTCTCCTTCCTACCTGTGCTCACTTTCTGGGCTCTTTGCACTCAGGGAAACATGGAACAGTTTGGCTGCACTTAACTAGGCACAAGAAATATATAAATGTTCAAACAATGGGGCTGGAGCCAGCAAAAAACAAACCCATGCATGGTTCCTGCAGTGCAGAAACTCTAAATATTTCTGGCAGAATCCAGCTATTTATGCTTATCCTACTTTACTTGTTTTCACTTTTGTTCAGTAAAGTGGAGCCCAGACTAAATACAGGAACAATTAGACCTGGAAAATATTTAAACTATTTATTTATCTGCTATTTGGCCAACCTGAATGTTTCACATCAGATATTTTTAGCTGGAAACTCTTTTTTTTCCTTCCCTCCCTTGCACATCCCACACATTTTAGTGGTGGGATCCATGGTCTTTGCTGGAGGAGGGAGACTGACACTTAATAACTGGGGCAAGGGGCAATCTGCCTGTAATGTCTCAGGATGTCTGGCTACCTCAGACCTGCACCAAAAAAACCTTCCTAAAAACTCCCCAAGAGCTTCAAAACCTCCAGGGTTTGCAGTCCTGGCAGAACTTTGCAAATGCATCTTGAAATTAAAGGTTGAGTATAACATGGGAGCTGACCTGCTCAGACATTTTTATTTTTTATTCCCTTTCTCCTTTCCTTTTTCCTTTGCTTCTTAAAAAAAAAAAAAAAAAAAAAAAAAAAAAAAAAACCTCAAGACACTATTTTAAATTACCCACAATTCAAATTGAACTCAGCCATGGACTGTGGCTCAGGAATGAGGATTTTTCTGGATGGACAAAAATTATCACTGCACTGAAAACTTCAAATAAACCCATCACTTCTTCAGGCATCTAAGAAAATAATCAGCTCTCAACAAACAAAAAGATCTTCTTCAACAGCTGATGGGATCTAATGTCCAGAAGTTCATCCAAGTCTTTATACAACTTTTTATTTCTGGAGAAATATCACAAAACTGGCTCTTCTTCCTCATTCCCACCTTTCCCTGCCCTTTTCCTCCCCTGCCTGTTCACTGCCAAACCCTGCACCAACGTTTGCTCTGGCTTTAAAAGGATGAGAAAGTGTTTTTAAGTAACAGAGACACTCCTGGATAAATTCTCCCTTGGGAAATAAAATCCATGAGCAGCCACTCCATGTCACACATGGTTTATGTGCTGCACGTGGAGCTGGGCTGTGCAAAGCCAGCCTAGGTAAAATCAATAGGGGGAAAGGAAAAAAAGAAAAGGGAATTACAGCACATTCTGCTTGTAGTCAAACCCAGATTTAAAAAACAAAATTAAAAAAAAAAATCCCTCAATTGAATAGATTTTGGGGCCAAGACCAGATGCTCATAAAACTTTGGTAACGATAGGATGAAATATGTGTGTGGGGGCTGGTTTGGTAACACTTCCTTCACATTCACCCACTCCCTTCCTCTGCTGCCTCTTCCCAAACCAAAACATCCAGGTGGAGCTTTTCCACCCAGGGCAGGTTTCTGCCATCCTCCCACCCCCGTTCTCTTTGTTTTTTTAAACATCTTGAGAAGCCTGGACCCAAGCTGGTCTCACCAAGCCCTATGCCAAGGGTCTTCCCAGGAGCACCCTGTGATGTAAGACAAGCCTTGATGAACAGCAAACACCACCCACACACAGAAACCAGGGGGGGGCTAGCAGTGTTGGACCAGGAACAAAATTTTTCCATAACAAACAATTCCTAGGGATATTTCTTCAGCTTACTGGCTCCCAGGCTGCAGCATCTCCTTTCACAGCTCCTGTTCTGCTGCACACACAGATAATTAAGGTTCTGAGTGTCCCTCCTGCATCCCAGGATGTCATGGCCACAGGAGGAGCGATGTGAAATTTGGAAACTGTCAATTTTATCCTTGATTCAGCAGCACCACAATCCCAGAGGCTTGGTGGAGAGCACAGTGCCCAGCCTGGAGCAGTGCAGGCTGACACTGGAAGGGATGGGGAACACCAGCCTGGGGGAGTTTGGGTCCAGCAGGTCTGGCCTTTCTGCCAGGCTGAGGTTTCCCCCCAAATCTTGGCCCAGGAACTCCAGTCAGGGTTAGCTCAGGAAGATCATCCTGGCTCTAGAGTTACATGAGCAACTATGTTCAGACAGCAACATGGATTTTCCCCCTCTATCCTCCAGACAAAGTAAAATCCAGACACGGGAAATTGGGAAATACTTACTCTTCAGCACAGCACCTGCCTTCCCCTTTCCATGGTTCAGACCTATGGCTTTTGTTTTTAGATTTTGCAATTTTGACAGTTAAAAATTCTTCTATCAATCAGGAGCGAAAAACGAAGAGGTTTTATTCTTTTCTTTTTTTTTTTTTTAAATTCAGTAAACAGAAAACGCTCACAAATTGCTTCAGGCTGATGATATATTGATTTCCTAAAATAATACTGATTATTCCAATAAAACTGAAATCCATTTTCAAATGCAAGTGTTTTCAGGAGCAGTCAGATTAAACAGCCTGCACAACAGGCATGCACTCACACGATGGGACCCCTTGAGAAAGGAGTCAGCAGCCAAGGTTTGCTGGAAAACAGGCTGGAGTGGGATGTCCTGCACATCAGGGCAGTCCAAGTCAAATCCAAGGTGGATCCTGGTCATAAGTTTTTACACTTTTATAAGTTTTGGTTCATCTCCATATTGGGGTCAACTGTCCAACCACAGCCCCAGGCCATGAAGTGTCAGCCCCTGGCACATCTAAAGTGACACTGAACATCCAGGACTGAGCTGGACAATCAGATTTTCCCTTGCAGTGTTCCCAGTGCCTGTGCATTTCCACGGGTGAATCCCCAGCAGCCGGACACTCCAGAGCACGGATCCACCAACAGGAAGGTCACAAAGCAAATATTAGCCAGAGCAATCAGGAACATCAAGTGGAAACTCCCTGGGGAAGGTGTCCCCTGATACCCCAGAAATTCAGGTTGGCAACTTGTGACAGGTACAATCTGGCTCCCATATGTCTCGCGCAGGGATGTGTATCCCTGCTCCTTCCATCACTATAACAACATGTCAGAGGAGCCACCTCTCAGCAGGAAGGCACACAGAAACACCACAAATTAAAAAAAAAAAAAAAAAAAAAAAAAAGAAATTAAGAGAGTGAAACAACCCCAACCACGCAGCACTTGGCACCAGCCCTGGAAAACACTCAGCTCTTCCTTGGAGAGCTGCACAGAGAGCAGGGTCTGCTCTTCTCATGGCTTTGCCACTGCCACGGCTCCCAGGACCACCAGAGCT